>NC_056737.1:893816181-894188681 GCF_019279795.1 Protopterus annectens
ACCTCCTGCATATCCACAAAACAAACAGTACTAGAATTACCCATTCTAAAGACTTAAACCTTGCCTGTGATACAAATAGGACCTGCTGGAGACATATGTATGTATCCCAGAAACTACTTGGTCTATGGAACAGGCTCCCCATCCATGTGAAGCAGAGTTCCTCCCTAATCCAATTCAAATGCAACTTGGACAATTGGATGGGAAAACAGAAATTCATCCCTGGTTTGGCACCTTATGTCTCTGATGCAAACAGGTAACCTGTAAATGGTTCATCTGCCAGACCCATGCTAACACTTATCAAGGGTTTCAGAACATGTCAGATACTTGGGATGCACGGCTAGGCTTAAAAAGGCCCTTGTGGTCATTAGTAAACACCTATGAACCTATAATAAGGAGCTTATGCTTCCAACCACATGGAGCATTCACTGAAACTTTAGTACACTGAAGTCGCTCAACAATTGCCAGCATAAATATCAAGACATATTAAAAAATTGTATTTACATTACCAGATATAACAAGCAACTACAAAAAAAATATCAATCGGATGGCAAATTCAATATAAAGTCTGCAACAATTAAGGTTAGCATTATAATGAAAGAAATGGAAAACTACTGGAACCTCCTTGGAAATCACCTCCTGAAAAATAATTATACTTAGAACACATGCACTAAGCATTCAAGTATATAAGTAAAATATCCAATGTCCTTTGACTGAACAGGAGTTGAAATAAACAAAAAAAACAGGGACAGGATTTGATACAGATGATCGAGGTTGTGAGCTGTAATTCCTGTGGTCCAGGGTTAGATTCCCTCAACCCTGATTCACTCACTCTGTGACCTTTTGCAATTAACTTAACCAGACACTTCTTTGGGTCAAATGGGAATATGAGCTAGTCTCCTCAATGATTCCCTTGACTGCAAGCCTAGTGACTATCTATGAACAATACACCATATTACGTGAAAACACGATGACATTACTAGGGATAATAACAAAGTTAACATCACATATAGGTCACTGTATAATCACATGGAAATGAGTAACATTATAGAAAAGAAAGCAAGAATGAATGCACAAAATGGTAAACTTGGCGATGTAATTCAGAAACATATAAAAATAGTAACATTAGATGCTTTAACGAGTTTGTACAATATTTCTCAGTGAGCAGACAGACATACTAAGATGGTAGTAGTAGCATCTATACTAGGAAAGCATCTGTTAGGGGTTGTTCTTACAACCAGTCTCCACTACAGTTAGCTCAATCATCCTCATCACAGATTGATATAGTCATGCTTAACATTACAAAACCTTTATGAAAGGGATAAAGTTGAATGCTATCAAAAATCCAACATATTTATTCTAGCTCTGGATGCATCTAAAGCAATCAAGTTATTATCCCATTTTTGAAAAAATGTTAAGTTTGTTTTCATGCACATTTTTCTCCAGTTCATATCCATATTATATAATAATGCATCTACACAACTAAATAATAAAAATGTCTGCAGCCTTTGCAATTAACCAAGGAGTTAGACAAAGTTGCCCCTCTTCTCTCTCCTTACCTATTTAACACTTTCATTGAACCTGTTTTTTTACATCTCATATAAAACATGATTAGAAATACCCTACTTTGTTTAAAAAGCACAATTCAAATCACAGCTTTTGTCAATGATATTAATACTTATACAATCTTTCCTAACTCGGATACCTCTAAAATTATAAATACAGTAAACTCATTCTCTGTTTTCAAACTACAAACAAAATCTACATAAAAGTAAGCTATCCTCAGTACATCTAACTATGGCCTAATTAATCCCTTTAATGTAGAAGTAATAACTTTGGATTGCTCATTAATACATCTTGGTGTAACCTTTGTTGAAGGTAAATATTCAGATATTGATAAGATATCACTCAATCCAAAATGACCTAACTAGATGGGAAAAGATGATGTTACAACTAGATGGAAAGAGATGAAGCTACCTTTCCTTGCAAAAGTATCAACCGTAAAGATGAATATATTCCCCAAATTTCATTTTTACATATCTTCCTCATGTTCTGTGCTCTCGGAATGTTTTTACTACCAAATTAAAGCATCCTTAATAAAATTCTTATGATAGCCTACGTCAATACATGGTAATGGTCAATAATTGCAATAAGGACAAACATATGTGCAAAATATAACAGGGACATATATAGGTGGAAGGGAGGTGGACAACCTGGGCCCACATCAGGGAAAAGTAGGACAAGGTACGTTGACACACTGCAAATGCATGTGCACAGCACACAGGGTGCTGTAGAAGCCAAACCAAAATACATTTAACCAAATGGAAATTTGATGTCACATGGGCAGAACAATTGCTGAAGTCCACAGAGCTGGCCACATATAAAATGCACATACACAGCAATGTGCAGTCATGTAACATCAACATGCAAAGGTAAGCAAGATAAGAATTTCAAGCATATACACACAGATATACAGTCATACAAGTGTCAAGTAAACAAACACAGGTGTATGTCACAAAGCCTGCCCATTACTGAGCAGAGGACACTCCTGTGATCATCATTACAGCACATCAAAGTAAGTCAGTGAATGCTCTCATGTCAAAGGTACAACTGTGTGTCAGTATGGCTCCAACTCTGTGCGCACACGTACAATCAGTTAATGTGTACAACTATTTGTGAAAGACTTGAAATTATGACAATAAGTAATGGATGTTGAAATTTAAGATATAGCAAAAACAGCGTAATGTACTGTTAAAGAATAAATTATCTGTAAAACTGTATATAGATTAATGCTACATCGCTGTGTGATGCAATCAGAAAAGGAGAACTGCACATAGACATGATATGCTGCTATATGAACACACATGGCATCAGTATTGCCACTGCATGACAGACAACACCACATCATGACAGAAAGACATTATGACAGCTGTCATGCAAAACACATGGGGAATGACCTGTCCTTCAGTTGCACATACATGACATGGAAATACACAATTCCAAGCCATACCACAGTGGTAGTGATGGTTTTCAACAACATATGTTGTCTGTCATGTGCCCCAGTAAAACACGTTTACAAGCTGCAGGGATTGACAGACATCCATTATGGACAGATGTATATTATAAATGCGTGGCCCTCAATCTCTTATCTGTAAACAGGATGTTAATATTCTTTTGCAAAAACCTGTATAGGCTTAAAGACATGCACCTAGGTCATTAGCATTGTAAAAATGTATGAATATTCAACTCTAAAAATTGTACTGTCTGCATGTAATGATTTACACAAACAGTTACTAAGAGTTCTTGTTAAAATGAGGGGAAAGTGATATGACAATATTGTGGATAATAGGCAAGCCATATGACAAACATCTGAGCCAGACAGCATGATAACTGGCTGAACACACATCAATATAATGAATATAACAGTAGCAAAATTTTATTTGGTCAGTCACCTTAGCTTGTAATATATGAGAATGTTGTACTAAAAGATGCAGACTCAACCATCATCTGCTCAGCCCAGTCCCTACCCAAACTGCAAAATGTCACAGAGGAAGCCTTTTCCTCTGTTGAAACTTGGTTATCCAATGCCCAATTAATACTCAACCCAAACAAAACTAAACTACTCATCTTCCAACCCACCAAATATACTCAAAACGACTCTCACTTTAACATCACAGCAAAAGACAACACCATTATACACCCAACAGAACACACCAAATTGCTAGGAGTGGAAATAGACAAACTAAAATTTGACATTCACATATCCATGACCATAAAAAAGTCCACAAAAAACTAGGAGCGTTATACAGAAATAAGCAACTTCTCACCAAAGCAGCAAAGATTTCAGTAGCAAATTCCTACCTTATCTCCACCCTACTTTATGCCTTTCCAATATATACCAACCTAAGGCAATGCAATCTAAACAAGCTAGAGACCTGCTACACCAAATCGCCAAATTTGTCACAGGGGCATCCTACCGTAGTCACCACTGTCTCTCACTTGCTGAACTTGGCTGGCTTGAACTCCCTCAATGGTATCAACTCACACTCGCCCACAAACTAGTAAACCATCCACTAAATGTCTCATCCCTCCAGAATCTACTCCAACCCTATCGCACCACCAGACCACTAAGATCCAGCAACATAAATCACTTGCAGATCACTAAAGCCAATAACTCTGATGGTGAAGCACTATTCTCTTGCACCATAGCCAAATTATGGAACTCTCTCCCTCCCACAATTACCTCCATACCATCATGCACCCACTTCAAAACTTTACTAAAAGTGCACCTAAAAACATGCTGGCTATGCCCTTGCAACTCCACTCTAATATCACCCAACCACTACCTTTCTTTCCACCCCACTAACTACCTTTATTATAGCAAGCTCCGATGCTCATAAGCCTACTACTTATTATACAACAGGAACTTATTGTAACAATTGTTAATGTCTGTTATGTACTTCGCAGATAAAGATTCTAGTTGTCTACAGATGTACTATGTTCTTCATCTGTAACTATGTTTGTAATTGATTCCTATGTTAATCAAATTGTTAATTGCTATGTAAATCCAATATAACTACTGTCTGTATATTTTAACTGTGGAGCTTTTCTCCTCGGGCCTCCACTGGAAATGGACCTTCTCCCGGTCAACAAATGTAAAACAAAATAAAACAATAAAATAAAAATAAAAAACAGTATTATAATTGTACAAACATATGCATTATCTACCTAAAATAAGTACCAATCAGTAGCCTGCAAAATGCAAACCTCCTGATGATGCTTGCTGATTATGAATTGCTGCAAAGAAATGTTTATCTGTACAAGTGTTAATAAACAGACTATAGTTGTGTTTTAACAAAAACACCCAAGGTGTTGTAGACAGATGCAATGCTAATGTTAAACTGCAGGGTGGGCTGAATACAAACTGCTGCAAAGAAATGTCTGTCTGGACAAATGTCAACTGTGTTTTACCAGCACTGAACTGCAGGGTGTGCTGATTATGTGCTTTTTAACAGCAGCCTTAATAAAGCTTGCTAACAGAACCATACAAGTTGCTGTACATAAGGACACAGTAAGATATGTGTGAGGACCATGATAGGGACATGGTAAGGTATGTGTGAGGACCATGATAGGGATATGGTAAGGTATGTGTGAGGACCATGATAGGAACACGGTAAGGTATGTGTGAAGACCATGATAGGGACATGGTAAGGTATGTGTGAGGGCCATGATAGGGACACAGTAAGGTATGCGTGAGGACCATGACAGGGACACAGTAGCGTATGTGTGAGGACCATGACAGGGACACAGTAAGGTATGCGTGAGGACAATGATAGGGACACAGTAAGGTATGCGTGAGGACAATGATAGGGACACAGTAAGGTATGCGTGAGGACCATGATAGGGACACAGTAACGTAATTGTGAGGACCATGATAGGGACACAGTAACGTAATTGTGAGGACCATGATGCTCCTTGGCAAAAGTGCACATCACAAAGCAAATACATACATCTTCCCTGTTCTGCATTTCACCTATAAGTCTGCCCATTGCACTCCCTCAAAGGATGAGGATGATGGTGTTCTTGAACCGAGTGTAACATTTAATGATAAAACTGAACTTGACTGCACTTTTACAAAGTATACAATATTAACAAAAGCATTGATCAGACATGCAACAGTCTATTGATCCTGCTATTAAAAAGCTGATGTTAACAGACCATTACAGATTACAAACATGTTTGTAGGAATTCGATGAATAACCAAGATATTCACAATCCTGCTCAAAATATACCATAATATCAATAAGTGGAATATGCTTATCTACAGAAGTGCTACCGGTGAAGTAAACTAAGTTAACAGTTTCACATATTTTTCCCCTATGTGGATAGAAACCTACAGCATGCCAAAATGGTAGACACACTGTCCAGTTTCCTTACAAGCCAAGTTAACAGCAAACACATTTGCATCTTAAACAAGCAGGTACTGCTCTACTAATTGTATCGTTAGAAAGCTGATGTCAGCAGAGAGTTACAGATTAGAGGCATACTCATTGGAATTTGATGACTAACTTAGTTATACATAACCATTCACAACATAAACATTAATATAAATTATTGGAATATGTCTAATCATAGAAATGTTATGGGCAAAGTAAACTAAGATAACTGTTTCAGATATGTTTCCCCTATATGGATTAGAGCCCATGACATGCCAAAGTGTAGGCATGTTGTCCGATTTCCTTACAGATCAAACTAACAGGCAGCAGAGTTTTCTTTATAACAAATAGGTACTGCAGGTGTTTATTAGAATACCTGTACAGAACAAATAAATAAAGCTGCAAATACTTATTGGACATTTTATTGTAAAGACAGAATGGCTATAAACGCATAACTGAAAACGGGTCCACTTTGTAATTTTGAAACTTTAAAACCTCGAACATCACAATCCTGAGGTTTAGATGTTTGAAGTTTTGAAATCTTGAAACTGAATAATTGAGATTGTTCGACAGTGTGGAATGGTAACTTTACTATTTGCTTCACTGTAGTGTGATCTTGGAGTTGGTATATTTAAGTAGCTGGGAGTGTGTGGGGGGTGCACGTTTGCTAATGTTTTATTGTTTTAGATTTTTTTTTTTTTTTTTTAATTTCGAGATTTCAGAACTTCAAGCATCTGAACCTTGGGATTGTGATGTTCAAGGAATTGCAGTTTCAAAATTACAAAGTGGACCCCCTGATAACATATGTTTAAGTAGTTGGACAGGCATTCCTTTTTGGCTTAAATAAACATGACTGTTTTCTTTAGGAGGAGGAATGACTTGAAAACATTATGTATGAGTTTTTATTCTGACATATAATGGTGCAGTAGGTGGTATAGAGGTACTATAATGGAAAACTGTGACATGTGCAGTCATCCGTGGCCTAGGTGCTATAGGCTTCAGTGATGCATGAGGATAGTGGTGGTGTGAAATGACGTGGTCATATGTTGTAAAAAATAAGTACATCTAGCGAGGTCATAATTATGGATCCTATAAACATTATTAAATAAATTAAAAGCAAGGGAATTGAATTCACTCTTATAAGGACAGCAGTTACCACGTCCACAACCATTGAGCAGCTACTCAATGGTTATAAAAAACATCTATCTGGTATATATGGGGCAGATATATCTCTAATTCCCTAGGGGTGCTCAGATATACTGACAATAGTGACACTTACTTGTAATGATCCATAGGCTACCTCCTCACCTCTGAGACCCTCCTTCGAAGTGCCTCTGTGTCCTTCCAATGCAGGTCATCATAGCGGTGGTGAACCTACACTGCAGTGTAGTAGAACCCTGCCTGTCTTCAATCCCTGCTTGTAATCCAGTTCCATACATCTATCATGGAGAAGTTCCTAACCCTGGCTCTCATTCGATTCTCCACTCCAGTGTGCACAGTCAACATCTGAGTGGTTTCCTTGTCAGCCCATTTGGGCACGCAAACATGTCTGAGCCTCCTTGAAGAAGCTATCGTGATCTTCAAATGTAAAAAGCCTG
Organism: Protopterus annectens; assembly: GCF_019279795.1. NCBI lineage: Eukaryota > Metazoa > Chordata > Ceratodontiformes > Protopteridae > Protopterus > Protopterus annectens. The sequence goes on from NC_056737.1 coordinate 893,823,713, forward strand.
AAAAATGCAGTGGTCCCACTCAGTTCATAGTTAACAATTGTCTAATCTGTAAATGTATCAAAATCAATTTTCAAAAGTGGGACTGATGTCATGTTATCAGATCATTGGCAGATAATGGGCATGTGCCACACATGCTACCATTTATCAATCCCTATTGGGTGCTTACACAGTGCATCGGACGTTATATTGCATGAAGCCAATTTACACAGAGGTGTGCAAATGGAATTCCAAAACTGTGAATTTTAATGAAACTCATTAATTACATATGGTGGAAATGGGGTTTAAAGGTGGGTCCACATTAGGTCTACTTTGTTTCTGTTCTTCAGAGTGAGAGATTGACATTTGGTAGCATTTCTGTTTTGGTGGTTATTTTAGCTGTTGAAAGCAGTCATTTCTAAAAGTATCAGTCTAAATTTTAGTTGTTATAAAACTTACTAGACTGATGTTTGATTGAAATTTATGCATACAGGTGTTGCTATTTTAATTACTTAATTTCAGTCCCATATGCAGTTGTATAGACAGATTTACTTTGCAAATGTGAATAGTAAATAAAGGCAGATTAAAGATCATCCACAGTTCTTACTGGCAATTCCTTTCACTCTGCGGTGTAACTATGGACACCTACATATTCCAACATTATCCGTATATAGTATGTTAAGTTGATATTATGGGTATTTCTTAATTCATGTTTCCTAAGAAAACTGTTAAAAATGTGCTGTTGCTGTTATTGATGATGCTGCTTAATAAAGGTGCTCTCACTACCACTACTGGATCAATATACAAAGGAGCCATATTGTCTGTGGCCTGCCTATGGATTCTGAGGTTTTCCAATGCATAACAAGTTGCTCAATTGTTACTTTCTGTAGTATTTTCATATAAAATACCTACAGACTCCTGTAGCTAAATGCTGTTCTCTTTGGACTTCCATTCCACATATATGTAGTATGAGGGGTCCTAATCCTACTCATGAACTCTAAAGCTATAACAAGTTATGTTAATTTTACAAATGTTATGTATGAAGTTGTTACTTTTTGTATGTCATGTTAGCATTTGTCACGGACAGTGTTAGAGACCTTTGCAGTGCAAAGGAATTCATACTGTTTATGTTGACATATGCTGTCCACAGACTGAACTGCATAAATGGGCTCACACAGAATATGATCATGTATATATCACTGTCTTTCAGATGGAAAGGGTGACAACTTCTCCCTCAGGAAAATGAAACCATAATTGATGTTCTTCAGCAACATGGGACAAAGGCTCCTTGGCCGTTTTAGCTATACATTTTGGAGATATGAACTCTGGAGTGACCTAACTAATATGATAAATGCAATTGCAGGTCACAACAGATCTTTTGATGTCTGTAGATGACACTGCTCAGACATGATCCTTCATGCAGCCAACAGATTAAGGAAGTATGAGAGATCGAGAGATTCCACCAGTAGTGGACAACCATCAGCACCCCCCGATGATATCAGTGTTTCTAGCCTCACTGTATACAGCAAGTAGGCACCAATGCATACCCAGGTGATGGACTGTGCTGGAGTTACAGGCTTAACATGTATGTATTTCTTTCCATGACATGTATCGGTATAGAACAATTTCTGCATATTGCTGTTACGTGTATATTCATGTATTGTTATTTTTGACTTACAGCACCAGAGTTCAGCCGTGAGCACACATCGACACAGGCTGAGAAGGATGAACATAAGTCTAATGATGTGTATTAATGCAAGTGAAATACAGACAGAGCAGTCCAAACATGTGCAATGCTGTTTACAATAATATTTACAGGTCCATCTGCTTTGTGACTAAACCAGTGAATGGCAGTTGAGTGTCTCCATACTGTTACTGTGAACACTGCATGATACTGCCTCAGTCTCATTTCATGGCACAATTGTTTACTGTCAGTTATTTCTCTAAAACTGTGCACTTCAGGTACATCCAGTAGTGGCCCAAGCCGTGCAGGTTCAGGTTTAGACAGATCAGGTATGTTTCAACAAAATTGTTATAGCTTACATCAATGTGTAGCACACGTGATACATGAAATTTATGTCAATATTTTTCAACACACGCCAACCTGGTGTACAGGTGCAATGTCCATCATGTGAGTATCTACAGCCCCTGTTACTGCATTATATATGTGTTGCTGTTAGTATTGTTTTTGCTAAATACATTGTTGTCTTTCTCTTTACTTTCCCACTGCAGAATCCACAGTACAACCCACAACCTTTTCACAGTGGAAGTCTGTCAGTGGCCGCTATTAACTTTGTTTTACACCTGTCACAGCTGTTAATCCTGTTGTTCTTCTCCATTAATACTGTGTTCCTCTTCCCATTCCAAGGCCATTCTGCAACAACCTCATCAAGAGCATATACGAGTGGTATGTCTCTGCCAAATCCTCTGCATGTTTTAACTATGTTCACCTAGTTAATGGTGTCAATGATGTGATCACTAATGTTTTTTCCCTACAATAGTTGAAGTTCATCAATCTTTCAAAAGCACAATCTTCCCATGAGTTATCAGGTATGTGTTTTGTTTGTATTCCTCACACATCATGTATATTGACCTTGTAATCTAATTACATACTCCATGTTTACTGATTCCGTAAAACATACATACAAGTAGACCTAATGTAAAGTCTTTATTTGTAACACTGCAGTGAGATATATATATGTCATAGGTCTTTGACGTCATCTATTATGTGATGCAAGTACATTGTCCTGATCTGTGTCTTTGTATCTTGTATCATATCATCAATGTGTATCATCCAACACCACTTCCAGTGATCATGATGTTGTTCATGATGTGTCTCAGCATGGTAGTATGGCTCTGGGAACAGAGGACCTTGACATGTTGGGAGAGTCCATCCAAGATACTGACAGTGATGTTGCTGCAGCCTCAAATATGGAGGGGAACTTGTCTAACCATTTGGAGGATGACGGGACTTTGGATGTTGAACAGAGTGAGGTCATTGAATGACAGACCCCAGTTGAGACAGCTGCTGATAGTAGTTTCCTACAACAACCTGCAACAGGGCGTCTCAGAAGACATAGGTCTGCAGATGTGCATGGCCAGATGTCAGAGTGTGTCCACCACCAGCTGCAGGCAAATGAACATTCACAGCAGTGACATCAGTCAGACATTTGTGCATCTGCATATGCTCTAGCACCAATTTACTTTATTAGGCTAGTAGTAAAAAACTACATAACCATAGAATGAAGATACATACAGACCGGTTTCAGCTAAAAGACTGCAATGCCTTCCTCAGTGTCAATGTGTAATGCATTGACACTGAGGAAGGCATTGCACTCTTTTTGCCTAAACCGGTCTGTATGTATCTTCATTCTATGGTTATGTAGTTTTTTACTACTAACCTAATAAAGTAAATTGGTGCTACAGCTACTGGTCTCTCTTTTTCATTTTACATTCTGCCTTGGTTTGAGTCCTTGTAGCTGCCATACTTGCAGAATCTCGTGTTGTTTTCATCTGCATATGCCACAGATCTCGTGGCGCACCAGCGTTGTGTGATGCATGAAGGAAGAGTGCAGACACTGAGATAATATCAGCAATGACCACTCAAAATTTAGAGTCTGCTAGCTGTGCCATAGTCAGTAGAAACCCTGGCTTGTACAGTACCGCTGAGCTGTAGTACCAGCAGGGTTCTGCATGCCCTGACTGTGTTCATCAAATTGCAACATGACAGAGGCAGGCCACCTGTCTACAGAACCACCATTGGCCATCAGGAATCACGGTCTGTGGTACAACCTGGCCAGAGATCAACTGCTGGCCTATCTGCTGTGGTCCTGGCAGTCACAACAAGGCCTTCAACTCAGTCATGCTCCTTCACCAAAACATGGTGTTGTCACTCCATCAATCTCCTCTGTGGAGCAACCAGGGCAACATGTTTCTGCACATAGTTGGGGCACAGCAGACCATGGTGTGAGACATCAGTGAGATCACCCTAGACTGCATTAGTGTGTGTCCAACAGCATTATAAACATAGCTGGCTCATATTACTGAATTACCACTTTACTGCGATATATTTTTCTGGGGCTGCATTACATCTTGTGTGGTTTCTCTTTTTTCATGTTATTATATTTTAGAGATAGGAATGTGCAGCACTGATGTGTATCCCTTATTATTTTCCATGCAGTAATGCAAAAATCTAAGTGTGTATACATACCTGTATCAGTTGTACCCTGAGTTGATGTTCCCTGTTATGACACATTTGCATATGATAATATTGCAATATATTAAGATAGTGTTATGTCTGATGTTCAGTGTTTACATTTAGTGTGTAGTTGCCATTAGATGCAATCTGTGCTGCTTTGGTGGGGCAACACCTGAACATCAATGTTTAATCTGTGTACTCATGTATGTGCAGCTTGTCACAACTTAAAGTTGTGGGCAGATGATGCTGTTTTGCCTGGGCCTGCACTTGGGGTCACATCCTATGTTGCCTATGCCTGTCCCTTCTGACCTCTACATGCTCCTGCAGACATTTGGGGTTCCTGGGGTAGTTAGGAAACACCTGCAGCTGGAAGACTGCCATGTGCTGTAGTTGGCATGATGCATAGCATGGCACACACTGTAGTAATCTGTGCTGCTTATCAGGTGTGTACTGGAGTGCACCCCTATATGTGTCCAGATATCTGAACCTAGCTTTCATTACACCAAATACATGCTCTATGGTGTTTCAGGTTGTTGCATGTGCTCTATTGTAGCCCGCCTGTGCAGGGTTGGATGGTTCTCTGTATGAGGTCATTAGCCATGCCTCAAGTGGATAACCAGTCACCTGTTGTGGGGAATAAAAACACATTTGGTCAGAATGGATATTGCTGTGAGTGTTTCCCTGTCTTTCATCACAGCTGTGCTTCTGTACTTACCTAGTAGTAGTACCTCAGGTATTTCACCTTGCTGGGGTGCAGCCAGAGTCCAGTTTCCCTCCATATAGAAGCATCATGGACACTTCCAGGGTATTTTGCCATGATGTTTGTTATGCTGTCATCTGCTTCACACAAAACCTGGAAGCTGAGGATGGCTAGCCCTTTCTGTTTATGCATCAGTCTGTTTCAGGATGTACTGGTGTTTTCATAGGTATGTTTGTGCAATCTATTGCACTGACTACATGGGGAAACCTTGCAGTGTTATAGAACCAGTACAATACAGTTCTACAGTCTATGGGGGTGGATGGGAAGTATATGTAGTCATCCACCTTGCTACACATGGCTTCCAGGGATTTTGCCAGAATACATCTTTCAGCTGTCTGTGACATATCCACAGCATCTTCCAGGTGTCTCTGGATTATCCCAGATGCAAGTACACCCAGGCCGAGTTTCACTTTGTTTTCAAGTTTGATGGGGTTTTCTTACAGGGTCTGCACAGACATGTGGGGCACACATGTTGCAGACAGCCTGCACCAGTTGCCTGTCTATCCAGTACCTATCAATTATTTGTTGGTCTGACAAATGGTTTAGTTGCAGCCTTGCTCGGACTCTAGCTGGCTGCTTTCTAGGGTGCACAGCCACAGCCTCATGTATGGCTTGTATCACTGCAGCTTCTTGCAGATCATTAGCAGCAGGATGAATTTCCATACATTTTTTCCCTTTTGCTACAGACTTTGCCAAACTCCATGGTATTCACTTTTATTTCCTGGGGGGGTCCGTAAAGCATGCGCAAAGGATCTCAGAAACAGAGCTGGCATGGCAGTTTGTTGCATATAAGTTGCATTGTGTGCAAACTTTGTGTTTTGGAATCAGACCGGCATGAGCAGAATCACTAATTATCCTAATCTGAATATCTAAGTACTCAGACTCCCTTTATCGTGTCTTCTGAAATCACATCTGCAGCAGCTGCATTGAAGTCTTCCTTCCCTGTGCTGTGTGCAAATAGCTTGCCTGAGCTTTACAGAATCTGGCCCAAATATATCATGTTCCCAGAGGCACATGGGATAGGTATTACAGTCACAAAGCTGACCCTGCCATAGCTTTTCATGTTAATGCCTAAAGAAAATCTATCTCACTTGCAATGCTCCCATTTGAGTGGGAGTTTAACCTGCTAGGCAATTATAGAAAAAAATGTATATACTTGTATCAGTCTTTTTCTAAGGAATTTAATTTATGTGATACATATGATTACTTGTCAGATTTCAGTTTTATAGTGGGTCTAAGAAACTCAAAAATTTCATATAGACAAGAATGGGCAAAATTACAGAAACTCATATTATTACAGATGCATTTTAAAGAATGAGCAGTCATTTTATTTATGATTCTTTAGGGGCTTCTGCTTGGTCAGTGATATGAGCTGTTATCCTAATAAGCCACACTTTGTATAGGACTGAAACACATCGTAAGGATGTTAAATGTAAGATACTAAATACTCCTGTAACACTTGCATTATTTAAATACCTTTTATAAATTAATGTCTAATCTTAAGAAAACAGAAATACCAGACAATTTATTGAAAAACTATGCCTACCTCTCAATTTCAAAGAAATTATCCAAACTGCAAAAAGCCCATCTTTATGAAATGTACCACTGTTAATCAGCATTGCAGTCAGAAACACCACACTGGCAAACTGTACAGTACTGGAAAGAAATCAAAAATGCAATATAGGTCTTCAAATGAATGCATGACCCCCCCCCCCCGTACATTTCAGATTTGTTATCTGACAGTTTTGCAAAGGATAGTCAGAGGCAAATCAGCATTACAGACTACAGTGAAAAATTACACAATAGAATTTCATTAAATTCCACTGCCTCATTCCATTCCAAATCCTCTTCCCCTTTGTACAATGTAAGGATCAATTATTTGCAAAGTGGGCAACAACAACTCACTGGGAGTTACTGCCACAAAACAGGGCGAGTCCATTACTCAAGCTTATTTCCATTCCTAAAAAAGGTAACACTTTTTCATATAAGTTTTGGCTCTATCAAACCTGAACAGTTTTTGTGCTGTCAGGAAAAAATAGAATAGTGACCGTAAAAGCAGAGCTACCTTTTATTTAAAGAAAAAAAAAGGATAAATCAAACCTAATTTCAGATTTCAGCTCCTGTTTTGCTTGTCTAAAGTCCCCCCGCAAGTAATCACCTTAGTATCTGCTATTAGGAAAATGTATAAATCCAGTTTTTCTTATCTGGGTGATTATTTGCTATTTTGTAATTCAAAAGTTTACCACAGCACATTTTGGCTGCAGTCACCATGATTTACTCTGGGGGATTAACTTGAACTTTAGAAAGTTACTACTAATACCGCTAATTTCAGTAATATTTTGGGAACAGATTTCCTCCCCAGGGCAGAGAACTGGAAATGTAAAAAGGTATTACAGATAAATGTTTAGCAGCATAGTGCAACTTCCTAGATGACCTGGGCTATGTTTTCCTGCATTCTATTAGTCCATCATGTAAGATTACACATAAAAGGGTTGCAGCAGTCATTCAAGTACTCATGGATTCAGTCTTTGGATATCTTGGTGGCAAACATCTCTTTTTGAAAACTGTTAAATAACATATTCATCAATTTATGCTTGAGCTCATTTCAACAACCTTTCAGGGAAGGATAACACAGTCTCTCAAAGAAAGGGCCCTTCACAATAGGGGAAGACGCATACAAAGCCTTTGTAACTTTTCAAGCAATCCGCTTCAGGAACAGCTGAAAATGCATATAGGCAACACCACTTGATGTGGTACATCCGTAAGCAAGAAGATGCCAAATTGTTTCATCTTCTTGAGGATGCAGTCTTGCTATGGAACTTAACTATTCACCACAACCTTTATCCATCAGTAAAATTCTGGGGCTGCAGATTTAATTATCAGATTTTGTCAGCTGTCAGGCATAATGTCTAGCACACAAATGGAAACTGGACCTATTGGTATTTCAGGGCATTGTACAGTGCTGAAGCATGGCACAGATGGAGCTCTTTTCCACTCACCTCAACTATCAGAGCCAAGCCCCTTATCTGCTGTTTCACAAGTTAACCAGCAATTCCTTTCATCTAGCAAGTACTACTGAATGTGAATATAACATCTTCAATCTGATGAGAATACCTCACTGTGGTTCCATACAACCATAGTTTCCCTTATAATATTTCAACAATCCACTAACACAGTCTGAAACCAGTCAATTGTTCAGCTTCTCAAATTTTTAATTATTTTAAACCACATGTGTAAATACCCTGGCCAAGGAGACCTGGTGGTGGAATGAGGAATTACAGGAGAGTATACAGAAGGAAGAGGTTGGTAAAGAAGTGGGATTGTCAGAGAGATGAAAAGAAAAACATAGGTAGAAGTATGGGGAGAGGAGGTGTATGGTGAAGAGAGTGGTGGCAAAGGCTAAGAATAAGCCATATGGCAACTTGTATGAAAGGTTGGATACTAAGAAAGGAGAAAAGGCTCTGTACTGACTGCCTAGACAGAGGGACCAAGCTGGGAAATGTATGCAGCAGGTTAGGGTGATAAAGGATAATGAGAGAAATGTACTCACAAGTGAGGCAAGTGTGTTTAACAGATGGAAAGGATACTTTGAGGGGCAGATGAAGAGAATATAGTTTATTGGCTATTTGGGCAGTTTTTCCATCTCTTTCTACTTTCTGGTTTAAAAGCCCATGTGTGCGCTTGCTTCCCGCCTTTCCTGTAACTAGTCTAGTCCAGATACAGATTTGCTGTTTCCAGTTCTGTTTGTAAGCTTCTGAACCTCCAAGCATTTTTGTGTTGTATGGTAGCCTTCTAGCTTATCAGTGGGAGTGGTAAGCACTAGGTAGCCTATCTACCACAAAAGGAGTGTTTTCTGGCCCAGAAATTGTAGTTTATTGGCTGTTTGGTCAGTCTTTCCATCTCTTCCAACTATCTGGTCTAAAAGCCCATGTTTGAGCTTGTGTCCAGCCTTTCCTGTAACTAGTCTAGTCCAGATACAGATTTGCTGTTTCCAGGACTGTTTGTAAGCTTCTGAACCTCCCAGGCATTTTTGTGTTTAGGGTAGCCTTCTAGCTTATCAGTGGGAGTGGTAAGCACTAGGTAGCCTATCTACCACAAAAGGAGTGGTTTCTGGCCCAGAAATTGTAGTTTATTGGCTGTTTGGTCAGTCTTTCCATCTCTTTCAACTATCTGGTCTAAAAGCCCACATTTGAGCTTGTTTCCAGCCTTTCCTGTAACCAGTCTAGTCCAGATACAGATTTGCTGTATTCAGGACTGTTTGTAAGCTTCTGAGCGGTACCAAAGTCTGCTCTTCAACATTTCTCTTAGATCTGCTAGTGCTCTCCTCTACTGCACTTTTACTAGCTTATTAGTCTAGCACTTTACCAGACTTCTTGTAGCAATTATTGTAGCACACAAGTGCTACCAGCACTAAACGTTCTACAAGGAAACAGCTCCAGCACTTATTAGTGCCCACCCATCCAGGCATGTCTCAAGGTCAGTTCCCTGTGCTTGCTCCTTTACACCTGGTGAGCATGGGCATCCTGAGGAAATGTAGCAACTGCCTCATGTACACAGACAGCCCTCTCTTCTTACCTCCCAACACTCGGACTTGCAAGAGATGCATTTATATATCCAAATTGGAAGCCAAGACTGGAATAGGTGGTCAAGAGGAGAAGGTCAACACTTGCACCACACCACATGAAACACATAGGCCTCCAGAATACACACCGCCACTGCCTTCACATAAAAACACAAACCACACACCCACCTTTGTGGAGGCTCTCAATAAAAATCTATCCAAACATTAGAGACCTCAGAGGCAGAAACACACTCAACCACCAAAACACAACACTAATCACAAGACACACAAGTCTCCTAAACAGTTTGCCACTCAACCAAACCCCTAAGGTAAAGCAGCATGCCCAATATGCTAGTCATAAGTGACTCGATAGGAAGGCACACTGATGTCCCACTCACTAGGTTGAATAAGGAGAAAGTAACAGTCAGCTGCCTGTCAGGTGCCAGGATCGACCACATAACGCACACACTCGGGTCCCTCAACAACAGGTACAAATATGACTCTGTCATTGCACATGTGGGTGTGAATAACCAGAGACATACCTCCCTGGACTACATCAAAAGAGACATGGAGGATCTCTCTGATTATATAGCCAAGGCGGGTATGACCCAAACCCTGAGCAACATCCTACCATCACCCAGAATGATACCACAGTACAAGCAGAAAATGACTGATTTCAACAATTGGTTAAGTTTCTGGTGTCATTCTAAGGGGATCCATTATCTGTCTGCTTGGGATGACATGACTGACAGACCTCGAATCTTTGTCAGAGATGGCCTACATCTATAATCCCTGGGCTTCCGGATACTGGCCAAGGCTCTTGCCACCCCTATAGTGCCTTTTTTTAGGTGGTGTTCAAAAGACCAAATTACCACTAAGCTACAAAAAAATGCAATATGAGGGTCATGCTGCTCAATGCTAGAAGTCTAAATTTCAAAATGCACTCGTTTGAAGGACTCCTTAAAAATGGAGAATATTGACATTTGTGCTGTAACAGAGACCTGGTTCAAAGCAGCAGAAAGCACACCTGCACTATCAGGCTATAGCTCATTCCACACCTTTCGGCCCAAGAACTTGGAATGAAGCTCCAAAGGCGGTTTTGTTTCCATATTCATAAAGGATGAGCATACCTCCAGACTGGTAGCCCAACATAATGCATCAAAGATACTTCGGGTGCAGCTAATTGTGTAAGACAATTATTTAGGTCGTAGCCTCCTATAGGTCCCCAACTATGTCCCAAGACTCGCACTCCATGTTGCTAAGCACCTTGGAGAATATTAGGGTCCAACCTAACACTCTCATACTGGAAAGCTTCAACTACCCCTCCATTAACTGGGAAAACTCATGTACCAATACACTTGCCCAATGTTTCCTGGAATTCATTAATTCCTATGCCTGGATAGCTCATTCTTACCCCCACTAGAGGTAGCAACATCCTTGACCTGGACATTACTAACATGTGCAACTGTTGCTCTACATTAATAGTCAACTCCTTCCTGGTTAGATCCGACCACAAGCTAATCACCTTGGAAATCCACATCCTTCCCACCCAACCACCCCCCGCAAAAGGTAACCACCATGAAAAAATTCTCCAAAGGTAATTTTGGGTTCCTAAAAACAGAGGTGGTGAACTTCACGGCACTCATGAAAATGGAGAATAGTTGCATGACCACTGAATCATACACCAATGCACTGTACCAACATGTACACAAATGCATGGATCTCGCCATGCCCAATAGAACCAAGATGCTCTCCTCCAAAAAAAGAAGCCAATCTGGTAGTCCTCTGCCATTAACAAACTTTATAACAGAAGGAGGAAACTAACGTGGAATAAGGTGATGTTCCAGGACTGGATAAACTTTCTTATCAGCCTCAACAAAAAGTTGAGATCCGTCATCAAATCCTCTAAAGCTAGCTATGAAAACAGAATTACAGCAGATAGTAAAGTTCAACCACAAGGCCTTCTACAGTTATGTAAGGAATCTTCATGGCAATACACAGATTTGTTCTCAGCTACTGCACAATCGTACCTCCTATACCGAGCTGACAGATATTGGCAATATACTGGCCAACAGATTCAGTGCCAACTTTACCCCTCTCTCCCCTCCCAAATGACCTATCACATTAACAGTAGCTTGCCAGGCACCCAGCATTACTGCTGCACAGGTTAAAACAGCACTGTCCAAGGCCAAGAATACAGCTTCTATGGGACCTGACAATATCCCTGGTCATGTTCTACATGAACTACAGAGTGAACTGACACCTCACCTGTGTGCTCTGTTCAATCACAGCCTCACCTCAGGCTTTATCCCTACCAAATGACACACTGCTACAGTCATCCCTCTCCACAAAGGAGGAGCAACTACAGACCCTGAGAACTATCACCCCATTAGCCTAACGATTCTGATATGCAAAGCTATGGAATGCATCATCATGGATTTAATAAACAAGGATATAGGGAATCTCCAAAATCTGGATCCCACACAGTTTGGTTTTGTGAAGTGTAGATCATGCCTGCTCAACTTGGTCGACTTCTTTGAGTCCATCACCAGAGCTGTAGATGAAGGCAAGGTGGTTCACACAGCCTACCTTGATCTGGCCAAGGCCTTTGATATCATTCTCCACTCAGGAATCATAGAAAAACTCAGTATGCTAGGCATCCACCCCTATATCACAAGGTGGATTGCAAATTGGCTCACAGAACCCACAGTGTGAAAGTACCTGACTCCAAGTCAGACTGCCACCAGTCACAAGTGGAGTCCTACAGGGTTCAGTCGTGGGTCCTCTCCTGTTTGGTATATACTTCCCCAAAGTCCAGGCCAATATGAAGGGACTCTGGCTGACAAAGTTCCCAGATGATTGCAAGTTGGGAGCCATTATTAACTCCACAAGTGATGTTGATATCCTACAGAATGGCCTCACTGAGACCAACGACTGGTGTCAGAATCATGTCCTTAAGCAAAATGCCAAAAAATGTGTCATCCCCTTTGGGAAAAACCCAGTTCCCATGAATTACCACATCGATGGTACTCCACTGAACACAGAAGGTGTTTTAAGAGATCTGGGAACACAGGTTGACAGCAACCTCTCTTTTGACCACTACATGACCACTGTCACCAAAAAGTCCTTCTAGGTGGCACATTACTAAGGGTTTTGCATCCAGGAAGAAAGAGGTCATTGTCTCCCTTTACTCTTCCCTCATTAGGTCAGTAATCAAGTACAATGCCCCATTTGGCATGTACCTCACTAGACTCTGGCAACAACTGGAGAAGCCACAAAAGTACCTCACAAAAGAGGATTCTAGTCCTTAGACAATTGTCCTATATGGACAGACTCAAAAAAAACTCCAACTATTCTCTGTCTCATATCACCTACTTCTGAGGCAATCTCTGCTTGACTTAAGCTATGTCTGACCCAGGTCTGTTAGAAATGCTACATCTACAGAAATCCCAATCCCTCTGCACCACGCACTCAAGAGAACTCAGCCTTATTACCACAATCAACAGAACATGCTGGAGGGACAGGTTCATAACCCAGAGACAGCCCATGCTATGGAATAGACTTCCCATGCATGTCAAACAGAGCACCTCACTGGCCCTCTTCAAGAGAAATCTTGATGAGTGGATGGGAAATAGAAAATTCACCCCGGGGATCACTCCAGTAGCTCTACTTGACAGAGGCACTGGGAACTAAGGTCGGGTGGCACGATGCCAAGTTAATCCTATGGGTTAGGCTTGTAAAGGCTCCAGGGCCATTAGCCTAGTACACACCAATGAACCTATGAGAGAGAAGGTTGGATGATGTGGGGATAGTGGATCAAGAAGTGCAATCAATTAGCAAGGAGGAAGTAAGGACAACTATGAAGAGAATGAAGAATGCAAAGGCTGTTGGTCCAGATGGCATACCTGTGGAAGCATGGAGGTGTTTAGGAGAGATGGCAGTGGAGTTTTTAACCAAAACTGTTTAACAAAATCTTGGAAAATGAGGGGATGCCTGGGAGAAGAAGTATGCTGGTAATGATTTTTAAGAATAAGAGTCATGTGCAGAGCTGTAGTAACTACAGTGTGCAAAATTTATCAGCCACAGCATGAAGTTATGGGTAGGAGTAGTGGAAGCTAGGTTAAGAAGGCAGGTAATGATTAATGAGCAACAGTATGGTTTCATGCCAGGAAACAGCACTACAGATGCGATGTTTGCTCTGACGGTGTTGATGGAGAAGTACAGAGAAGATGAGAAGGAGTTGCATTGTGTCTTTGTGGACGTAGAGAAAGCATATGACAGGGTGCCTAGAGAGGAGTTATGGCATTATATGAGGAAGTTGAGTGTGGCAGAGAAGTATGTAAGAGTAGTACAAGATATATGAGGGCAGTGTGACAGTGGTGAGGTCTGCAGTAGTAGGGACAGATGCATTCAAGGTGAAGGTGGGCTTACATCAAGGATCAGCTCTGAGCCCTTTCTTATTTACAATGGTGATGGACAGATTGACTGATGACATCAGACAGGAGTCCCAGTGGACTATGATGTTTGCAGATGACATTGTGGTCTGTAGTGAGAGTAAGGAAAATGTTGAGGAGACCCTGGAGAAGTGGAGATATGCTCTATAGAGGAGAGCAATGAAGGTCAGTAGGACTAAGACAGACTATATTTGTGTATTTCAGAGGGAGGACAGAGGAATGGGGAGTTTTCAGGGAGTAGAGCTGGCAGAGGTGGATGAGTTTAAATACTTGGGATCAACAGTTTAGAGTAATGGTGAGTGTGAAAGAGAGGTGAAGAAGAGAGTGCAGGCAGAGTGGAGTGGGGGAAGAAGAGTGTCAGGAGTGATTTGTGACAGATGGGTACCAGTAAGAATGAAAGGGTAGGTCTACAAGATAGTAGTGAGACCATCTATGTTATATGGGTTGGAGATGGTGGCACTGATGAAAAGACAGGAGTCAAAGTTGTAGGTGGCAGCGTTAAAGATGTTAAGACTTGCATTGGGTGTGATGAGGTTGGCCAGGCTTAGAAATGAGTATACTGAAGGTTCAGCTCAGGTTGGATAGTTTGAAGGCAAAGCCAGAAATGAGAGATTGTGTTGGTTTGGACATGTGCTGAGGAGGGATGCTAGGTATTTTGGGAGAAGGATGCTAAGGATGGAGCTGTCAGGTAAGAGGAAAAGGGGAAGGCCTAAGATAAGGTTTATGGATGTGGTGAGAGAGAGGACATGCAGGTGGTTGGTGTGACAGAGCAAGATACAGAGGACAGGAAGAAAAAGAAACAGATGATCTGCTGTAGTGTCCCCTAACTGGAGCAATAGAAAGAAAAAGAAAAAGTTTAAATACCCTGGCTTACTCCTCAGTTAGAATGAGTTATTTCATTGATAGCTGCATATTGTCCAATTTACTTTCGTAAGAGAAGTTCTATATTTAGGTTATTGTCAAAATACATTTTTCTCCACTCTTGGATCTTGCCTACTGAATGCAAAAAGACTCCCATTAACTGTTTTTGAACCAGCTGACACAGTGGAGAATAAGGATGCCTTTTGACAAGCATTGCTCCTAGCTGCTGCCACATCAGAAAGAAGGATCTCAAGAGTTTAACACCTTATGCATAAATCACCACAAGGTCTCCCACAAGGAGACAGTATCAGTAGAAAGGAATTCTTGATTTATGGCTAAGTGGTTATCAGCAATCTCCCCCAAACAGTTCATCCAACAACTACTTTTCTCCATAAGCTGTTAGAATGAAGAGGGACATCTGAATCTAATCTATAGAAACGATCAAGGGAACAGACATCAAGTCTTGCTAATGAACAGACTATTCACACTGAAAAATGCAAATACTAGTTACAGATGACATATTAAGAAACAGCAGATAATTACAAAAAAAAACATGGAACCAAATATATAAAAGAATACCACACAAAGAAAAAAATGGATAAATGGAATACATTATCTTGTTTGTGAGATACATGAAATACCTTGTACTATAGGATTAGGGATCTCAGTACATGACTTGTGGAATAACTGGCTGTCACCGTTAATATTCCTTAAACCCACATTACAAGACATTTCGTGCATACACACCAAACCCCAATGTATTCCATAGAATGTGCTTTTGTGACTTTAGGCCTCCAGCAATGTGAAGATCAGCTATATGATACTGGCAATAAAAATCCCACTTGGTTATAGTAGTGAGTATTATGGTATGTAGCAAGGGTGATCCAAGTGTATTCCTGAGCATTTGATTGTAGTGGGTTTCATACTGTCCCTCGTGGTGTCACCTTGGAGTTAGTATACAAAAATAAGGGGGTGTTGGAGCAAAGATCCCCATGGGTAAAAAGCAGTGTTTTTCCCTCTGCAAATACTGACTTGTGTGACGTATTTAGTGTCAAGATTATTATTTTCAGTGTATTAAAAAAAATATGATTATAATTTCGCCATTAGTAGTTTCCACCTTTTTAGTTTCCAGGTTAGTTTCCAGGTTTTGTTAATCAATCAGTCTGTTTCTTTATTACACATATTCACACTCACACATATACACAAGCTGCCTCTGTCCATCAGAGACATAGGTGTCAGACCAGTGGTGAATTTCCAATTTCTAATCCAATGGTCCAGGATACAACTGCATAGTATCAGGGAAGGACCCTGTTTCATGTGTTTTGGCAAACTATTCCAGAGAATGGGATTTTTCTGAGATACTTCAGTATGTCCTATTTAAATCTCAAGCAAAGTTTAAATGTTTGGATCTAGGAATTCTGATGCTTTTCATTTTGTAGATATGCAAAAGGCCATGTAGGTGGGATCCAAGGATGTCTTGTATGCCAGGTATAAGTCATAATTCAGCAGTCTGTAGGAAACAGATTATTAAGACAGAGCTTTGAAGTTATCTACATAAGACATTGTGTTTATGCCCTGTATTTTTTTTCAGAGAATCTCTGTGGACATTCCAGTTGTTGCATGTGCCTGGTCAGGTATGTACCAAAGGGAGCATTACACTCTATGATTGATCTGGTGAGAGCTGAGCATAGCAGTATGATGGTTTTACTGGACCTAGATACCATGTCTTTACTTATAAGATGAGTGACATAGAATGATTTTCTTACTACCTTAGACACATGTTGGTCAAAAGCCAAGTTACTATCTACAAGAGTCCACAAATCTCTGACTACTGTGTCTACTTTTAGAGATGTTTTATTGATGAGGTAATATCCAGGTGTGGCAGACCTCCCAAAAGGTACTATTATGTATTTCTTTGCACTGAGTTTTAAGCTGTGGTTTTGGCATCAGCCATTTGTCTGTGTTAGACCTTATAGTAAAACGTTAGTAACTTGGGGGTTTTCTATGTTTGCTCCCAGCTTGCAATTGTTTGCAAACTTAGAAAGCCAGAGACCCTTGACACTGGCCATGACTTCTGAGAAATAGATGCCATAGAAGAGAGGACCCAACACAGAGGCCTGGACAATTCCACTGGTGACTGGCTTCTTTGTGGAAGTGGTCTATCCAGTGCTAACTTCCTGCATATCTGTGAGCCAGCTGGCTATCCAGTGGATTACATAAGGGTTCATGTCTAGTTCTATGACTTTGTTTACAATACACTACATTACACTATGCACTGTTTTGCCCTCAGCCATTGGCTTAGAGACCTTCTCAAGGAAGTCCACCAGGTTCAGTAGGCATGACCTGCCTCTGATGAAACCAAACTCGGTTGATTCCAGTGTCTGAAGGTTTCCTATAACATTGTTAATCATTTCCATGATAATTCTGTGCATGCATTTGTATATAGGTTCATAGGTGTGTACTAGGCTAATGGCCCTGGAGCCCTTACAAGCCTAGCCCAAAGGATTACCCTGGCATCGAGCCACCCAACCTTAGTTCCCAGTGCCTCTGTCGAGTAGAGACATTGGATTTATCCCTGGGTTGAATTTTTTATTTCCCATCCACCCATCAAGATTTTTCATGAAGAGGGCCAGTGAGGTGCTTTGCTTGACATGTATGGGAAGTCTATTCCAGAGCATGGGCAGTCTCTGGGTTATGAACCTGTACCTCCAGCAAGTTCTGTTGATTGTGGTAATGAGGTTGTGTTCTCTGGAGCATGTGCTGTGGAGGGATTGGGATTTCTTTAGATGTAGCATTCTAACAGAGCTGGGTCAGACATGGCTTTTTAAGTCAAGCAGAGATCGCTTCTAAGTAGGTGATATAAAAAAGAGAATAGTTGGAGTTTGAGTCTGTCCATATATGCGAAGTGTTTAAGGCCTAGGATCCTCTTTGTGAGGTACTTTTGTGGCCTCTCCAGTTGTTGCAGGTGTCTAGGGAGGTACACGCCAAATGGGGCATTGTACTCAATGATTGGCCTAATGAGGGAAGAGTAGAGGGAGACAATGACCTCCTTCTTCCTGGATGCAAAACCCTTAGTAATGAGATGTGCCACATAGAAGAACTTTCTGACCATAGTGGCAATGTGGTGGTCAAAAGAGAGGTTGCTGCTGTCAGCCCGTGTTCCCAGATGTCTTAGAACACCTTCTGTGTTCAGTGAACTACCATCAATGTGGTAATTCAAGGGAAATGGGTTTTTCCCATGGGGGATGACAACACATTTTTTGGCATTGAGCTTAAGGCCATGGTTCTGACACCAGTCGTTGGTCTCAGTGAGGCCTTTCTGTAGGATGTCAACATCACTTGGGGAGTTAATAATACCTCCCAACTTGCAATCATCCGTGAACATTTTCAGCCAGTCCCTTCATGTTGGCCTGGACTACAGAGACGTAGATATCAAACATGACAGGACCCAGGACCAAATCCTGTGGGACTCCACTCGTGACTGGTCTGCAGTTTGACTTGGAGTCAGCTACTTTGACACTGTGGGTTCTATCTGTGAGCTAGTTTGCAACCCACCTATTGATATAGGGGCTGATGCCTATCTTAGGGAGTTTTTCTATGATTCCTGTATGGGGAATGGTATCAAAGGCCTTGGCCAGATCAAGATAGGCCGTATGAACCACCTTGCCTTCATCTACAGCTCTGGGGACTGACTCAAAAAAGTTGACCAAGTTGAGCAGGCATGGTCTACCCTTCACATAACCAAACTGTGTAGGATCCAGTGTTTGGAGATTCCCTATATTGGTGTTTATTAGGTCCATGATGATGTGTTCCATAGCTTTGCATATCAGACTCATCAGGCTAATGGGGCGATAGTTCCCAGGGTCTGTAGTCACTCCTCCTATGTGGAAAGGGATGACTGTAGCAGTGCACAATTCAGTAGGGACAAAGCCTGAGGTGAGGCTGTGATTGAACAGAGCACACAGGTGAGGTGCCAGTTCACTCTGTAGTTCATGTAGAACACAGCCAGGGATATTGTCAGGTCCCATAGAAGCTGTATTCTTGGCCTTGGATAGTGCTGTTTTAACCTGTGCAGCAGTAATACTGGGTGTCTGGCAATCTACTGGTATTGTGACTGGTCCTTTGGGAGTGAGGGGTAAAGTTGGCACTGAAACTGTCCGCCAGTGTATTGGCAATATCTGTTGGCTCAGTATAGGAAGTACCATTGTGCAGTAGCAGAGA
Organism: Protopterus annectens; assembly: GCF_019279795.1. Classification (NCBI taxonomy): domain Eukaryota; kingdom Metazoa; phylum Chordata; order Ceratodontiformes; family Protopteridae; genus Protopterus; species Protopterus annectens. The sequence goes on from NC_056737.1 coordinate 893,842,744, forward strand.
GTAAATCTGGGTATTGCCATGGAGATTCTTTACATAACTATAGAAGGCCTTGTGTTTGTCTTTACTATATGCTGCAATTCTGTTTTCATAGCAAGCTTTTTCAGAGGATTTGATGAGGGATCTCAATTTTTTGTTGAGGCTGATAAGGGAGTTTTTCTGGTTCTGGGGCTTTACCTTATTCCCCATCAGTTTCTTCCTTTTGTTGTAGAGTTTGTTTATGGCAGGGGACCACCAGATTGGCTTCCTTTTTTTTGGAAAAGAATGTCTTGGTTCTATTGGGTATGGCAAGATCCATGCATTTGTGTACGTGTTCGTACAGTGCAGTGCATTGGTGTATGATTCGGCGGCCATGCAACTATTCTCCATTTGCATGGGTGCTGTGAAGTTAGCCACCTTTGTTTTACGAGCCCAAAGTTAGCTTTGGAGAAGTTTTTCATGGTGGTTACCTTTGCAAGGAGGATGGGTAGGAGGGATATGTATTTCCATGATGATTAGTTTGTGGTCGGATCTAACCAGGAAGGAGTTGACTATTGATGTAGAGCAATGGTGGCCCATGTTAATAATGGGCAGGTCAAGGATGTTGTTACCTCTAGTGGGGGTAAGAATGAGCTGGTCCAGGACACTGGAATTAATGAATTCCAGGAAATGTTGGGCAAGTGTATTGGTACATGAGTAGTTTTCCCCATTAATGGAGGGGGTCATTGAATTTACCCAGTATGGGAGTGTTAGGGTGGACCCTAATATTAAAATAAAACAGATAAAAGTACCGAAACAGACACAGCTGCAAGTAAAACAAGTGAAAATCTTTAATATAAAAAAATAAGACAGAGTAATTGCTTTCACGGTATGCTACAACCACTTCAGACTGGTCTGATGAAGCAGTGGTAGCATACCGTGAAAGCCCTTACTTTTGTTTTATTTTTTTATATTAAATTTTTTAACTTGCATTTTACCTGCAGCTGTGTCGGTTTTGGTACTTTTATCTGTTTTGTTACTTTTATTGTACCGTTCCATATTTTACTCTCAACATACCATTTATATTATTTTGAACCCTAATATTCTCCAGGGTGCTTAAGAACGTGGAGTGTCAGACTTGGGACATGGTTGGGGACATGTAGCAGGCTAGGCTGAGAGTTGTCAAACTAATAGTTCTCAGGATCCATTGATGGCTTGCCCTGGTGCAGAGGGGTGACAGTTGCAGTCCCCTATTCTTGTGACACAAAGCCTCTTCAGAGACTCCAGTGGCCCTAACAGGTCATATTTCAGGAAATTTAGAGGCATCCTGAGATGTTTGTTTGGCCTGGCAAAGCTGTATTGCTGGCCTAAGAGAATATTTTTAGGACCTGCTCCATACTGATAGTTGGAGGGGTTGAGTTACATGGTATTTCCTGGGGGGGGGGGTGGCACAGCAACTGGGGGAGGGAAAAGTTGGAGCTAAATTTGGCAGCCAGAGATTTGCTACATCTCCTAGTCCTGTGAATGTGGCTCCAATTTACCAGCAGTTCAGCTTGCAATTGTGTGCTGGTTTTGAGGTTTCTGTCAAAGCTAAAGAAGGCCTTATGATTGTCTTTGACCTGGAATGCTATATTTACCTCAAAATTTGCATTACTGGACTTAGTCCTCTTAGTAGTCTATTCAGTTTGATGAGAGAAGTTTTACCATTTTTGATGTTACACTTCCTAATTTTAGCTATGACTTTTTTCTTTCGTTGTACAACCTGTTTAATTTTGGATTCTGCCAGGGTGCTTTGTTTTCTGAGTTAGCTTTTGACTTTTTTCTGGTAGGAACAGCTGTCTCTATGCAGTCAAAGATATAGTTGTACAGAGCTTCCATGAATGATTCTGCACAGGCTGTTGTGTTGTCCAAGTTTGCCTTGGAGTCGTTTCTAAGTGTGACAGGGTTTACTGGGGTTACAGAATTTATTTTTATTTCAAAGGAAACTGCTTTATGGTCTAACCTCATCAGAGGACACAACACTGGGAGGGTGAAGCATTTTTCCACGTTTGTGAGTACCAGGTCTAATATGTTTGTACCTCTGGAAGGAATGTGCACTCTGTTCCAGGGTTTTGTTAACAAAATCTAAGAATCACTGCACCTGTACATTTGGAGTCATGAAGGATTCCCATTTTATAGAGGAATAATTAAAGCTCCCCATGAGTATAGCTCTACGTTTGCACTATGGGTTTCGTGGGACATGTAGCTTGCTAGGATATGGTATGGGACTTTGTCCATGGTAATCTGGACATGGTAGAACTCCAGTGCATCATTTTGTTTAACCGGCATAGAGGTCTGCTCATTACTGATGTAGATCAAGACACCTCCACCCATTGTCACTGCCTGTGTGGTTGCTGGTCTAAATGTGTGGGAGACAACAAACCCTTGAACTACTGGGGTATTTTCTGCAGCTTTAAATCATTTATTTGTAACTACATAGATGTCTGCATTCTCCTGGGTGAGGAAAGCTTGGAGTGGGTGGATTTATCTCAGAGAGTCGACATACTACAATGTTGACCTTCAAAGACGGAGTCTGGAATGTTGACCACTCCTGTGATGGAGTTTACATAACACTGAAAAGAACAATATCAGTAATGTCTCTCAGAAGGCAATGCAATATTCCTGCTATACAGAAGTGAATACAAACATGCGCAGATATGGTTTTTGTCCCCACCTACATCAGTTACAACCCTGCTAATTATATATACTAACTCCAAGATTGTACAATCCATGGGGAAAGGCTGTAGTCCTGATCTCAAATACACAGGTTTCTATTCACCTTTGTAGTGCAGGAGCACTGTGCTGCTACTGTGAGACATTGTTGATAAAGGTCCTCCTGATGTTATGTATCTTCCATAATTGCGGGAAATCAATGTTCCAGTTTAGTGATTTTGGAACTTGACATTGTGATACTTTGACTATCAGTGAGGGACCCATACATATGTACATATACATATGGGTTCCTGTTAAATGTTTGAAATGTCAGTTTTATGAGTAATGCAAAATACTTTGTAAATGCAGATGTCACATTTTGTTGGTATTTGCATGTGCAAGACTGCTTTACAGTGGGAAATAGGAATTTGCCCTTTCCCCACTGTCATTATATCTTGAAGTTGGTATATATAAGTTATGGGGGATTTGAAAGGTGCAGGAGGGCTTGACCCTCTACAAGAATGATTCAGTTTCTGCATATTTTTATTTTTGATAAAGACACATTCAATGTATAATTTTCAATGATGCTGTGGTTGAACTTTTAAAAGTTCAACCACTTGACAAAGATGTGTGTGTGTAAAGTGATAGATATGCAAATAAACAGATATAAATATATAATACAGATATGTATCTTCATTTGCTTGCATTTATATATAGCTCTGCCTTGTATTTGAAGTCTTTTGATTTTTTTCATATTGTCTTTCATGAAATATTTATATTTTAGATATGTTTTATTATCCCTACTTAATAAAACACTTTAAAAATTGAGTAACAAATGTCAGTGGGATATTGTAAGCCCACTTTCTGTCAACTAAGAAACAGTGAATGAATCTGTAACTAACCATTTATCTTTTCTGCAACTTACTGAAATGACTTCCAGGTTTTGGGGCAATAGAGCGCTTGAGCAACATGGCACATTAGCCCTGGTGCTCTGGACAGGGGGTCTGAGAAAATGCAATAATAAACAGTTCCATGGAAGAAATACAGGGAAGTTAATCAAGAGTGGAGGGCAGAGGGAAAGAAAAAGCAACAGCTGGCAGAAACTCTGCAAATTATGTCCGAAAATCATGGTGCTGAATGAAGACATTAAGATTACATACTCAGAAGTGTGTGCATTATCAACTGAATTATGTTTTATAATAAAGTATTACAGTTTCAAAAAGAAAGCAAAATCAAGCAAGAAAGTGAGATAAACTAAAACAGAATTTGTTAACTCAAAGAAGACAAACATGCATTGAAGAAAGAGATCTAGTAATATAGGTGAAAACTGCAGGAATTAGAAAGAGAGATTGGATAGCAATCTGGGAAACTAGATTATCTGAAAAGGAGATCCATACATTTTAGCAGCAAAATTATTAGAAAATGATCAGAACCAACACCACATAAATCAAACGTGTAATAGCATTAAACTAAAAAAGAAGAAGAACAGCTAACCGCAGGCGTAATGAGAAGTGCACCATTAATGCAAACTACACAGCTAGTAATATCTGACTGGGAAATAAAATCACATCCAGTGATGACACAAATGCATTAATTGGAGATTAAAAATTGATTGGTTAGTCCTGTGAATCAGCTATTCCCCTTCCTCCTTTATTTAGTGAAGTTAGACCAGGAAAGTAACTTTTAGGAAAATCTTGTTTGCCTGATTGCTGTGCGTGTGCTTTGAAAGGAGCTGCATATTCCAGTTTAGAAGTGCTGTGAACAATAAAAAACAATTGAACCTAATTTTGACATCTCATCCAAGGGGCATCACCTCAGGGTTGCAACACTGTCAGGCTAAACAATTTTTGATGCTAGACTTTTAACTCTTGTACTGTGTGCAATAAAAAACAACAAAGCCTTCATTATCTTTCAGCATCAGAGGCAATCGCACAATTTTCTAAAACTGTGAAACTTTGATTACAAAGCAGCCCACAACATTTTCAAACTACTCTAAAGCTTTTATATTATGTGATTACTTTATTGGGAAGTAAATGGTGAAAAATGCCAAGGCACTAGATTGCCAGGCAGAAAATAATTTAATTTAGAGACAACTCAGTATTTGTAATATAGTTTAAAAAGGAGCAGGATGGATTTGTTACTGAGGTTTCTTCATCACGCTTCCTAGATACAAATCAGATCTCTTATCATATGTTCTTCCCATGTCTGTGTGGGTTTTCTATAGGTACTCTGGCTTCTTCCTACCTTACCAAAACTTGGTAGCTAGCTGGCTGCTTAAAGAAAAAAATATCCATATAAAGCTGCGGTGGTGCAGCGGTTAGTGTTGTCACCTCGCAGCAAGAGATTATCCTGTTCGATTCCCAGCTGGAGCGCCTTCTGTGTGGAGTCTGCATGTCCTCCTTGCGATTGAGTGAATTAAAGACATGCAGGTAGGTGCAAGTGTGAACGGGCATGCCTCCGTTGAAGGGTGGGTGTCAGGCTAGCAACTCAGCACCGTAAAAATTCAATGCCAGTCATGAGCGGACTGGAGTTCCGCTGTGGCAACCCCTAACCGGGAAAAGCTGAAAGTCACTACACTTACTGCTGCTCTTGTGGTTTAGCTTAAATTTTGTGTCTTAAAATGGTTCATATAGATCAGTTCACATGTATAGTTAACAAATAAATAAATTAAGTTAAAAACTGGTTTGAAGTGGCAGCAGTCATTAGATATTTTATTGCCCACCCCCTATACACATTTTGCTTCATACTTTTCAGATGTGGTAGAGCTTCCCTCCATCACTGGTTCTACTAGCTCCTCCAGACTTTCTCTGACTCAAGGCTGGGTCAGATGCATCTTCAGGATCTCATTAGCAGGTCACCCTTAAACCTGCTTCTGCTGGAGGGATTTTTTATTTAGTGACCTACCCCTTGCTTTCCCCTTCACTGCATCAGTGTATTCCATCCAAGAGCTACTCCCCTCTGTGGGCCATGCTTCCCTTCAGAGAATGTCTCCATGAATATCCACCCCCCCAGGATAGGCATGTCCATCTTTTAAATCTGAGCCATGAAGCGCATGAGCTGCCAATCTATCCCGGATCACCTAGACTGTAGCTAATGCCTTATCCTTGTACACCAAGGCAGTGGCTATAGATGTCATTTTATTTTCTGCATAAATACATCAATGTGGCATGCTTAAATAAAGGATTTCTCACCAGGTTAGTGGCATGTAGACTCAATGCTATGAGCTTATTTGACAAAGCATATATTAAAATGTGTCTGGTGTCTTTAGCATGAAATTATGAATTTTTTTTTCTCGAGTAATATTTTGGCTGTACAATTTGGGACCAAAGTGATCAATATGCAAACAAGGCCTGACAAGAAAACCAAAGTTCAAATTCTCACTGACAGTTGTGGTTCTTCTTTCGGCTTCTCCCGGTTTGGGGATGCCACAGCGGAACTCCAGTCCGCTAATGATTGGCAGTAGATTTTTACGGTGCCAGCTCGATGCCTGACCTTCAATGAAGGCACGCCCATTCTACACAGGTCTTTCAAATGCCACTTGACCACAGGGAGGACATGCAGACTCCACACAGTAGGTGCTCCAGCCGAGAATTGAATGGGAGAACCTCTTGCTTTGAGGAGACAATGCTACAGCTGCACCACCACAGCTAAAATTCTCACTGACAGTGAGAAGGAACAAATAGGCATCAAGTCTTTCACTATTAGTAATAGCTTGGAAATGTGCCATGCATTTCAGAGTGGGATATCTTAAAATATAGTTTATCATTTCTACCAGTGAGAAAAGCCAATTTGGATATCTGGCACTGTTATTTCTCAAATCAAGCATTTTTCTACCATCTCCTTCAGCTGTAAAGGCAACATTTATTCCATAACTTTAGTAGTGAAAGCTAAATCTATATTTATGGATATATTTTCGTTTAAACCAAATTAATGCCAATCTAACCACACATCTCATACCAAAGGTGATAACACTTTTTCTAGATGACACTACTGATGAGGCCTGGTGTGAAGACAGTTGTTTTCCTTTGGATCATTGATTGTATGTAAGGAGCATCATTGCTTTAGAACACATATGTTTCTTGCTGCCTGACTTCCCCTCTGATGATAAAAAACTGTCCTTATTTTGAAGTGCAATGCTTCCTCATTGGCACTATTTTATATTGTGCATACTTCCTCACTCAACTGAAGCTGTATGCATCATAATAAGATGAAGTGCTTTGATTTCTGTCTTACAGTTAGAGCTGTGTAGAATTTAAAGCCATTAATAAAGTTTACAAAAGTTTATATATATATATATATATATATATATATATATATATATATATATATATATATAAATTCAACAGTGGATACTTATGCAATGTTATAACGTTACCCCATTTTAAGTGACACCACATCTAGTCAAACTGAAAATGTTTGGAACAATACTTAATCATTAGTTTGAATTGACAATTTTTAGGTTGTCGAATGTATTGATCGATGATAGATGTGTTACCTAGATGATATTTCCATCACTTCTTTATGCCTGCCTTAAATTTCTTTTTTTTTTTTTTTTAATTCGAAGCTATACATATCACTTCAGCTTATTTTTCTGCTCATGGTAACTTAACTTTAACTTGTTACATTATTAGAATATATTCATGTATGACAGGCTATCACTTAGAAATATTATAGTCCAGCTGTTACATCTCTGCTTTTAATCAACAATATAAAAAACAGATTATACAGTTTGGTGACTGGTATCTTATAAAACTCAATTTACATGCTACTACATATCTCTATGGAGCAGAACCAGTTGCTAATTTCAGTTTTGACTCAAAACACTGACTATAAGCTAGCCATTCTATTTTATTTATTTATTTTTTTTTTGCCATTGCACTTGCTGGTTTTACCAGCTTATAAATAAATTGGATAACTTTATGTATCACCTTCTGATCTTCCATAGATCCATGATCTTCTGTTTTCTTCTGTCTTATTTCTCGATTTTTAGTCAGCTTTAACATTGCTTGCATTTCTTCTTTCATAGTAAATCTAAACAATATTTAGGTGCAGCTGTGCTATTTCGGTAATAGTTACTATTTTGACAGAGATCATCACATCCTTCATATTTTTTTAAGTGCTGACTCAATATTTTTAATCTTATTTTTGATCTAATGTATGCTCCATAGGCAGCTATGTTTGGCTTTTGTCTTGTCCTGCAGACACATTCATATAACTCATTTCAGGGTTTATGGGGTTAGGTTCGGTGAGTTAGTGGGAAGAGTTTCATATTGCATGTTGTACTGTCTTCTTTTACTTAAATGCTTGCATCAAGAATTTTCTTTATCTCCAACTTTTACTTTAGCAAAACTACACTACTCCTTTAAAGACTTAATCCATTTAAATAAAGTAACTAATGCTCTAGATATACTAATGGATCTATTCATCCTCAGTACCACTTTTAAAATTCTCTTTCACTTACAACTTGTAGAATGATCTTTAGAGCTTCAAAATGTAAACGGAGTTCAACAAACAAAAAATACAGCTTCTTCATCCACTATGCAGCTAGAATGCTACATTAACTTTTGTTCATGGCTCACATATGCCAGCTCCACAATGGGATGCTGTAAATTACAAAAATGGTTAAATTGCATAATAGACCCAGGTAAAGGTTGTAATAGTTTGTGAGTTTCAATTTTAATTAAACTCCTCATATCAAGATTCAGTTTTAGAAAGTGAAACTGATAATGAGGGTAGATGGTGCTATATAGTGTGTAAAACAACATGCATGGTAAACCTTTTTCTACTATTAAACAAGATCCACCATTCACAAACAGCATGATTTTATAATGAAAATCTGTGAAATATTAAATTTCAGAACCTCTGTTGTGTTACTGGTGGGGATAATAATTCTGTTTTTAATCTAACAAAGGCTGAATCAAACACCACATCATACAATCTAAATTCTTCACTGGCTATTATTGACCTAATCACTGATTTTGAATTAGTTGCTCCATATTTTGAATGCAAATTTGATTTTGTACAAACACAAGTATACCCACTTTTTACACTGCCAAAATGCATAGTCTAGAACAGGCTTCTTCCTAATCTCCAATAAACTTATAGAGGCAAACATACACTATAGCACTGAACCAAGATATTTTTTCTTTCCGACCACTCACAGCTAAAACTATTCTTAGGTTAGACCTGATCACATCCCATGCCTAACAGTTATAACTGGACATTAAACCCAGCATTACTCCAAAATTATGAAACTGAAAGAGAGAGATCATGACCTTTCTGGATGATTTCTACTTAATCATGGGTAATGGCGACATAACCTTAGATATCTACCAAACAGCACTAAATGCACACATATGAGCATTTCTTATAAATAAAGCTTCATACTACAAATATATATATTATATATATATGGGTCTATGACTATTCACTGAAATCACATTTCACTGAAAGTCAAATGACTGTGCACAAATCACTGAAAGCTCAATTCACTGAAAACACAATTCTCTGAAACACTTTTCACTGAAAGTTATATATGGCCTTTTCCCCACTGTAGTGGGGCCTTGGAGTTAGTATATATAGTAAAGGGGTGTTGGGGGCGTCACCCTCCCCCCACACATCGTTTGGATATATATTATGTTCAGAATTGCAAGTATCCATGTATATAGGTTCATAGCTAGGTACTAGGCTATTGGCCCTAGGGCCTATATAAGCCTAGCCAAACGGTACCCTGGCTTTTGCCACCCAAGAAAATTATTTTCCTGTACCCCTGTCAAGCAGACCCACAGAAGTGTTCCCTGGGGTGAAATTCCTATCATCCATCCAATCATCAAGATTTTTCTTGAAGAGTGCTAATGAGTAGCTTTGTTTGATATATAGATAGGTAGTTTGTTCCAGAGTATGGGAAGTCTCTGGGACAGGAATCTATCCCTCCAGCATGTTATGTTTATTGTGGTGACAAGGTTTAGGTCCCAAAAGCGAGTAGCTATGAGGGATTGGGGTTTCTTTATGTGGAGCATGTCCAAAATCTCTGGGTTTGACATAGCTTTGTATGTTAGGCAGAGATCGCCTCCGAGTAGGCAATATGCGACGGAGTAAAGCTGGAGTTTTTTGAGACAGTCTGCATAGGGCATCTGTTTGAGGCCAGTAATCCTCTTTGTGAGGTATTTCTGTGGCCTTTCCAGTTGTTGTGGAGGTTTTGTGAAGTACATACCAAAAGGGGCATTGTACTCTATAATGGGTCTAATGAGTGATGAGTAGCGGGGAACAATGACCTCTGTTTTTCCTGGAAGAGAAACCTTTTGTGATGAGGTGTGCCATGTAGAAAGATTTCCTGACTACTGTGGCAATGTGATTATCAAAGGAGAGACTGTTACGTAGACTACTGCCTATGTGGTAGTTCATGAGTACAGAGTTTTTACCAAAAGGAATGACAATGCACTTTTTGGCATTGAGCTTGAGACCATGGCTTTGACACCAGGCATCTGTCGCAGGGAGGCCCTTTTCTAAGTTGTCCACATCGTTAGGAGTTTTGATTATGGCTCATAGTTTTTCAGTCATCTGCGAACTTTGTTAGCCAAAGACCCTCTGTTAGCCTGTACATCAGAGAAGTAGATACCAAACAGGAGAGGATCTAGGACTGAACCCTGTGGTACTCCACTTGTCACTGGTCTAAAGATGGATTTAGAGTCTGCTACTTTCACAGTGTGGGTTCTGTCAGAGAGCCATTTTTCAACCCATCTTGTGACATAGGGATTTATACCTAGTTTAGTGAGTTTATCTATAATTCCAGAGTAGGGGATGGTGTTGAAAGCATTGTCGAGATCTAGATAGGATAACCATTGCTGTGCACCATTCATTGGGCACAAAGGCTGAGGTGAGGCTATTATTGAATATGGTACTTGGGTAGGGTTTCAGTGCATTCTGTAGTTCTTGTAGAATGCAGCCTGGGATGTTGCCAGGTCCCATGGATGCTGTGTTCTTGGCTTTGAAGAGTGTTTTTTTAACCTGTGCAGCCATGATTACAGGAACTTTGCATTCTTCCGGTATAGAGATGGGCCCTTTAGGGAATGAGAGAGGGGTAAAGTTAGCACTGAACCTATCTGCCAGGATGTTGGCAATATCAGTTGGTTCTGTATATTTAGTGCCATTGTGCTGTAACTCAGAGCAGATCTGAGTGTTGCCATTGAGATTCTTCACATAGCTATAGAATGCTTTGTGGTGGTCTTTAGAATCAGTGGCGATTTTGTTTTCGTAACTAGCTTTGGAGGATTTTATGAGGGATCTCAGCTTCTTACTGAGTCTGACCATGGAGTTCCTCCAATCATGGGATTTTACTCTTTTTTTGCAACAGTTTCTTTCTTCTGTTGTAGAGTTTATGGCAGGGGGCCAACAGATTGTCTTCCTTTTTTTTGGAGGATAGCATCTTGGTTCTGTTAGGGATTGCACGATTCATGCACTTGTGTAAGTGCTTATAAAGTGCAATTGTATAGGATTCAGCAGTCATACCTCTATTGTCCATCAGCATGGGTGGTCGTGAAGTTTGCCACTTCTGTCTTAAGAAGCTTGAAGTTGGCTTTGGAGAAATTTTTTACAGTGGTTTCCCTAATGGGGGTGGGGTGGGGGTAGGATGTGGATGTCTAGGGTGATTTGCTTGTGGTCGGATCTGACCAACAAGGAATTGACCTCTGGTGTGGAACACCAGTTGCCCATGTTGGTAATGGCCAGGTCTAGAATATTGCTGTCCCTGGTGGGGGTGGGGATAAGTTGATCCAAGGCATTGGAATTGATGAATTCCAGAAAACATTGAGCACAAGAGTTGGTACAGGAGTAGTTTTCCCAGTTAATGGTGGGGTAGTTGAAATTGCCCATAATTAGGGTGTTAGGTTGCACCCTAACATTTTCCAGTGTATCAAGAAATGAGGAGTGGGAATTCTGCAACATGGTGGGGGATCTGTAGTGAGCTACAATTTGGATTGCGGTCTTGCCCAGAGTTAGTTGCACTTGGATAATCTCTGATGCATTATGCTGAGCAACTAACCTGGAGGTGTGGATATCCTTAATGAATATGAACACGCCTCCACCTTTAGTGCTTCGGTCCAGGTTAGGTGGCCAAAAAGTGTTGCATGAATTATACCCTGGTAATGGAGGGGTGCTCCCTGCAGCCTTGAACCAGGTCACTGTCATTGCACAGATGTCAATGTTCTCAATTTTAAGGAGTGCCTCAAGTGAGTGCATTTTGAGGTTTAGACTTCTAGCATTAAGTAGCATTACCCTCAGATATTGATTGCTTGTACCTATTATGGTGGTGAATTTATCATTTGAATCTTGCCTAAAAAAGGCACTATAGGGGTGACAAGAGCCTTAGCCAGTATCCGGAATCCCGAGGGCGACAGGTGCAGGCCATCTCTGGCAGAGCATCGTGCTTTGTCGATCATGTCATCCCAGGCAGACAAATACTGGATCTCCTTTCAATGACACCAGAAGCTTAGACAATTGTTGAAGTCAATCATTTTGTCCTTGTACTGTGGCATCATTCTGGGTGATGGCAGGATGCTATTCAGGGCTAGGGTCATACCTGCCTGGGCCACAAGATCGGATAGCTCCTCCATGTCTCTTTTCATGTTGTCCAGTGAGGTACGTCTCAGTTCATTTTTTCTTTTGACCTTTCATCGACACCCAACCCATTTGCCTGAGATCAAGATCAAAATGACTCATTTTTATTGCTCAACACTTCAATTATTAGCAAGAAAATGGAATATGCCCCCTTCCCACTGTAGTGCGACCCTGGAGTTAGACTATATAGGTAGGGGGGGTTGTGGGGGGCACAGCACTCCACAACGGGGGGTGTGGCCCCCACCCACTTACTTTTCTAAGCAATATTACATCAAAAGTTAACAATATCATATGAAATGAAGTGGGGGCTTCCCCCCACCCCTACCTATATGTTCTAACTCCAGGTCGACTACACAGTGGGAAGGGGCATATTCCATTTTCTTGCTAATACTACTTGGTCAAATGAAGTGTCAGGCAAATGAACTTTCAGTCAAATGGGGTCGGAAAATGAGGTCGGGCAAATGAAAGTTAGGTCTGCATCTCAGGTCATTCACACCAACATGGACAATGACAGAGTCATACTTGTACTTGTTGTGGAGTGACCTGAGTGCATGCATTATGTGGTGGATCCTGGCACCTGATAGGCAGCTGACAGTAACTTTCTCCTTGTTTAGCCTGGTGAGTGGAACATTAGTGTGCCTGACTATAGAGTCACCTATGACTAGAGTGTTGGGTACATTGTTATGCCTTATGGGCACACTGAGTTTGTGGGCTATGTGTCATTTGGGTTGTGTTGGGGGTGGAGGTTGCTTGCGTTTCTGCTTTGGAGGTCCCTGTTGCTTGGGTACATTTTTTTTTGAGAGCCTCCATGAATGTAGGCGTGTGTTTTGTGTTTCTATGTGTGCGTTTTTGTGGTGTAGTTTTTGAGGGACTATGTGATGAGTGTGGTATGGTGCAAATGTTTACCTTCTCCTCTTGACTATCTAGTCCAGTCTTGGGTGAAGAGAGCTTAGCTTCCAGTTTGGCTATATAAGTGCATCTCTCACAGGTTGTAGTGTTGGGTGGTAGGAGGAGAGGGTTGCCTGTGTACATTAAGCAATTGCTGCATTGCCCCAATATGCCCAGATTCAAAAGGTAGACAGGAGAAAACACCGGGAGCTGACCCTTAGACATGCCTTGATAGGTGCTTGTTTATAAAAGTACTAAAAACTGTTTCTCTAGACAAGTGAGGAAAGTTGAGTGCTGTAGTAATTTGTAGCTTATTTAGTGCTTACAATGAGTTCTGAAAAAGTGCTGAGCTCAAAGAGACACGTGCTGAGCTCAAAGAGACACGTGCTGAGCTCAGAGAGACACGTGCTGAGCTCAAAGAAATAAGTGCTGAGCTCAAAGAAACAGATTTGCATGATGAAACTAGAAAACTGGCAAGTTCTAAGAAACAAAATTAAGCTAGAAGGCTTCCCACCAACACAGAAAGGCTTGGGGGCTCAGAAGCTTAGAAACAGTCCTGGATAAAGCAAATCTGTATCTGGACTAGATAACTTACAGGAAAGGCAGGAAACAAGCTTAGAATGTTTTTTTCTTCTGTAAAGTGGAAAGGGAAAAGGAGGAGCAGAAACTAACTGGGATGGCCTTTTCAAATGTTCTCCCTGGATTAGGAAAAATGATGTAATGACATTAAACTGTGAGGAGTGTCCCAGATAAAATTTACAGTAGGGGCAGGCAGCTGCAAAGCCACCACGTATAAAAACAGAATACCAATAGGGAGGGAGAGAGGGTGAGAAACAAAAATCAGAGCAAACAAACCCAACCAGATGCTTAACAATTGTAGAAAATTTCTAGTTAATACCTCACACACAGTGAAACTAGCTTGCAAAGTATATGCAGATGATAAAAGTGCAATAAATAACTCAGAAATAAGCAAAAAACAGGATACTTAATAGTATATATCACAGATTAGTTGGCTCAGAGCCGTTCCTCTGACTTCTTCCGATTAGCTCAGTGTGAAATGGCAGAACACTCATAAGTTAACTTCTTAAGTAACAAAGTTGAAAACTTTAAGAAAAGCTTGAAAGAACCAATGAGGTGCTTACTCCAAGCCATAGTCCAGGCATCCCCAGGCAGCCAATGACCACAAACAATTCACTCTCACTGAAATGCTATACTGGCTTTGGCTAAGCTATGATGGCCTGGAACATGTGCTCAGACACACAGCCTCTACTAACAACTAGACCCAAATCACAGGCCTGAATATGTATAATGCTACACTAGCAACACTTTAGGTAGAAAAATAAACTGCAGAAATATTTAAAAAAATAAAGGATCAATGAGACTTTAGAGAATGCTTTTAACTGCAAACAAGTTATATGATACAGTCTTTAGCAGGAAATCAGTACTATAAATAACTCAGAAATAAACAAAATACAGGATACTTAATGTTATATATCACAGATTAGTTGGCTCAGAGCCCTTTCTCTAACTTCCTCCGATTAGCTCAGTGTATGTATGTGTGTGTATATATATATATATATATATATATATATATAACTCCAGGGTTGCACTACAGTGGGGAAAAGGCCATATATACCTTTCAGTGAATAGTCCCAGACCCATACATATATATATATATATATATATATATATATATATATATATATATATATATAGAGAGAGAGAGAGAGAGATACACACACACACACTCACAACATTTGAAATGTAAAGTTATAGATTCAAAAATTAAACACACGTAGAGTGTCTCATGGAACTGGATGGTCAAATGAATTCCTAAAAGAAAGAATTAAATCTGATATGCTTGTCTCGGTTTTCTTGGTATGAAACCAAAACTGTTAGCCAATTATTCATAAATGGCTCAAGCCCTTTTTAAAATCATCACAACATTTATTAAAAACACCACCCCATTAATAAAAAAAAAACAGAATACAACAGTAAAGCAGTCTATGCAACTGATGAAATCATTTCTGTTTTTGTAGACATTTTTTCTCAGTTATATAGATACCATTCAAAAAATGCTAATGAAAATAATTTAGATAATTACTTAATTCAACTAAATTTGATAAATTGAACCTAGGACAGGTAAAATATCTAACTAATCCCCTTACTAGCCAGTAAATTATAAAGACAAGCCATCTGACGGAGGAGTTTATTACAGAATTTTATAAAAGTTTTATAAGCAATAGTTCCAAAAATTGTGCTTAAACACTATCAAGTCATCAGTACGAAGAAAATCTCTGATCTTTATTTTAAATGGACATAAAACTATATTCACACAAGTATCTAATCTGAACTCAAAAGACCAAGCAAGCTAGTGACCCATCACACTTAAATGTATACCATAAAACATATCCTTCACTTTCTGCTAATAAACTTAAACCTGTTCTCCCTTCTATCATCTCATCCTATCAAGCAGGGGTTTTACAATCAAAACAAATTAGTGATTACACATTAACCCTAAAATATATGAAAATGATGAATAACAGAACAAAAATATCATATTTGTCTTGGCTACTGATGTGTCAAAAAACTTTGATCATATGAATCTAGATTTTTTATTCTATACCATTGCAACACGTTGACTTCCATCACTCCTTTACTAGAGTTATACAGTTATTATATATTAATGCTTATATATATTTTCCATAAATAAATCTGCCCTATTCTTGTTAAAACCAGTGGTACGCAATATTGCCTCCTGTACCCTTATCTATTCAAGTTGTATATAGAACCCTTATTTATGTCTTTAACAGAGAAAACCATTTATAGAACTCCAAAGATTTCTAAGTGACAATACCCCTAACCTCATGTGCAGATAATGTCAATATTTATTTTTCTCCAAACTCATATTTGTCTGAAATTATGAATTCTGTTCAATTCTTTTTAAAATGTTCAAATTACAAATTAAATCTCTACAAATCTACTCCTTTCCCATTAAACCATGATTGCAATTATGTTGACATTATAGAACAAAGTGAAATACAAATATAGCTGCTCCATGAATCAGTCTTTACATTGCCAAAACATTTTAAAAGCTTGAACAAATATAACAAATAATATCAAATGTGAGACGATATGAACTCATCTTTCCTTTTGAGAATACCTATAGTCAGGATGAATATATTGCCAAAAATCTTGTTTCACCTTAATTTTCCTTTCAGTCATTATCAAACAATTTTTAAATCCTAACTTGAACTATTAGCAAATTTACCTAGTCACCAAAATTTGTCAGCATTGCTTACAATAAGCTATTTCTACTCAAAATAATTGTGGGATGGGCATATATGATTTATTTGATTTGTTTGTGTACTATATAATCATTATTGCTAGTACAAATTTAAAATCATAAACCATTTTCCAAAATCAAATTAAAGGAACCCATTGTGGGACAATTATTTGACATAAGTGTTTACATAGATGTAACCCCTTGCTCTTTTATTTTTAAAACAAAAAGACCTTAAACAACCCAAACTATACAATTTCTTCACCAGTCAAGTTCAAGTGTTTCAAAAATGAGTTAACATTTTTAACTTAGTTGACCCATTTTAATCATTTCAACCAATTAATTTGAATCCATACTTTAAACAAACAACTGTTACTTCTATCATCTTTTCCTTTAATTAAAGATAAAATGCTATGGCATTTCAACCTACTTAATGTGTTCTCTGTAGAAAATCTGAGACAACAAATGAAATTACCTTGAATACCATATTCTTCTAAATCAAACTAATTATTTAACCTTATAGAAATATAGCAACTTACAGAAATGCTCTTCCAGATAAATTTCTTCAAACAATTATGATACACTTTAGCAAGAAAAAAATCTAATTTACACTAATTAATCTTAAACTGCAGTTTCAAGATTCATATATGTATTCATGTCTGGTCATTTATAGACCAATCCCCACAACTAATGTAATTAAAAAATATCTATCTACAGAGAGCTACACATTAATATATATTACACACACACACACCCCATTTATTTTCTGATTATTTATAAGGTGCTTTCAGGTAGTATTTATTTATTAGAATAAGACAGAAAACAAGGGAAGGAAGTACACCAATGTGTGGAGAATGTTCTACTTTAGTCTACTATCTCCTTGTCTACCTTTAACTATTCAATGACATCACTAATATTGCAATGTCACATATCCCAAAGCACCAGCTCCACCAACACAATCTTTCTTCATCCTAAATGTGAGCGAGAGATATATACATTGGCTTGGGATAACTAGGTCTCATGGTTTGTTAGCAGGTATCAATGAGAGTTTTAATTCATCCTTTGTGCTTACATTTTTTTTATTAGGGCCAAACTGCATTGGTCTATTTTAAACCACAACTTTATAATATCTAAATTGCATGTATATGTATGCATACGGAAACACTCCATATTATCAAATGTTAGTAATGTTGAACATGTTTAACCAAAGCAGAAGTGATCAAAACTCATTTGATTGTTTCTGCCAGTGTTAAGTCCATGCAAGATTGTGCACAGTGAAGACTGTGGAATTTGCATTTTTCCCACTGTAGAGCAATCTTGGAATTGGTATATATAATTAATGTGGGCTGCAGGGGGGCTTGTCCCCTCAAAAAAAAAAAAAAAATATATATATAAGTGTTTTGCTTTTTCAGTGTTTCAGCTTTTGATCTTTTAGGATTGAGGTTTAGCAGTTCAAGATTTGTGCACTTTGATCTTTTGAAGTACATCCATATATTTGGGTGGCGCAGTGGTGCAGCGGTTAACATTGTCACCTCACAGTAAGAGGTTCTCCGGTTTGATTCTCGGCTGGGGTGCCTTCTGTGTGGAGTTTGTATGTTCTCCTGTTTTCGAGTGGGTTTCCACCGGGTACTCTGGTTTCCTCCCACATTCTAAAGACATGCGACTGGAGCATTTCTCCCCAGGCCGCCACTGAAAATAGGCTCTGTGTAGCCTAGTCGGACAATCTCGGTCAACAAATGTTAAATAAAAAATAAATACACTTGAATGCATATACAATTTCTAGACAAGGTATTTACCAGATATGTCACCAAACAACCATCTCTGCCTCAGAAAAGCTAATATATGTCAGCTATTTTATATTTAAAGGCAAACCTTTCTATGAAGTAGAATGGGAATGGCACTGTCTGTCAAACAGTTCATCGTACTTATGGTCATAGTTTATTCTCTGGCAAGGTATACTTGGATCCTTTTAGGTCCAATATAGTATTGTTCATAGTGAGTTATAGATAGACCAGCAAGCATTCTTTTTCTGTTCATGCTATACAGAAATCAAAAATATATCCTTTTTTCTTCCTGTAAGACAGGGAAGAAAACACTAACTGAACCCTCCTAGCCCAGTTGTTCAGATGCTTGAATTCCATTAGTATATTATTCGGGTTTATATCATAAAAGAAATTCTAAAATATTGAACACCATAAGCTTGAACTTGGAATTTCAAAATGTTTTAATATCGAACACTCAGAATAGCGAATTTTTTCCCAGGGAAAAAATTTGCTGTTCTGAGCAACATACACACAACACAAGCACACCAAAATAAATAATCCACACACATACACTTAACAAAACCATACTTCTAACCCCACACTAAACCATACATACATTCATACCTATCCCACTTAAATTAACCCTTACCCTAAGGTCCGTAACTATCACACCACAGTGGAGGAAATAGCAAAGCCACGGAACAGCCCACAGAAATCTTGCCCTAGGTAAGAATTTGATGTTCCGTGGCTTTGCTATTTTCAGCCTTCGATGTAGTGGTGTCGATATTAACATTTAAAGTTTTGCAACTTCGATGTTATAATATAGACCCTATTATTCAGTGCAACTACACAATGTACAGGTTATCTTTGGGTAGTATTTCCTTTCTTATACAGCTTATGTATCCACTGAGTAATAAATCAAATATAAATACCTTTTCAACACTTATACTGTTAATTGGCATTGGTTGTATGGGAGAGTTACTCAAAAGTGCTTCCAATCATTAATTAATGGATTACTTTATTTGTTTTTTTATTTATGTCTACTAGGGTAGAACTCTGATCAACACTGGACAAAAATAAGTATCAGTGTGGGCTGCATTAATATAACAAAAATAGATTACAAATGCACAGTAAAAAATATAATGCAGTACAGGGGCATGACAGAGTACATAACAAAATCAAACTATTGTAATGACACAATGGATAAACTGAATATATAAAACATGCAACATAGCAAGGGTGTAGTTCTCAACTGTCCTGGAGTTTGCATCATATATTTGACCTGTTTTTTTTAGTAAAATGTTGTGGATCACAATGACTTAATGATAAACATGTACATTTTACACTTAATGCCCATCAGAAAATGCTTGCTAGTATATAACATTTTACACTAGCAATGTTCTAAACATATAACAACATTTAAAATTTGCCAATTTTGGGTCATTGTGTCTGATTCTTGGGCTAAGAGGTCATAATGGGGATGGGTTCACTGTGTGGATTTCACAGCAGCAATGTGAAATATATTTAGGTCATTATTTTGTGTTTGTTCATTAACATCTGAGGTTTACACAAGTGGGTTCTAGCAGATGGCCACGTGTGTGTGTGTGTGTGTGTGTGTGTGTGTGTGTGTGTGTGTATAATATGTTGTTCCTGCATTCCTGCATCGTTTTGGTGTAAAGGAAAGAAGCAATTGTAGTAAATAAGAGCATCATCATATCAGCCATATTTTTTTGAGTAAAATCCTTGTTTTTTTGTTTGGTAGAGTGCTGACAGTGTGTGCATTATTTGGTTATGAACTGGACAGCATGAAGTCTGTGAGATTAATTATGAATACGTTTTAATTTAGATTATTTAGGCATATGGATATGAAATGGACTGGGTTGTGCTGCAACAGAGTTTGGCAAGGAGTACACAATGCAGATGAGTAAAGTTATGAGCTGTTAATGAGTTGCTTCTTGTAGTGCAAGTTTCGATTCCCTCAACCTTCATTTGTCTGATTTGTACCTCTGAACAAGTCACTTCACCAGACAGCCTGCAAAGGTGACCCAGAAAATGCAAGCTTCCATCCAGTGGGCTTTCTTCAGAATCATTGCACCCTTCATATAGCTGCTAATTAGGGTTTTCTCTAAGCTATTTGACTATAAAATTTCAGCACATATCATGTAGTTTAATGGGTTGCGGATGTACTTTCAAAAACATGAGTTAAGGGAAAAGAATTTCACTGCCACTTGTGCTATGTTTCTTCCAGTGTGAGTATTTTGTTTAACAAAAACACCTCCAGTGTTTTTGATGTAAAATTTGAAATAAAAAAGTTTAAAATAAATCTAGGTCATTATTGTAAAAGCAAAATAGAAAATAGTATAAACCCTTGTAGGTTTGAATAGTGTATTGTGATAATTGAGGAGGGACAAGTGTAAGATATTTGTACAGCTGAGGAAGGGGCAGTAAAGTCTTTCTACATATTTACAAGTGATTGATCTTAAAAAGAGTTGAAGAGCTGGAATAGGATGTTTAGTGGACCTGAGTGATGTGACCTAAAGAGAGGCATTTGCATTGACTTTGATTGCTTAGTAGGTTTTGAACTTGGATCTAAATTTGGTGTAGGTAATCAATATAGGTCATCAAAGGAAGTGATGATTTCTCAACCTAAATGTTTTATTTTGGACTACCTGAACCCTACATCAATAAGATTAAGTTGGTGAGTTTTACCATCAGTGGATTTGCGTTGTAACTGGTCACCTTAATAAAGATATATATTTCATCAC
The DNA here is from genome assembly GCF_019279795.1 of Protopterus annectens. Classification (NCBI taxonomy): domain Eukaryota; kingdom Metazoa; phylum Chordata; order Ceratodontiformes; family Protopteridae; genus Protopterus; species Protopterus annectens. The sequence continues at coordinate 893,863,704 of NC_056737.1, forward strand.
TTATAGTAGGGATAGTCACCAAAAAAAAAAAATATATATATATATATATATCTACTTCACTTGACCTAAATTTCATTTGACTGACAACCATTTCACCGACATTTAATAGACTTGATGTAGGTTTTCCTTCACCTGTGACTTGCTTGTGATAAAAAGAATTACTGTAACTTACAGTGCTGACTGTTAAAATTATGATAGTCATATGGAAAGTAGTGTTGTAGTGTTTCTAAATGTGGGTTTGTCTAAATTTTTATGGGAAGTATCTAAAGTAATTTGGCGAATGTTTTGTGAGTAGTGGCAGCATGTAGGGTTCTGCAAGGCTAGTTAAAAGTATATGCCCTTTCCCCACTGTAGTGTGATCCTGGAGTTACTACATATAATTAGAGGGGGGATGGGGGAGTCTACAGCCCCCCCCCCCACCTAGTTTGGTTGCACATTGTCCTGTTTCTGTTAAGAGGGTAAGCAAGTAGTTTTTAAGTTCTGGAAAGGGTTATGGAAAAGGTTAGTTATTGGTGTTCTAAGTGTGCTTGCCTATGGTTTAAGATTTAGTATGTTGAAAATCAGCATTGTAAGCTGTTGGTCAAATGAATTGTCAGTCAAATGAAATTTAGGTCAATTGGGTGGGTCAAGTGAAGTAGATTCATATATATGCGTTCTGTGAATTGACTTACATAATATAATTTTTGTTACCCTATGAAAGTCTTGAGATTAAGTAATTCACATTGGCCATCATATTACAAACAAAGATTAATCCCCAGGAATCGAAGTCAGTGTAGGCTATGTGTTGAGCCTACATAGAATGTATCCACGTTCACGGCCATGATCCTCCCTCGGCAGCGCGCCATGCATATTAATTGGGGTGCACACCAAAAGGAGATCACAGCAACATGGACATTGAATCTGTATAAGACTGATGGCACATCCACATACCTTTCAGTCTGTTAACCTTGACCGAAAGGTCTACATGACAGATTGTTTCAATAAGTTGGATTAATTTTAATTTTTTTTAAATGTATGCACTTGTTTGCATGGTCTGGTGCGTTATTTAGCTATGCTTAGCTTTGCGTACCCATACATGAGACATCCGCTCGACAGCTAAAAATAGAAACTGGATGTATTTAATTGTTGTAGTTCTGCAGTGCTTAGCAATGGGCAGACCCACATAGCAAGGCTGTGCTAGGCTTACAGGCACCTTTGCAGTATATCTGAAGATATATGGGTTGCTTTCCCTATCCCAGTGATTAGATAGGTTGAGTCATCATACAGTGTAGTAGGTCCTGGGTTTGAGCCCTGGCCAGTAAAACTGTTTGCTGTGAAACTGTGTCAGGTGAGTGAAACATCGGTTTACTTTAAATTAAGTAATTGTTACATTTAGAAAAGGTGTGCGATGCTAAGCATTACTTAAACATGTTCAACAATCTTTTTGCGTTTGTGCACTGTTAAGCTTTACTTAAACATGGGTTGTGTGAGACTGCTCAATGCTAAGCAATGTGGCACATTTTTGAAAGTTACAGTATAACATGCGAGGACAGGAATGCAGCCTATTTAAAAGGTCAATAGGCATGAATTTCACGTTATTCCTTGGAGACTGACCTTGACTGTTGGTATGGCTGCTGTCATGGGGGAAGGTTTACGCTTTAGGACACAACGGTTAAGTGTGCAGGAGTCCAAGGTTTTCAATGGACTCCTGGTAGAATGCTATGGACCCCAGCTGCTGCAAGGTGACCATCAGGGCTCAGACTTATTCTGAGGCCTGGGATAGTTTGGCCAGGGACCTGACCAGTGCAACTGATATCCCCTGAACCGGTGAGAAATGTTATAACCATTATGACTACCTGTTTCGAAGGATGAGGGAACCTTGGATACCCGGATCCTAGAAGCACAGGATGGGCACACCCCAGAGATATGCAAGTATTTTTTCTAATAATATGCAAATAAACAAGCTGGATCTGTGCAAAACTGGTATGCATAATGGCTTCCTTCTCTTACCACAGCTGTAGAAATGAGGGCTTGCAATGTCCAGTCCCATGCAAGGCATTTGGCCAGGATGAGGCAAGCGCATGGTATGTAAGAAAATCAATAAAGTAATAACTTAATGCATAACTTAATAAAATAAAGTAAATGCAGATATTGTAGTCTTAACAGACATGTATGAAATATCTAGGACAACATAGACTTTTATTAATGTGTCAGTGCACATCTGAAATGCTAACGCAAGTAAGCATGCAGTACTGTGTAGCACAGTTTCCAACAATTAAATAATGTTACCCAGATTAAGAGCCAATGTTGTGGTCTGCTTATTGTGTGAAATATGCTGTAGAATGCACTCAATAAATGAACAGGATAAACATGTAAATTGATAGAAGTCCTAGACAGCTATCCATGTGTGTAAATGCAAGATCTGAAATATGAAATCAATAAAATGCAAAAGGATACAGTGCTCTGATAATTTTTTTTTTCAAATAAAATATTCAGTGTTACTGTAGTCACTGCTTGTTGTTTCTAATCCCACACCAGCCAACCGAGAAACTGTGCATTATGCAATACTGTTTGGGCATGTCATAAATAATTGTTGTGCAATACATAGATTAAGAGTCAATGCTGTGTGCTGCTCATTAGGTCTAAAATATGCTGTAGGTTGCAGTCAATAAATGAATAGGGTAAATGTGTACAGAAGTTCTACACAGCTATCCAGGTGTGTAAATGCAAGATCTGAAACAACATGAATCAATAAAGTCTAAAAGGAGATGGTGCTCTGATAATTTGTTTCAGATAAAATGTTCAGTATTACTGTAGTCACTGCTTGTAAGTTCTAATCCTACACCAGCCAGCTGAGATATTGTGCAGTATTTAATACTGTTTTAGCATGTCAAATAAAACATAACCATGCTTGCATGTGAAGTGCAAATCTATAGACCTGTGCCACAACTGTCCAGCTGTCAAGTGTAATCAGTGTACATGAACATACCTCTTAACTGTCATGAAGTTTGCAGAATGTACTGAATATTGCCTGATATGTCTGGTCTGTTTGGCATATTATCTTGTTTTACTGGCCAGCCTCTGCCATATTGCTGAGAATCAATGTCAGAGAAAAAAATGTCAATCCTCTGATTTACAGATATATGACATCACTCAAAATACAATTTAATGGCAAATCTGTTAGAACACCTTGCTACTATTGTATGAGCGCACTATGTAAGAATGTTTCCTGTCTTTGTGCCTTTGTACCACCATTATGTAGGCTCAGGCTTTAATATCCCATGTTAAGAGGTTGAGAAGTATGTACGTGAAACATCATATATACAATATAAGCAACATTGAATGATTGCTGGATGCATTATGATCTGTACTACAGTGTGTGTGTGTGTGTGTAAGAACAGGGTAGTATTTCAAATAATAAAATGGCATAGCAGACAGTGGTCTCACAAGTGAAATACAGCATATCTAGAAGTATGTAGTTGTAGTCTATTTATATTTATTTATTTAATTTTTTTTTGATAGAAGTCCACTGGGGCCCATTTTCAGCATTTTTTCAGGAGAGGCCTGGAGAAAAGCCCATAGTATAGGTTAGAAAGAGAGAATAGTCAAGTAAAATAAAAGGTAAAGCACATAATAAAATACATACAAAAATTCGATACAAGGGCATGAATTTTTTCCCATAGCAAAACTATACTATGGATTATAAAAAAAAAAGATAAATTTTAATTAAATTATCAACACAGTCTTCTTTCTTCTTCTTTTTTCTTTTTTCTTTGTTAGGGGTCACTACAGTGGAGTCACTCATCTGTGGGATGGGTGTGAGGGAGTTTTACGTGTCGGTGTGCCAGCCCGCACCCAACCTTCCACACGCACACCCTACCTTAGACACAAGGTGTCAATCCACCTACTCCATGTCATGAGGGAGGGAGAGAGGAGAGCCAGGAGCACCAGGAGGAAACACACACACCCAGAGGAAGACCCTGCACAGAAGGCAGAGAAGGAACAGAAGAACAGAACAGCTGGTTGCTGTTTGGCACCATCAGCGAACACCTGTGTAGCCCTAGCTTCAGTCAAAGAACTATTTATAATATATATAATATGCATTTATTCAGAGATCATTTAGCTTTGTGGGTGATGCAAATAAGCTGTAAGCTATGATAGCACAGGGGAAGATACAAGGGCTTTTACAACACATAGGAGGACAGGAGATCTAGGTAAAGAGGGCACAGGTAGGAGGATAGCTTATAAACAGAGGTGAAATTGTGTTTTGTTTTTGTTTAATGTAAGAATTTGACATTGTCCTTAAAGTTTATGAGATGGATGGGAGACTTAGTCCTTTTGGGAGAAGTGAGATTGTCCAGCAGGGTAAGGAGAAGATTTGGAGGTTTATGATTTGGGAGTTGTATTTAATGGTTTGTCAGTGTGGAGCATTTGGCTGGATTAAATATTAGCCTATGAGCTGTGGTAAATTGGACGTAGTCCAGGTGATTTGTGAGCTTTAACTAATTTAGAGATTGGAGGGTAATACAGGTATGGGTGTAATGTTTGGCTTGGGTGGAATGTTTGGCTTTGGTGGCAAATTTGGAAATTTTGTTATAACAGTTTTCGAGTTTGGAAGTGATGGTGGAGGATAGGTTGGTTAATAGAGGGGCACCATACTATAGACAGGGAAGGAGGTAAGTAGGGGTCAGAGTATGCCTAGTAGAGGAGGAGAGGAAGCGGTTATTCCTATATAGTATACCCAGTTTTTGCTGTGTTTTCTTTATATTTTGCTGAATGTGGATGTCAAACTTGAGGTGTTCATCTATAATTACGCCAAGTCATTTGGCGAAGGGAACAACCTCAACAGAATGGTTCCTTTGGCTGAGGACTGAATCATAACAGAAAGATTTTGATGGGGGGGATTATTTGTATTTTAGATTTGTTTGCATTGAGAGAAAGGTGATTTTGGTACATCCAAATCTCAGTAGTTGAGAAGGCAGTTTGGATGTTAATTAGAAGTTCAGGGAGGTTAGTGGCAAAGCAGACAAGAGTTGAGTCATCTGCATATTGAATGACTTTAGTGTTTGGAATGGCAGAGTGAAAGTTATTGATAAAGATATCAAATAGCATTGGTCCGAGGATGGATCCCTGAGGTACGCCAGTAGGGGGTTTGTAAGAAAGGAGAGAGATGCCTTTTTTTTCCTTTTCACAGCCTGACATCTGTCTGACAGGTAACTTGGGAACCAGGATAGGGTGCTTTGGGAGAGATTTAGGTCTGAGAGATAACTCAGAAGATGGGTATGAGAAATGGTATCACATGCTTTAGAGAGACCTAGTAGAACTGTAGATACTATATTCCTGGAATCTTGGGTTTGACTAACAGTTTCTAAGAAGAGTAGGGCTGTTATGGTGCTATGCCCTGGTTGGAAGCCATGTTGGGTTGGAGTAAGAAGTTGTTTATGAGTAGGGCTGTTATGGTGCTATGCCCTGGTCGGAAGCCATGTTGGGTTGGAGTAAGAAGTTGTTTATGAGTCAGAAAAGGCATTAGTTGGAGGTGGATACATTTCTCTAGGATTTTTGAGATTGGGGAGAGCAAAGCTATATGGTGGAAGTTAGAGAGGTTAGTGTTTTTGCCTCACCTCCCTTGTGTAGAGGAAGAATAAAGGCAGAATGCCAGAGTTTTGGGGACATAGGATTCCTTTATGGATCTATTGATTAGGATGCTAATTGGGAGTGCTATACCATTATCAGCAGACTTGAGGAAAGATGAAGGGATGTTATCAGGAGCATTGGAGCAGGGTTCGAGTTTGGATAGAAGTTTTTTTTATGTAGTTAGTAGAGACAGGTTTGAGCTCAAACATAGAAGGGGAATTATTGGAGGACTTCGATACAGGCGACAGCAGGGGAGATGGGTTGTTGTTGGGAAAAGTCTTGGTAAGGTCAGATATTGACTCTATAAAGAATAATTTAAATAATTAGGCTAATTTGAGGTCAGATTTACTTGGCTCAGGGCAGGGGTTATTTTTGGAACCTGGTTTGAGAAGTATGAGTTCCAGAATAGCCTAGGTTTTTAGTATGGTTGGACTGAAGCTTAGTGTATTAAGATTTTGTCTTTGATTATTTGTTTTTTTGTGTAATTACTAAGCTGTGTGCATAGGAGATGGGTTTTGGGGAGTTTATTTTTTTGGTAAAGCTTCCAGGATTTGTCTCTTTAATGCATAAATTTATTTTGTGTATTTAGATAGCCAAGGAGCAGTTATGTTTTTATTATTTTAGTTCTTGGTGGAGCTAGGGAGTTTACAGCATCTAGGCAGGTAGAATTAAAATGTTCAACAGCTTTGTTGAGTGGGTGGGTTTTTAGAATGCTCCAATGAATTTGTTTGAGACAGTTAGAGAAAGTTGTGGGGTCAAATGTACTAAGGTTGTGAGTGTGAAGATATTGATGCTGATGCAGAGGGTAGGTTTTAGCACGGTGGATGAAAGCTGGGAGGTGGTCACTAATGGTGTCAGGGGTGGTGCCAGAGTAGGTAATATTATTTGGATGAGAAACTAAGATCCAGTCAAGAGTGGATCCTGGGGGATTTATATTATTGGGTCTGGTGATGGAGTTGGTTACTTGAGTGAAGTTAAAGAGGTTAATAGATACGGAGGGTGTGGGCCAGTGGATTTTATTCCAATCGATGTTTACATCGCCTAGTATACGAGTTTCGTGGTTAATTTCAATAGAGGCCCATAGGAGTATGTCTTCGAGGGTTGAGGTGTTATTTCTGGGAGGGATATAAAGGGCAATAAGACAGAGACTTATGATTATTCATTTTTACTAGACCTATGGTTATTTCTGCATTAGCGAACTGGGGAATAGGATTTGGTAAAGGAATTAAGGTGAGTAGGTTGGACTAGATTAAGGCAACGTCACCGCCTTTTGTGTTTAAGCGGTCACATCTGAGAGCAAGAAATCCGGCTGGTAGGATTTCAGAGTCAGAGATGTGGGGTTTGAGCCATGTTTCAGAGATGACTAAAATGTCAGGTTGCTTGTGGCTTAGCCATGCTTGCAAGTAAGGTATTTTGTTGTTGAGGCGCTGGGCACAGATTGTAAAAAAAATTGAGAGTTTTATAGGGGGCAGAGTAGGTATTTGTAGGTGCATTAGGTCCAGGGTTGGGATGAATGTTTCCAGCTAAGAAGAGGACATTAAAGAAAGCGATTTTTGTGTGTTTTAGTTTATATTTTAAGCATTCTGGCTGGTCTAGTACTGGTTTGGGAGTAGGCGTCTTAGCTGTAGTGAAAAAGGTGAAGATGGTTGGGCTGAAATGGAGAGGAAGAGATGGAGTAGAAATGAGTACTTGTTTGAGGGTAGAAAAGGTTTTGTGAGGAAGTATGGGAAGGTGTGGAGAGTAGTGGTAGGTTGGAGGTATAGGAGCTGGCATAGTACAAATGAGTTAAGAGTAGTAGAAGGGTAAAAGGAGTGTGGAGGGTTAGGAACAGTAAATGGAGCATGGCAAGAGTTAAGGTAGTTAGAATGCATGAAGATTTTAGTAAGTAGGTAGAGCTGTAAAGTGGGAGGGAACAGGGAAAGAGATGCATTTAATTAGTATGGGTACAAGGGGGAGGGGTAGTGAAGGGAAGAGCTTAGAACTGTATGATAGTTGAGAGTGGTTTTGGACTGGTTAAAATAAAAGTAGGAGTAGTAGGGGGTGGGTGGAAATTGGGGGCATGGTAGGGGAGCGGGGTGAGCCTGCAGAGCGAACTGAGCTGGCAGAGCTACCCCAGCAGAGGAGTGGAAAAATTATCTGTTATAGGAATCAGTATCAGCACTGGGCTTTCAGCTGTCAGGAGAATGTAAGTCTCTTTTCAGCAGGAAAGAAACAGAAAAGGTGGGCAAAAACCAAGGGTTTGGGACTAGGCTGTTGTGAAGACAAGGGTTAAAGGTAGAAAACAATGGACTTGCTTGGCAATGCAGCTATGTTTTTTGTATTGCTTTCAATTAGATGATCTTCCGTAACTTTGGGTTAAGTGTACTGTTGAAGGAGATAGTTTACTCGGTGATGCACTGCCATCTAGTGGCAAAAATGGGGAATTGCATCACATTAACCTGAAATGCCAATAAATAAATGGAGAACAATGTATCACATTAACCTGAAATGCCGATAAATAAATGGAGAACAATGTCTGGGAATAGGGGGAGGTCCGTGCGAGTGTGCAAGCCACAAATCTGACAATATACAATACAACAGTAACTGAAAACAGTAAGCAAAACACCTACACTGTATCTAGCCTGGGAAAAATATTGTTCCTGTTGATTTGAGGGAGGGTTTCACAGGTATCCTATAGGACGCTATCCAGAATTATGGCATACAGCAATGGATAGCAAGGGCCGCCTGTATTATTTTGGGTGTTTGTCCGAGTGGCATGCACACAACACTGGGACCGGGGAGACTCCTTAGCAGCACAAAAGGGATTTTTCTGTGATATTCCAGGATATTACCTGTGAAGTTACTAATTTTCTTTTTTCTCTCACCCCACCCCTTATCTTCTTTTATTTATGTAATCAATATAAATTTATTATTATCATTCAGTATTATCATATGTATTACCTCTTATGATGGCCTTGCTTATAATTTGATATTGCTTTGCCGTTAAAAAACTTTCATTTATATTGTTGTTCCTCATTACACTATTTTAAATTTGTTTCCATTACTCATTATTGTTTTCTCTTATCTTATGAATTATATTTGTTTGGGTTATGTTTATTTTTCTTTATGTTTATATTTTATCTATCACAGTGCAACAAAGTAGGCAGATTCCTGGTGCACACTTACCTTGGCTCACCTAGCTGAGGAACCAGGGCCCAGCACATCTGGGCCACAGCCTGGTGGCACCCCCCTCAGTTGGCCCTGCACTATCTACTCCATCAGGTAGTTCTACCCCAAAGGCTAGGGGTGTGCCCCCTTTGGGAGTGTAGGTGGAGGGGATGTTTTTGTCGCCCAAGAGCAACTGCCAGGTATGGTGCATAGACTTGTGCAAACTATTGGCGCATGCCTACTCCAGATGGAAAGTCTGTCCCCAGGTGCTGGCATTGACCACTGCCTCCACAGGACCAGTGAAGGTGCAGTGCTGACAGTCCCGTGGGTGAGGACTTCAGCCACATTGCTATCGTGTCTAACATCCATGGGACCAGGATACACAAACACCCTCCACAACCAAGGTGTTCACCCTTGTGTCCCACACCAACCCTGTCTGCTGTTTTGTATGTCACCCCTGTGTCCCACACCAACCCTGTCTGCTGTTTTGTATGTCTTGCCCATTTGCAAAAGCTTCCCCACCTTCCCAACTTACCTTTCCTACATAAACATATGTTCCTTCCCCAACATTCCACTCAACTTAAAAAGGGGACACCTGTCCCCAAAAAAATATAAATATTGTCCCATACATAGCTCTCCAGTTCACACACATGTCCACTGGACACACAATTTGGTCCAATTATTTTGACAACGTACTTATGTTGTTGTCACCTCTCTCCCTGAGGGTGACAGTCCAAATTCAGCTAAATATCTTTTCAAGTGCACAGCTGTTGAAGAAATGGATAGCTATGGTTCTTTTCTACACCCTTCCTGCACATACCTGCCTGCCTTTCACCATGTTTTTCCCTTTGATTTGTCCCCAGTTTCACCACTGTCCTATCTCCCCATTTTTCTTTTCTTTAAAGAAATGTTGCTATAATGTATTTGAAAGCATAATAATCGCATTAAAAAAGGTACACCTGTGCTCTATTTAAATCCAGTACCATTTCACTTGAGTAAGTCCATCAACCTACCAAGCCACATAGCCAGTTAATTAGCACAGATGTTTTAAGCAAAACATAGTAATTGTCATTTTCTTGACATTAATCGTGTTTACGTGATGCTGCATATTGCACCACATCAAGAAGAAATCTGCAAAAATATCAATGGAAAAACAGGAATTTAACAGGAACTCTGGTAGAGAAATACATCACTATAAAGCCATACACATAATAATAGATATCATTGAGGTATGTAACAGCAGCTAAGTGTGCAATTATATGCACAGCATTTATAAACACAGCTGCTTTAACAGTAACTTTGTAGATCAAGCTGTTAAATACTGTGTAATTTTTGGTTCATGTGGTCCTGGGTTCAAATACAGCTGTGACTAGCATTTAAAATACATGTATGTGTACATCACCATTATAAAATTGTGAAATGTATGACTGGCTCATTACCTATTAATCCACCCATAGCAGTACAGCTGAATGTCTTCTTCTAAATAATGGAAGTCAGAGGCCTACAGATAGCACCACATTTTAATTATTCCTATTACAACACTACAAAGTAGAATGTCAGGTCATGCATTAGCATGAATTCCCAGAAGATTTTGCAGTATGTGATTCAAATGTGGCCCAGTAATATCAGACTGCAGCCCACAATGATTTGCCAGTGATATTACAAACAACCACAGTTGCACAAGTAACATACATATATGGAGGTCATGCTAGAAGCAAGGGTTGCCAGCACACATGTTCCAGATGACTACCATGACATAATACATGACTTTTCTGTTGTCCAACTGGTTGATATAATGGTTAATGTACCCCTACGTTGTTCTAGGACAGACAAAGCATGTTGCCTTTTACTCTGTTAATCATACCTTTGACAACAACATACTTACCTTAAACACATACCTTAATTTCCAGTGGGATAAGTTCCCTCAATCTGGCTCTGGCTGTACACCAAGGCTGCCACAGGTCCCACAGTTAATTTCAAGTGTTCTGGTCCTGCACATTCTTCAGCCTGTCTGCCTATCATAGGATCTTAGGGTCACAGAAGGCTACTAGGCTAATGGCCCTGGGGCACTTATAATTCTAGCCAAGAGTTTATCCCAAAAAAAAACCTCAGTCAGCACCTGTCACCCCAGTCAATGAAGGACACAGGTGGAACCCCTGGGACAAATTTGTGGCTTCCCATCCACTCATCAAGGTTGCGGTTGAAGAGGGTCAGCGAGGTGATCTGTTTGACATGTATGGGAAGTCTATTCCAGAGATGGAGTAGCCTCTGGGAGACAAACCTGTCTCTCCAGCAAGTTTTGTTGATGTCGCACATTAGATTTAGGCCTTTTGAGCGGGTAATGCATGAGGAGTTAGACTTATGGATATGGTGCATCTCTAGTAGAGCAGGGTCCAATATTGCCTTGTAGGCTAGACACAGATCACCCCTGAGTAATCTATATGATACTGAGTAGAGTGATAGTAATTTGAGCCTGTCTGCATATGACAGGTGTTGACACCATGGATATTTCTGTGGCCTTTCCAGTTAGTGCAGGTGTTTGGAAAGGTACATACCAAATGGGGCATTATACTCAATTATTGGCCTCATGAGGGAGGAGTACAAAGAGGTAATAACCTCCTTTTTTTCCTGGATGCAATCTCTTTTATGAGATAAACCAAGTAAAAAGGCTTTTCTGACCACTGCCGCTACATGATGGTCGAATGTGAGATTGTTGTCAACCTGAGTACCCAGGTCTCTCACCACTGGCTGTGCGCTTATGGGGTTGCTGCTGATGTGGTAATCAGTAGAGGCCATGTTTTTGCTGAATGATATGATAATGCATTTTTTTGCATTTAACTTAAGGCCATGACTTTAGCACCATTCATATGTTGCTGTGAGACCCTCTTGCTGTATGTTAACATCATTGGGAAGTCAATGACAGCACCCAACTTACAGTCATCCACAAACCTGGTCAGCCACAGGCTCTTTGTCTGGACCTCTGAGAAGTAGATGCCAAATAGCAGGGGTCCCAGGACAGATCCCTGGGGAACACCACTAGTGACAGTTCTCCTGTCAGAGGTGGAGGTGCCCATTTTGACCTTGTGGATCCTATTGGTGAGCCAGTTGGCAACCAACCTGATGAGACAGAGATTTATGCCAAGTTGTGTTAGCTTCTCAATGAAGCCCGAGTGGGGATGATGCCTGAGTGGGGGATTGAAGGCCTTTGCCAAGTCAAGGCAAGCTGTATGTGCTGACTTTCCCCTCATCCATGGCCTTGGTGATTGACTCAACCAGTTTCAACAGGCAAGATCTGCCTTTGACGAATCTGAACTGGGTGGGTTCAAGAAGTTAGAGATGGTGTATGTCCTGGTTTATGAGATCCATAATAAAATGCTCCATGGCTTTACAGATCAGATTTGTCAAGCTAATGGGGTAATAGTTTCCTGGGTCAGTAGTGGTACCACCTTTGTGCAAGGGGATGACAAGGGCAGTTCTCCACTTGGCTGGAATGAAGCCTGTACTTAGCCCTGGGATACTATCAGGTGCAATAGAAGGTGTGTTTTTTGCCATGGATATGGCCTTTAACATGATCTATGGAGATGTGAGGTGCGGGACAAGATTTGGAGATGTCACATGAGCCTTTGGTGGGAGATAGGGGGTATAGTTTGCACTGAATCTATCAGGTAGCAAGTGGTACCAGTAAGTACTAATTCAGAACAAACCTGGGCTTTGCTATGGAAGGTCCTGACATAACTGAAGGCTTTGTGTTTTTATCTTTGTTTCCTCTTTGTTTCAAATGCTATCTTCAATTCATATGGTACGGCTTTTGAGGTTTTCACTAGTGATCTAATTTGATTTCCGAGGCTAAGGAGGAAGTTTTTCCAATTTGGAATTTGTTACTTTTTACCCTTGGACAACAAGTTTCTTGCTTTTGTTGTAATGTCTGTTGATAGAGGATGCCCACCAGACAGGTTTGTGTTTTCTTCAGGAGCAGGTTTTAGTTCTGTTGGGTATGGCTGAGTCCATTCAGTTGTACAGGTGATTGTATACTGCACTGGTGTACTGTTTTGCATAGTTACCTGTATATTGCATTGGTGTACTGTTTAGCATAGTTACCTGCATCTTCTGAGGGGAGCAGTGGTGTATAGCTACAGATACCCTCCTTAGGAGGTTATAGTCAGCTTTTGAGATGATTTTAGCCTGGTTACAGTTGGGGGGGGGGGGGTTGGGAGAGACAGATACTTTGAATGAGACAGACCGATGATCTGATCTCACCAGGGAAGAACATACTGTGGGAGTGGTGCAGTGGTCACCCATGTTGTTGAGAACCAAGTCCAGAATGTTATCTCCCCTTGTGGGGGATGAGACAAGCTGGTCTAGTGTGTTAGAAATGATGAAGTCAAGGAATCGTTGGTTGAGTGCATTAGTGCAGGAATAGTTCACCCAGTCTGTGGGTACTTGAAGTCACCAAGGATCAGGGTGTTAGGGGGTACCTTGATGGAGTCTAGTAGGTCCAGGTAGGAGGAGTGGATGTCCTGAGTTATGGAGGGTCTATAACTGGCTATAACTTGCATGGGTGTCTTGCCAACAGTTAGTTGCACCTGGAGTAATTCCAGTGCATCATGCTGGCAAACCAATTTGAAGGTGTGCCTGTCCTTAATGAAGATGGAGACTCCACCACCCTTAGTCTTTCCTATTGTGTGCAGCAGCAACATCAGTCAGCCTATAGCACACACATCTATATGTAAAAAGTAGCTGCTACAAACATTCTCTCTGTGCTGATGTAGTATCTTTACCCCAGTAATTTCCACCCCGTGTGTGAAAGAGGATGGAATCTACATTGAGGCCTTATATCTTGAGTAGTTGCATGGGACTGGCTGATTATATTGCAAATCAGCTATGTAGGTTGCATGTAGCATTTGGAACCACCACCTGATAATGAGAACCATCGTAAAAAGGCAAATTCTTAACTAGGAGAACCATTGTGTATGAGAGTTAATTTGCATGGTTAACTCATTGACACAGTATATAGCTGTATAGCTATAGATATATAGCTGTATCTTTCAACAGAGGAGTATTGTACTCCATCAGGTATGTAACCATTTTGTTTCAAACATGATGCATATGTTTGAATATACATAGGGAGACTGGGGATTACATCAGTAAGCAATTGTTAGAACTGTACTGATGATGATGACATGGCATTGATTTCCAGCCATGTTACATGTACAGGGGATGTAGAGTATGGCAAGGGTATAATGCTGTGTGATGACTAGGTACACAAGTCTCCTGGATACTTCCTTTAATAGCAGTTGTAATACTACACTGCTATCTTGTTGGCATGGTTGGTTATACATATTACATGGGGAGGGGATTTTCCTATGGGGCACACGGCAATGGAATCCTGTGTTCGGTTTGTGACAAATGCGAGTATCTATCATGGCACAAATAGAAATAGGTCACTATTGCTACTATCCTAGTTGTGTCTACACCCTTTGTATGTTTGGCACACTGTTGCACATGAGATGTGTAATCAAGCAGTGAATACTTACAAGCCTTCCTTTATCACTGTATCTCTGCATACTGTACTCCCACAGCCCATAAGGCAAAACAACGTACCCAACACACTAGTCATAGGTGACTCTATAGTCAGGCACACTGATGTCCCACTCACCAGGCTAAATAAGGAGAAAGTTACTGTCTGCTGCCTGTTGGGTGCTAGGATCTGCCACATAACCCACACACTCAAGTCACTCCACAACAAGTACAAGTACAAATATGCCTCTGTCATTTTCCATGTTGGTGTGAATGACCTGAGACATACCTCCCTAGACTACATAGGTAGGTACTAGGCTCTTATCACACTTTTGATGTTAAGTAGACTACCACCTATGTGGTAGCTAATGGGTACAGAGTTTTTACCAAAGGGGATGACAATGCACTTTTTGGCATTGAGCTTGAGGCCGTGGCTTTGACACCAGGCATCTGTCTCAGTGAAGCCCTTTTGTAGGATATCCACATCATTAGGAGTTTCAATTATGGCTCCTAGTTTGTAGTCATCTGTGAATTTCATTAGCCAAAGACATTCTGTGTTAGCCAGTACTTCAGAAAAGTAGATACCAAACAAACAGGAGAGGACCCAGGACTGAACCCTGTGGTACTCCACTTGTCACTGGTCTGAAGTCAGACTTGGAGTCTGCTATTTTCACAGTGTAAATTCTGTCAGTGAGCCAGTTGGCAACCCATCTTGTGACATAGGGATTTATACCTAGTTTAGTGAGTTGATTTATAATTCCAGAGTGGGGGATGGTGTCAAAAGCATTGGCGAGATCTAGATAGGCTGTGTGAACCACCTTACCCTCATCTACGGCTTTGGCGACTGCTTCAAAGAAGTCAATAAGGTTTAGGAGACATAATCTGCCCTTTACAAACCTGAACTGGAAGTTCTATGATGATACATTCCACAGCCTTGCAGACCAGGCTCGCTGGGCTTATGGGGTGGTAGTTCCCGAGGTCCGTGGTGGCTCCCCTTTTGTGGAGTGGGATAACTGTTGTTGTGCACCATTCAGTGGGCACAAAGCCTGAGATGACACTATGATTGAAAATGGTGCTTAGGTGGCATGCCAGTTCATTCTGTAGTTCATGTAGAATGTAGCCTGGGATATTGTCAGGTCCCATGGATGCTGTGTTCTTGGGTTTGGAGAGTGTGGTTTTTACCTGTGCAGCCATGATTACAGGAACTTTGCATTCTTCCGGTAAAGAGATGGGCCCTTTAGGGGGTGGAGGTGGGGGGGTAAAGTTAGCACTGAACCTATCTGCCAGGATGTTGGCAATATCAGTTGGCTCTGTATATTTAGTGCCATTGTGCTGTACCTCAGAGCAGATCTGAGTGTTTCCATTGAGATTCTTGACATAGCTATAGAATGCTTTGTGGTTGTCTTTAGAATCAGTGGTGATTTTGTTTTCATAACTAGCTTTGGAGGATTTTATGAGGGGTCTCCGCTTCTTACTGAGGCTGACAAGGGAGTTCTTTCAGTCATGGGATTTTACTCTTTTTTGCAACAGTTTCTTTCTTCTGTTGTAGAGTTTGTTTATGACAGGGCACCACCAGATTGGCTTCCTTTTTTTGGGGAATAGCATCTTGGTTCTGTTAGGGATAGCAAAATCCATGCACTCAAGTAAATACTTATAAAGTGCATTTGTGTAGGATTCAGCAGTCGTACCTCTATTGTCAGTCTACATGGGTGTCGTGAAGTTTGCCACTTCTGTCTTAAGAAGTGTGAAGTTGGCTTTGGAGACATTTTTTACAGTGGTTTCCCTAATGGGGGGTGGGGCGAGATGTGAATGTCTAGGCTGATTACCTTGTGGTCGGATCTGACCAACAAGGAATTGACCTCTGGTGTGGAACACTGGTCGCCCATGTTGGTAATGACCTGGTCTAGGATATCGCTGCCCCTGGTGGGGGTATGGATAAGTTGATACAAGGAATTGGAATTTATGAATTCCAGAAAATGTTGAGCAAAAGAGTTGGTACATGAGTAGTTTTCCCAGTTAATCGTGGGGTAGTTGAAATTACCCATTATTAGGGAGTTGGGTTGTACCCTAATATTTTACAGTGTATCAAGAAATGAAGAATGTGAATCTTGGGACATGGTGGGGGATCTGTAGCAAGTTACAATTTGGATTGTAGTCTTGCCCAGAGTTGGTTGCACTTGGATAATTTCAGATGCATTATGCTGAGCAACTAGCCTGGAAGTGTTGATATCTTTAATGAATATGGACATGCCTCCACCTTTAGTGTTTTGGTCCCGGTTAGGTGGCTGAAAGTGTGGTATGAATTATAACCTGGTAATGCAGAGGTGCTCTCCGGAGCCTTGATCCAGGTCTCTGTCACTGCACAGATGTCAATATTCTCCATTTTAAGGAGTGCTTCAAGTGAATGCATTTTGAGGTTTAGACTTCTAGCATCGAGCAGCAATACCCTCAGATTTTGCTTGCTTGTACCAGTTACGGTGGTGAATTTGTCATTTGAACTTTGCCTAAAAAGGCACTATAGGGGTGGCAAGAGCCTTAGCCAGTATCCGAAATCCCAAGGGTGAAAGGTGCAGGCCATCTCTGATAAAGCATCGTGGTCTGTTGATCATGCCATCCTAGGCAGACAGATACTGGATCCCCTTAGAATAACACCAGAAGCTTAGCCAATTGTTGAAGTTAATCATTTTGTCCTTGTACTGTGATATCATTCTGGCTGATGGCAGGATGCTACTCAGGGCTAGGGTCATACCTGCCTGGGCTACAAGATCAGAGAGCTCCTCCCTGTCTCTTTTCATGTAGTCCAGGGAAGTACGTCTCAGGTTATTCACACCAACATGGACAATGACAGAGTCATATTTGTACTTGTTGTAGAGTGACCCGAGTACGTGCATTATGTGGCGGATCCTGGCACCCAACAGGCAGCTGACAGTAACTTCCTCCTTGTTTAGCCTGGTGAGTGGAACATCAGTGTGCCTGACTATAGAGTCATCTATGACTAGAGTGTTGGGTACTTTGTTATGCCTTATGGGCTGTGGTTGAGTGGCACACTGAGTTTGTGGGCTATGTGTCATTTGGGTTGTGTTGGGGGGGGTGGAGGTTGCATGCGTTTCTGCTTTAGAGGTCTGTTGCTTGAGCAGATTTTTATTAAGAGCCTCCACGAATGTAGGTGTGTGTTTTGTGTTGCTATGTATATGTTTTGGTGGTGAAGGTTTTGAGGGACTATGTGATGAGTGTGGTGTGATGCAATTGTTTACCTTCTCCTCTTGACTGTCTAGTCCAGTCTTGGGTGAAGAGAGCTTTGCTTCCAGTTTGTCTATATAAGTGCATCTCTCACAGGTTGTAGTGTTGGGTGGGAGGAGGAGAGGGTTGTCTGTGTACATGAGGCAATTGCTGCATTGCCCCAAGATGCCCAGATTCATCAGGTAGACAGGAGAAACACCAAGAGCTGACCCTTCGACATGCTGTTTTCCTCTAGACAAGTGAGGAAAGTTGAGTGCTGTAGTAATTTTAGCTTATTTATTGCTTACGAGTTCTGAACAAGTGCTGAGCTCAGAGAAACAGAGACATGGAAGAGCTCTCCGATCTTGAATCCCAGACAGGCATAACCCTAGCCATGAGTTGCATCCTGCCATTACCCAGAATCAGAATAATACTGCAGTAAAAGGACAAAATGATTGATTTCAACAATTGGCTTCAGTCTAAGGGAATCCAGTATCTGTCTGCCTGGGACGACATGGTTGACAGACCATGATGCTTTGCCAGAGATGGCCTGCACCTGTCACCCCTGGGATTCCGGATACTGGCTAAGGCTCTTGCCGCCCCTATAGTGGCTTTTTTTAGGCATGGTTCAAAAGACAAATTCACCACCATGACAGGAACAGTCAAGCAAAACTGAGAGTAATGCTACTCAATGCTAGAAGTCTAAATCTCAAACTGCACTCCCTCGAGGCACTCCTTAAAATGGAATGTTTTTATCCATTTTGCAACTATGGGGACAATGCTTGTCACTGCAGGTTAGTTGTCCTGTGGGCAACTTGGTATTGAAGTAAATTCTAGCTTCCTTTCCCAGGACCAATGTCATTCAAGGTGTCAGAGTCTGTACAGAGCAATGCCAAACATTGGACGGGAAACTGATACACCCTATATTAGGGTAGTTGAAGTCACCTAATATGATGGTGTTTGGAGATACATTTATCCCCTCCAGTGTTTTCAGGAAAGCTATGTGAGGTTCCTGAGTTTGGGAGGGTGGCCTGTAACATGCTACAAATTGCAGAGCAGTCTTGCCTATAGTTAATTGCACCTGGATGGTCTCCGATGCATCGTGCGTTGCCACCAACCTTGAGGTGTGGGTGTCCTTGATGAATATGGACACCCCCCCCCCTCCTTTTTTGGTGGTGTCCGGATTTTGGGGCCGGTACGCATGATATGAGGTAAAGCCTGATAGTGCTGGGGTGCTCTCAGGAGCCTTGAACCAGGTTTCTGTCACAGCACAGACATCAATGTTCTCCATACTGAGAAGGGCCTCGAGTGTGTGCATCTTGAGGTTGAGACTTCTGGCATTGAGCAGCATTACCCTTAGTTTTTTTCCTTTATTGTGTTCTAGGGTGGTAGGTTTAGAATTTGAGCCTTGCCTAAAAAAGGCACTATGGGAGTGGCAAGAGCCTTAGCCAATATCCGGAAGCCCAGGGGTGACAGGTGCAAGCCGTCCCTTGCGAAGCAGCATGGCTTGTCCAGCATGTCATCCCAGGCGGACAGACATTGGATCCCCTTTGAATGACACCAGAGTTTAAGCCAATTATTAAAGCTGATCATCTTATCTCTGTATTGTGGCATCATTCTTGGTGAAGGTAGGATACTGCTCAAGGTCAGGGTCATACCTGCCTGGGCTACATAATCAGAGAGCTCCTCAATGTCTCCTTTCATGTAGTCCAAGGAGGTACGTCTCAGGTCGTTTACACCAGCGTGGACAATGACTGAGTCATACTTGTACCTGCTGTTGAGAGACCTGAGTGCTTGTTATGTGGCGGATTCTAGCCCGACAGGCAGCTTACTGTGACCTTCTCCTTACTCAATCTGGTGAGCGGGACGTCAGTGTGTCTGACTATGGAGTCACCAATGACGAGTGTGTCTGGCATTGTGTTTGGCCTTAAGGGCTGTGACTGTTTGGCACACTGACTATGTGGTCTATGTGTTTCATGTGTTATGTTTTGAGGTGGCAGTTGTTTGGGTGTCTGCATTGGTGGCCTCTGCTGTTTTGGTAGATTTTTGATCAGAGCCTCCGAGTATGTCTTTGTGTGTTTATGTGTATGGTTTGAAGTTGTGATAGTACTATGTGAGACTGGGTATGTGCTGTGTGTGGATACCTTCTCCTCCTGTCTGGTCTTGCCATATTGCCATATAATGGACATGCTCCACCTCAAAAAATCCAAATCTACCAGATCCACTAGAGCAAGCGACTTAAACCTTAGCACGGATATAAATAGGACATGCTGGAGGGATAGATTTGTCACCCAGAGACTCCCTATGCTGTAGAATAAAATCCCAGTCCATGTGAGGCAGAGCATCTTGCTGGCTCTGTTCAAGAGAAATCTTGACCAGTGGATGGGAGATCGTAGGTTTACCCCGGGAATCATCTCTGTGTCACTGCTGGACAGAGGCACAACAAACTAATGGGCACAGTATTTTTTAACATAAGGGGTGGCGTAAGCCACAAAACTTTGGGCTAGGCTTATAAATGCCTTAGGGCAGATAGCCTAGTATAAACCTATGAACCTATGAACCTATAAGAAGAGACACCAAACAACGCAGGACCCAACAGTTTGCTTATGAGTCCGACTGAGGGCTAATGCAAGCAAAAACTCAAATGTGATGACTGCAACAGTGAATATACTCGAACATCTACATTTATAGTAAGTGTACACAACTGTACTTTCTCTGGTGTTTTTGTCTCTGAGGTCTCCTTTGTTTGTGTTTGTTTTTGTTGAGAACCTATATGCGCCTGTGTAGCGCAGTTGTGGGTGGTGTTTGAGGTGTAGTGATTATGTTAACAACCTTTGCAGTGCACAATATACTGGCTTGTGGGGCAGA
The DNA here is from genome assembly GCF_019279795.1 of Protopterus annectens. NCBI lineage: Eukaryota > Metazoa > Chordata > Ceratodontiformes > Protopteridae > Protopterus > Protopterus annectens. Next base: position 893,884,068 of record NC_056737.1, read on the forward strand.
GAGCATAAACTGTAGCATTCTTTATGTATGGGTATGTAGTTAATGTAGTATGATTCACACTTTTAAGACTCGTTTCCAGTGTCATATGACAAATTAAAAAAAAATGTATTTGTAAAATTAGCAATAAAATGACAGTGACACCAATGTTATTAGAAGCAGCACGTTAATGAAAATACCTCCTGTATGCCAGTTGTATGACTGTATGTATGTATATATATGTGTATATATCCAGCAATATACCCCACAGATAGGCATGTGCATGTCTGTATACATAAAGAGAGACATGTACAAATTCAGACACAGGTGTGTGTGTGTATAAATCCACACACAGGCACACATATATATATTAATATAGATATATATATATATATATATATATATATATATATATATATATATATATGTATATATATATATATATATTAATATTAATTATATTACATTTACAGGGGGTGTGGGGGAAGAGCCCCTCACATGGGTGGGTGCAGGGGGCCTTGCCCCCATGCAGAAACGTAGTAGAAAGTGTGTTTATTAGGTGGTGTTGTAGATGTACAGGATGTTATTAATTTGTGAAATGTAGTTTTCAGTGTTATGAAGCACACTTTCAATGTTTAGAGATTTCAATGTTCTGTGTTTTGGATGTTTTGAGTTATCGCTGTTCTGGTCTCAGTGTTATGCAATTCAATGTTATGAACATGGCTCACTATCGAGTCACCTACGACTAGTGTGTTGGGCATGCTGTTTTGCCTTAGGGGCTTTGGTTGACTGGCAGACTGTTTAGGAGAGTTATGTATCCATGATTAGTGTTGTGTTGAGGTGATCAAGTGTGTTTCTGCCTTGGAGGTCTCTGCTGTTTGGATAGATTTTTATTGAGAGCCTCCACGAAGATGGATGTGTGGTTTGTGTTTGTTTCTGAAAGCAGTGCTGGTGTGTGTTCTGGAGGGCTATGTGTTCCATGTGGTGTGGTGCAAATGTCGACCTTCCCCTCATGACCAGCTATTCTGATCTTGCCTGGAGAGTGCGTGGCTTCCAATTTGAATATATAATTGATTCACCTGTAGGGTTACCACCTGGTCCACTTTGCGATGGACAGTCCCTCTTTGGGCAGCTGTGTCCTGAAAAAAATATTAAAAATGGCAAATGTCCTGTGATTGTAGGACATAATTGTGTCCTATATTTTTTGTAATAGTTGCATAAAACAGTTATTCTGTATCTAAAATACCTAAATGTTATAAGAAACGGAATAAGCAACTAAAATGCTACAAGAATAAGCTTTTATTTAGGCAAAAAAGTTAAGTTATATACTTTGTACTGACCGTGGGTATGTGTCAGCCTGTAAATTATGATGTTTGTCCTGATAATGTCCCACTTTGGCCATTTGAAAAGGTGGCAACTCTATTCACTCGCAAGTCTGAGTATTGGGAGGAAAGAGGAGAGGGTTGTCAGTATACAAAACCTTTTGACCACCACATTGCCACTGTGGTCAAGAAGGTCCTTCTGTGTGGCACATCTCATTACTAAGGGTTTTGCATCCAGGAAGAAGGAGGTGATTGTTTCCCTATAATCTTCTCTCATTAGGCCAGTCATTAAGTACAATGCCCCATTTGGCATGTACCTCAGTAGATACCTGCAACAACTGGAGACGCTGCAAAAGTAACTCTCAAAGAGGATCCTAGCCCTTAGATACTTGTCCTATATTGGCCAGACTCAAAAAACTCCAAAATATTCTCTGTCTCATATTGACTTCTTACAGGCAATCTCTGCTTGATTTACAAAGCCATGTCTAACCTAGCAGGCTCTGTTAGAAATGTTACATCTAAAGAAATCCCAATCCTTCCACACCATAAGCTCCAGAGAACTCAATCTCATAACCACAATCAACAGAACATGCTGGAGGGACAAGTTCATAACCCAGAGACTGACCATGCACTGAAATAGACTTCCCATACATGTTAAACAGAGCACCTCATTGGCCCTCTTCAAGAGAAATTTTGACGAGTGGATGTGAAAAAGAAAATTCATACCGGGGATTACTCCAGTGGCTCTACTTGACAGAGGCACTGGGAACTCAGGTTGGGTGGCACAATGCCAGGGTAATCCTATGGGCTAGGCTTGTAAATGCTCCAGGGCTATTAGCCTAGCCCAAGTTCACGAGGTTATTAGGGGAAAGCGAAGGGGAAATGGCCTTTATATATATATATATATATATATATATATATATATATATATATATATATATATATATGTGTGTGTGTGTGTATATATATATATATATATATATATATATATATATAGATATATATATATATATATATATAGATATATAAACAGAGTGAGATAGACATAAAGCACATATTGAGACACACACATGAATACTTGTGGGAAATATCACTGTATCAGCAACTGGGAAAGTAGACTGATGAGCACACAATCTGAGACACAGCAGGGGCCCCTTAGAGAAAAACAACAGAATTACAGTAGACTAGTAACCTTTCAGTGCACTTGTAAAGCAGGAATGTGCACATATATATAAAAAGACATGCATTACGAGATATGCAGAATATATAAAGAAGGTATAGATATTCATGAATGCTTGAATTTCAAACCTGTCAGTAAAACAGGTAGAGGCAATTTTATTAAAACCACAAGAACGCAAAGACAAATTGTTACATACATACATACATATATATGCACATGCATAGAGAAAAAGCGACTATAACCAGTCAAGGTATAGGATGACCAAGGGCATGAGACTGTGGTCTAAGCATGAAATTTTTAATGTGTTATAAAAAATGCACCGTGGGAGTATGCTAGTAGTGGTAATAAAAAGTATATGAGAAAAAGCATATACTGCATTTGCCTCAGCTGTGAAATGCTGAAGAGTGTAAACTAACTGCACTTCAGTCAAGCCTTCAACAAAGGTGTACAAGCTCAAAACATTGAATCACAATAAGTGGGAGAAACAAAGTGAAAAAAGAAAACCACGGTAATGCAATTTGAATACTGGAAATAGTGATGCTATGATGTCTGAAGGATAACATACAGCAAGAGCTAATGAAGAAAAAAAAAATTACAACAGTGCTTAGACTGCTTTTCAAAGATGCCTGTCATCGTTGGGTGATAAACAGGGAATAGATACTGGACAGTTTTTATTGCATACCCGGCCAAAGCAATATTGTGCTGTAAAAAGAGGAAAAATGTGTTTGATTATAAAAGTGCAGCTAGTTGAATGCAGGCCACACCAACAGCAAGCCACGAGTCAAATAATTGCCAGTGCATGAAAAAAGATTTGTAGTAACAAACATGAAACAGAAATACTACTGCCTAGGCCAGAATAATTATCTTATCAAAACAAGTACATAGTAAAGTACATAGTAGCAATTCAGTGCTAAAGAGGCAACAGTTCTGAGTGTGACAAGACAGGTTATCTAGCTGAGTGAAATGCAGTGATTTCAGCTAACCTAATTGCCATAGATGGGGGAAGGTAAACAGAAAAGGACATACTTGAAATGTAACCTTTTCACACTTCCTCTAAGAAAGCCACCCCCTGCTGAGACTTTCTGTAATCTGACCTGCAGTATGGTAAGAAGGCAGTTTGAAAACCTTGCCTCTGGGTGATCATGTGACTTAAACAGTGCTAAAATGTAAACAAACTGCTCAAGCTAAAAGGAACGGCATAGTGCCCCTTTAAGGATGGAGTATTTAGCTAGTTATTATGAAGTTGTACACAAATCAAGCAGTGCTTACTGAAAACAAAGAATTACCTTGTGAAGAATGCTGAAAACAGAGGAGTCACTTGAATGGCTACTGCCTGGCTACTACTACCGCTGGTCTCAATACAGACACACTCTGCTGGGATACAATGCTCCTTTTCTTTTCCTCTCACCAGAAGCTAATCATTAGTACCATTTCCAAGATAAGAAGCAGACCACAGCCGTTTGTTGATCCACACATTTGTCTCAGCTGACCCAAGGGACTGTAGGCTTGTTCTAGCAGATGCCTTGAATAACAAACAGACCAATCAGTTCAGTTTTGCATGTATTATGCCTTGGCTTCTGAGGTACCTAGGATTTGACTAGGGTACTGATCTGATGGTGATTCAGAGCATAACTGCTGCATCACAATATAATGTTAAATGTCAAGTGACACAGATGCCCAAGGATGGTCTAGCAAGGAGCACAGCAGAAGCAGTGGCCTAATGGTTAAGGTGTTTTCCTTACAAACACAAGGTGCAGGTTTGAGCCTCACAAGGGATAATTGGCTAGGCTTGAAATGGCTCGCAAGGGCAGTTAGCTTAGTACTAACCTATGCAACTATGTCAGGTAATAGTTTCACAGCAATTCATGCAGCCTGCCCTTCAACAGTGTAATGGAGGTGATCTGTGCGACATGGATGTGAGGCCTACTGCAAAGGAGTGGCCACCTTTGGGAGACATTCCTGTGCCTTTAGCATGTTCTAGGTATGTTGTACTGTACATTTAGGTTCCCAGCATACCAAAATATAGTCTCACATTATTTCACACAGCATCAATTTGCTGTCTGGTTGTTTGAAGGGAAATGTAGACTTGTAAGGCCAAAATGCTTACTGTACAGCTGAAAAAGTTTTCTGTGCATGCACAGACATCCACATCTTCACTGCAAAGAGTGCGTACAGACAGTGTGTTTGAGGCCATGAACCCCAAGGGTGTAGCAGCATGACCCTTACTTTGCTTACTTTTGTCACATTTTTAAGGCTGCTACTGTGACCCTGCCCAATAGGATTATGATTCAGAAAAGTGCCATAAGCCTGGCAAAGCATGATACTCAATACACCATATTATCCCACACTGTCAAGTACTGTTTTACCTTAGAATGACACCATAAAGGTATTAACCTGTTGAGGCTACACACTCAAGTGCGCTAGCCTGTGTTACATATCTATTGCATTTTCCTGCTCTTTGTTGGAAAAAAGAAAAAAAAAAAAGTATCCTTGTTTCCAGTCTTTCCTGACCTAGAGTAGTCCAAATACAGGCTTTTCTGTATTCTGGACTTTTGGAAAGTTCATGTGTTGCCCATTTCCTTTCTTGGATAAAGGGAGGCTTCTTTGTTCACCAGTGGCAGTGGGGAGCTTAGAGCAACCTATCTATGCTTGCAGGAGTGTTCCCAGCACTAGAATATGGTAGTCTTTTGGCCGTTTTGGGCCAATTTCTAGCTCCTTCAAATCCTCCTGTATAAAACCCACTTTGGCATGGATTTTGCGCTTTTTACTACTCAGCCAAGCTCCTCGTGGTCCTGTAGAGTGGTGCTAGCAGCAGAGAGGCTAAAAGAGCGACTGCTAACCTGACAAAGTTTTTTTTTCCTACTACTACCTGGGCGACTGTCCGATCTAGCTAAACTGCAAGTATTTCTACTTCTTGAACTATTTTAAACTGTTTAAAGTTGTTTTTGCACCTGCACTTTTAAAGTTTGTCCTGTTTGTTGCATTTACCTGTTGAGGCTACACACTCAAGTGCACTAGCCTGTGTTACATATTTATTGCATTTTCCTGCTCTTTGTTGCAAAAAAGAAAAAAAAAAAATTATCCTCGTTTCCTGTCTTTCCTGACCTAGAGTAGTCCAAATACAGGCTTTGTGGTATTCTGGACTTTTGGAAAGTTCCTGTGTTGCCCATTTCCTTTCTTGGATAAAGGGAGGCTTCTTTGTTCACCAGTGGCAGTGGGGAGCTTAAAGCAGCCTACCTATCCCTGGAGGAGTGTTCCCAGCACAAGAATCTGATAGTCTATTGGCCCCTGTATAAAACCCGCTTTGGCGTGTCTTCGAGCGATTTTGCGCATAGTGCAGCATTGGGCAGCTCCGCTTAATTGGGTTTAAACCATCCTTGGCTCCACAAAGTCTGCTCTTCACTTTTTCCCCTTAGAATTATCTAGTTCTCATAATAAACACCCTATTCCTACTCTAAAGCCTGGCACTTGCTCACTAAAGCAATTATATAAGTCAGCACTAAAAAATTAAAAGCACTACACCCTCACAAACTCCCCTTGAGTACCTTGTTCCCCATTGGCCCTTTTTTTCAATTATAAAGGAATTCCCAATACTATTCTAGCATGTCCAAAGGTCAGTTGTTGATCTCCTCTCCGGTCCAGCTGGTGAATCTGGGAATCTTGAGGCAATGTTACAACTGCCTCATGTACACAGACAACCCTCTCCTCCTCCCAACAAATTCCAACACATGTGAGAGATGCAACCCTATAGCCAAACTGGAGGCTAAGCTCTCTCAACTCAGTACTGGCATAACCAGTCAGGAGGAGAAGGAAACCACACTCACTACAATTCCAGTCTCACATAGACCTACCACAACAGCAAACCAAACACAAACACACAAAAACATACTCGGAGGCACTAAATAAAAATCTGCCTAAGCAGCAGAGACCTCCAAAGCAGATACCCAAGCAACCGCTACCCCAAAACAAAACACATGCAACACATAGCTCACAAAGCCAGTGTGCCGAACAGTCACAGCCCTTAAGGCTAAACAACACACCTGATACACTTGTAACAGGTGACTCTATTGTCAGGCACACTGACGTCCTGCTCACCAGGCTGAACAAGGAGAAGGTCACAGTGAGCTGCCTGTCGGGCGCTAGGATCCGCCACATAACACAAGCACTCAGGTCACTCCAAGGCAAGTACAAATATGACTCAGTCATTGTCCATGCTGGTGTGAACAACCTGAGACATACCTCCCTGGAATACATGAAAAGAGACATAGAGGAGCTCTCTGAGCATGTAGCCCAGGCCAGTATGACCCTGACCTTGAGTATCATCTTACCCTCACCAAGAATGATGCCACAATATGAAGACAAGATGATCAATTTCAGCAATTGGCTTAAGTATTGGTGTCATACAGAGGGGATCCAATGCCTGTCAACCTGGGATGACATGCTTGACCAGCCACAATGCTTCGCTAGGGACGGCTTGCACCTGTCACCCCTGAGCTTTCAGATATTGGCAAAGGCTCTTGCCACCTCCATAGTACCTTTTTTAGGCAAGGCTCAAAAGACAAACCCACCTCCATAGGTATCACAAGGAATAAGAAACTAAGAGTAATGCTACTCAACGCCAGAAGTCTAAACCTCAAGATGCACGCATTCGAAACTCTCCTTAGCATGGAGAACATCGATATCTGTGCAGTAACAGAAACCTTGTTCAAGGCTCCCAAGAGCACCCTAGCACTACCAGGTTATACCTCATACCATGCTTTTTGGCCCCAAAACTTGGACCGAACCACAAAAGTAGGGGGAGTATCAATATTCGTGAAAGATACCCACACCTCCAGGTTGGTGGCACAGCACAAAGCATTAGAGACTATCCATGTGCAACTAACAGTGGGTAAAACTGCCTTCCAGTTTATAGCCTGCTACAGACCACCCTCCCAAACCCAGGAACCCCACTCGGCCTTCCTGAGAACACTGCAAAATATGAAGCTCTCTCCAAACACCATTATATTGGGCAACTTCAACTACCCAGATACAGACTGGGAGCATTACTCTAGCTCCAACACCCTAGCCCAAAGGTTCCTAGAATTTATAAACTCAAATGCTATGGAACAACTTGTTACCACTCCCACAAGAGGGGAAAACATACTGGACCTGATCATCACCAACATGGGGGCTCTATGCTCCAGACCAGAAGTGTAACCCTCACTGGTAAGATCGGACCATAAACTAATCTCACTGGATATTCACATCCCGACCCCACCCCCTGCCTAGAAAACCACAGTGAAAAACTTCTCTAAAGCAAATTTCACACTCCTCAAAACCGAGGTGGAATCCTTCAAAGCCCCCGGGCCTGTGGGAAATATGGCCCAGACTGCAGAATCCTTTATAAACGCATTCTATGAACACCTTCAGGAATGCATGGATCATGCAATACCAAATAAAACCAAGACCCAATCCTCCAAAGGCAGGCGTCCTGTCTGGTGGACCCCAGCCATAAACAAACTATACAATAGAAGGAGGAAGCTACTACATGATAGAGCAAAATCCCAAAAAGGGAAGGCATCTCTGATCAGTATTAGCAAAAAACTACGGGCACTCATAAAATCGTCTAAAGCCAGCTTCGAGAGAAAAATTGCACAGGACACTAAGGATAATCACAAGGCTTTCTTTAGTTATGTTAGGAACCTGGGTGGGAATTCCCAGATATGCTCAGAATTAGTCCAAAATGACAAAAAATACACTGAAACCACAGACATTGCCAACATCCTAGCTGACAGGTTCAGAGCAAACCCCCCCCCACCAAAAGGGCAAATATCTATCCCAGCAGAGTGCTGCCCCCCTGACATCTCAGATGCTTAAGAGCCGCCCTCTCCAAAGCAAAAAACACAGCATCAATGGGACCAGACGGTGTCCTGGGCTGTGTCCTACATGAACTCCAAGAAGAGCTAAACCCAAACATAAAACTACTGTTCAATCTCAGCCTTACTACAGGATATGTACCCAAGAGTGGCATACAGCAACAGTGGTCGCCCACAAAGGTGGTGCCTCAATGGATTCTGGAAACTATCGCCCCATAAACCTGACTAGTTTGGTCTGCAAAGCTATGGAAAGGATCATCATGGACCTCATAAATAAAGATATTGGGTACCTACAGACACTGGATCCTATCCAGTTCAGCTTTGTTAAGGGCAGATCCTGCCTCTTAAACCTGGTCGATATCTTTGAAACAGTCATCAAGGCCATTGACGAGGGGAAGGTGGTCCACACAGCCTACCTGGACCTCGCAAAAGCCTTCGATACAATACCCCACTCTGGCATTATAGATAAGTTCACCAGCTTAAATATAAACCCCTATGTCACTAGATGGGTTGCAAACTGGCTCAAGGACAGAACCCACATGGTTAGAATTGCTGGAGCCATGTCAGACTCCAAACCAGTTACAAGTGGCGTCCCACAAGGCTCAGTCCTGGGACCTCTCTTGTTCGGTATATATTTCTCGGAGGTACAGGCCAACATGGAAGGACTGTGGCTGACCAAGTTCGCAGATGACTGCAAACTAGGCACCATAATCGACTCTCCAGCCGACACAAACATCCTCCAAAAGGGCCTCATAGAAACAGACAACTGGTGCCAGAGCCATGGCCTCAAGCTAAACGCCAAAAGTGTATAGTCATCCCTTTGGCAAAAACAAAGTGCCCACAAATTACCACATAGGTGGTAATCCATTAAGTACGGAAGAAGTAATTAGGGACCTGGGGACCCAAGTTGATAGCAATCTCTCATTTGAAAACCACGTGGCCAAAGTGGTTAGAAAAACATTTTGTATAGCCCACCTAATCATGAAGGGATTCACATCTAGATCAGGGGAGGTCATCGTGCCTCTTTACTCATCCTTCATCAGGCCCATAATTGAGTACAGTGCCCCTTTTGGGATGTACCTTACCAGACACCTGCAGCAACTGGAAAGACCCCAAAAGTACCTCACCAAGAGGAACAAAGGGCTCAAACAGATGCCATATGCTGCCCGGTTAAAGAAACTCCAGCTCTACTCAGTGGCATACCACCTGCTCAGAGGCGATCTGTGCCTGACGTATAAAGCCATGTCCAAATCGGAACTAATGGACATGCTGCACCTCAGAAAATCCAAATCTGATTGAGCTACGCGCTCGAGAGACTTTAACCTCAGCACTGAAATAAATAGGACATGCTGGAGGGACAGATTCATAACCCAGAGGCTCCCTTCACTCTGGAATAAAATCCCAGTCCAGATTAGGCAGAGTCCCTCATTGACTCTCTTCAAGAGGAATCTTGATGAGTGGATGGGAGATCATAGGTTTACCCCGGGTATCACTTCTGTGTCACTGTTAGACAGAGGCACAGTATACTAACCTCGAAAAAGGGCATAGCAAAATTCATTTAAAATGGGTGGCGAAAGCCAAACACACTCTGGCTACTCTTATAAATGCCCTAGGGCAGATAGCCTAGTATGAACCTATGAACATCTGACATTTAAGCATCTGCCAGGCTGCTGCCTAACCATGGCCTGTTGTGATGTATACACAAGCAATAATCTATTGCTAATGGCATTAGCGTTGTCTGTTGAAGAGATGTGGACAGCATCCCCAACCCTCTACATCTAGTCCACAAACACAATGTGTGAGAGATGCAACTATATTAAGAACCTTTAATCCATGCTCTCTCACACACCAGTCAGTACATGTTACAATAGTGGGTTACACTTCACACTTCACCTCCTAATCCACCCAAACCCACATCACACATACCTACATATGGAGAGATCATTACCAGAAACAATTCTTAAACACCAGAGACCTCTGAAACACAAACAAAAGCATGCTACACGTAATACTTCATCTGCAGAACACATTACACATGATAGCTCTCCCACCAGTATCTCCCGGGTTAAACAACTAAGACAAAACACAAAGTCAAACATTAATCATAGGAGATTCCATCATGAGACACACTGATATCTCTCTCAGCAGAATGGATATGGAGAAGGTTACGGTCAGCTGTCTGTCAGGTGCCAGGATATGCCATCTCACACATGCATTCAAGTCTCTCAGCAATAGGTACTGTTATGACTACATCATAGTCTAGGTCAGTGTGAATGACTTGAGACGTACCTCTCTGAACTATATGGAGAGAGATATGACTGAACCCTATGAGTATGCATCTCAGAGAGGTATGTCCCTAGCCTTAACCAGCATTTTACCTTCATCTAAAATGATGCCTCAGTACAAGCAGAAAATGAGTGACCTCCATAATTAACTTAGATGCTAGTGTCACTCTAAGGGGATACAGTATGTGTCAATCTAAGGGGATACAGTATATGTCAGCCGGGGATGACATGATCGACAAACCTCTGTGGTTTTCCAGAGATGATCTTCATCTGTTACCCCTGGTAATTCAGCTACTGGCAGCGGATCTTGCCACGCCACATAGTGCCCTTTTAGGTTGTGCCTCAAGGACAAAATGTCCAGTGTAAAAACCCCATCTAAAACATACTCAAGGTTATGCAGCTAAATCTTGGAGTCTCAACATGAAACTGCACTCACTGGAAGCTGCCCTCACCTTGGAAGACACAGGCATTTGTGCAGTCACAGAGACCTGGTTCAAGGCTGTGGAGATCACACCAGCCATACCAGGTTAGACCTCCTTCCACATGTTCAGATCTCAGACTGAGGGTGTGAAAAAAAGGAGGTGGTGTATCACTATTCATCAAGAATAAATGCACATCCAAATTGGTTACACAGTATGACTCCATGGAGATATGTCAGGTTTAACTGTCTGTAGGAAACCTATTCAAGACATTGCCAACAGCAGAACTCCCTCCATGAATCAGGGCACCCACTCTGCTTATTTGCATGTACTTGATTTTTTCAAGGTACATCCCAAGATCATGTTTTTGAGTGACCTTAACTAACCATCCATTGACTAGGCAGATTACTCGTGCAAACTCACTTGCCTAAAGGTTCCCAGATTTCATTAACTGCAATGCCCTGGCCCAGCTGGTTAACACCTCCATAAGAGGAGCCAACATCCTGGATCTGGTGCTTACCAATATAGGGAACAATGTTTTACCATCATAATACTGAATGACAAATGGTTGAGAGTGAAATGGTTGAACACACTATATTGAATGCTCAAAATGTTGAAATTAAATTAGTCTAAACTCACAATGTCAAAATTATTGAATTTGCCCATTTCTGCACTGTAGTGCGATCTCAGAGTTGATATATCTAAGTAGGGGTGTGTGGGGATGCAGGGGGCATAGCCCCCCTACAAAATAGTAGAGTTGATCTCATGTTTTTTTCAATGTAATGATTGTAGACATTTTGACAATTGAATGTTTTGGGTTGGGATCTAATTTTTCGACCAAATGATAATTAGATATTTTGTCATTCAATATTATGATGGTAAACCGGGGAACCACTGTAGCATAAATGATGCACCTCTCCCTCACAGCAGCAACTAAACTAAAAAACTTCTCCAAAGCAGATTAAAACTGCTTACTGGATGGTATAAATAGCTTCACTGCACCTTCTCCCTCAGATGGAATTGGCGACTATGCCAAGCCCTGCACCTTTGCTTTATACAAACACCTGTATAACTGAATTGACTCTGCCATACTTGATAGGACCAAAGCAAGCTCCTTAAGGAAGAGCAAACCTGCCTGGTGGGCAATTGCCATTAACAGGCTTTACAATAAGAGGAAGAAATTGCTGTCTAAGACTTGGAGGGAGGGAGCCCTCAAATTGGAAACACTCCCTCCCTCAGCTTAAACAAGCCAATAAGAAGTATTGAAGTCCTCCAAATCAAACTGAGTCCAAATTAGCTTTCTCAACAAAAGGACAACCACAAGGCATTCTGTGGTTACATCCCTAACCTTAACAGAAAGGCCACCCCAAAGAAGAGCAAACCTGCCTGGTGGGCAATTGCCATTAACAGGCTTTACAATAAGAGGAAGAAATTGCTGTCTAAGACTTAGAGGGAGGGAGCCCTCAAATTGGAAACACTCCCTCCCTCAGCTTAAACAAGCCAATAAGAAGTATTGAAGTCCTCCAAATCAAACTGAGTCCAAATTAGCTTTCTCAGCAAAAGGACAACCACAAGGCATTCTGTGGTTACATCCCTAACCTTAACAGAAAGGCCCAGATTTGTGCCACACTGGTAGTTAATGATACCACATATACTGAGCCTGTGGACATAGCTAACCTGTTGGCTGACAGGCTCTTTGAAAACTTCACTCCTCTGACCCCACCAAACATACCCCATGATATACCTACCACCAATCCCCTACCTTACATCTCTAAAGAGCAAGTCATAAATGCCCTGTCTAAGGCCAAAAACACAGCATCTAAGGAAACTTATAACATCCCAAGCTGCATCCTACATGGGCTCCAACATAAATTAGCTACACCACTGGACACTATTTTCAGTCATAGTCTAAGCACTGGCTTTGTACCAGCTGAATAGAAAACAGCCAATGTTGTTACCTTGCTCAAAGTTGATGCATCCACTGACCCTGGGAACTATAGGCCTATTAGCCTGACTAGCCTTATCTGCAAGGCCACGGAGTGAATCATCATGGACCTTATCAACAAAGGTATAGTTAATCTCCAAACACTTAGCCCTACTCATTTTTGATTTGTCAAAGGAAGATGCCTGTTAAACTGGTGGACTTCTTCGAGGCAGTCACAAAGGCACTGTAAGAGGGAAAATCTGTGCATACAGACTATCTGGACCTAGCCAAGGCATTTGACACTATCCCTCACTCAGGCATCACTGACAGACTCACCCAACTAGGCATCAATCCTTATATCCTTAGATGGGTCGGTAAATGGCTCACTGATAGAACTCATAGTTAAAATAGGGGAATCAATCTCCAACAGCAGACATATAACCAGTCTTGTTCCACAGGGTTCAGTCCTGGCTGGGACCTGTACTGTTTGGAATCTATTTCTCCAAAGTACAAGCAAAAACTAATGGTCTGTGGCTGACAGTTTGCTGATGACTGCAAACAGGGAGTGGTCATAGAATCTCCAAATGGATGCCAACATCCTACAAGAGGGTCTTGCACAAACAAATGATTTGTGCCAAAGTCATGGCCTTAATCTCAATGCAAAATAATGTATTATCATTCCTTAAGTGATGTTTCTGCTACCTACCACATCAATAGCAACACCTTAAATGCATACTCAGTGGTGAGAGACATGGGCACATAGGTTGACAGCTACCTTACCTTTGACCACCATATCTCCACAGTGGTAAGAAGAACATTCTGTCTTGCTCATGTCATAGGTAAGGGCATGGTTTCCAGAAAAAAAGAAGTTATAACCTCCCCGTACTCTTCCCTTATCAGGCCAATAATAGAGTACAACACCTCTTTTGGTATGTACCTTCCCAAGCACCTGCACCAATTGGAGAGACCACAAAGGTTCCTCCCAAGGAAAATTCAAGGTCTTCAGCATCTGTCCTATGGGGATCATCTGAAATCACTGTCACTTTATTCTGTTTCATCAGACTACTCAGAGGCAATCTCTGCCTTGCATACAAGGCAATTTCTGACCCTGCTTTTTTCAAAATGCTGCATCTCCATAAGTTAAATGGTACATGGGTTACTTGCTCTAAAAAAACCTTAAACTGGTATGTAATAGAACCTGCTGGAGGGACATATTTGTCTCCTAGAGCTTACCAAACCTTTGGAACAGACTCCCACTTCATGTCAAACACCTCATTGGCCCTCTTCAAACACAATTTGGAAGATTGGATGGACGATTGTAAATTCACCCCGGGGATTCAATCCAAGTTCCTCTTGGACAGAGGCAATAGGTGATGATCATGAAAATAAGGGTAAGAACTTGGCTCAGACTGTAAGGGACCTAGGGCCATTAGCCTAGTAACATCCTATAATCCAATGATCTCCATAGGCTGATATAAAATGCTCTGACTAACATCCACGTACACCAAGTTGGCTGCAGTGACAATATTACCACTACCTATCTAAGTTTACAAAACACTGCACAGGACACACACACAGACAGACACAGACAGACACACACACACACAGACAGACACACAGACAGACACACAGACACACACACACCCCAAGTTGGATGCATATAACCCCTACCTAAGTATAGAAACCACAAAACACCCAACATCTTGCATGTGCCACTACTCAAGTCTGACATTAAATTGAGTTTAGGTAATCTTACAGGGGATAATACAGACACACAGACACACACACACATTCCAAGTTGGATGCATAGAACCCCTACCTAAGTATAGAAACCACAAAACACCCAACATCTTGCATGTGCCACTACTCAAGTCTGACATTAACTTGGCTTTAGGTAATCTTACGGTGGATAACGCAGACACACAGATGCACACACACCCCAAGTTGGATGCATAGAATCCCTACCTAAGTATAGAAACCACAAAACACCCAACTTTAGGTAATCTTACGGTGGATAACATCAACAGGTCTTTTGGAAGACATGAGTCTGGAGGCCTGCATCACCTGCAAGACCCAAAACAGTACAAAACCATGGCAGTTTGGGATTCACGCTTGTTCTGTAGGGAGATGCACACACATACATGTACACACCAAGTGGGCTGGAGTGAGATTAGAACTCCTACCCCTACCTACCTAGTTTTACAGGCTACATAATACAGTACTTAACGCATACACCACAGCTCAAGTCTGACATTAATGTGATTTTAAGTAATCTTATGGTAGTTGACATCAGCAGGTCTTGTGGAGGACAACACTTTGGAGGCCTGCATCAATGGCAAGGGCCAAAAAATGTAAACACGTGCCAGTTTGGAAGTTAGTATGGAATTCACACTTAACTCTTCAGGGAGATATACACACATACACACACCAATTGGGCTGGTGTGAGGGAGATACACACACCAAGTGGGCTGGTGTGAGGGTATACACACACCAAGTTGGCTGGTGTGCAATTAGAACTCCTACCTATCTAGTCTTACACTCTGCAGATAACAATACTTAGACTCACCACATCTCAACTCTGCTTTGTAAATGACTGCAGGTGAACTAATCCTAGAGAACATAAACAAGCCCTGTGTTGAACAGCTTGGGAGTCCTGCAGAGTCACATTGCTTCTAATTGTCATCTGCAGCTAGTAGCCTAGCAGTCAGAAAACTGTTTTGTAGCGTAGCTATGTGACAACAGTAACAGTTTTGGGCATAGTTTCTGCTTGCATTTGGATGGGTAAGCCAGTGGCAAAACTAAATTAGCCCTGTCATTGAGTATGCACACAATAATTTGTTGATGTATGGTGAAATCCAGCAGACACAGGGGGCTGTAAGGAATGTGGGTGTTGTTGCTGCCATATATACAAACATATAGCTTCACAATATATGTACGTGTTCATATACTGTGCCATACATTTTCATGATTTCCACATACTGTCTTAGGGAGAAATGGTATGACTCACCAATGTCCAGATGTTGTCAGCATGTACACAAGTTTGACTTGTATATATGTGTGTTTCATACTAAATTGTTGTTTGCTGTCAAATGTGGTAGCATTTACACATGACATGAGAAAAGGCTGTCAGAACTCTAAACTTCACATATCCCAATAGTCCTCCAATTGCAACATGTATTATTCTATGCACATACACATTTTTGTAAGTGGATTATCTAATGTTGAGAGCCCCTCCTTTTGGTCCTTTGTTGAACATTATTTGTGTTGCAGTGCAGCTTTACTCTCCATGATCTGGGTATGTAGGGCAATACTTACATATATAATGTGTGTGTATCTATATATGAATAAATAATGGATAAATGTATGTGTATCTAAAACTGATATGTGTGTGTATGATATGTATGTGTATCTATATATGGACCTAGGACTGTTGAATGAAAGTTCAACAGTCCGAATCTACCATCACCGAACACACTTTAACGAAAGCTCTTTCAACGAAAAAGCGCTTTAGCTAAAGTATGTTAAAAAATCCCATTAAATCTACTTTTATGCAGGGGGGCAAGGCCCCCTGCACCCCCACATACCCATAATTTAATATTCTCACTCCAAGATCACATTACAGTGGGGAAAAGGGACTTTTCCCTTATCCGCACCACAGTACGACTGGCACAACAGGCATACTTGCGCGAAAATGCAGCTTCGGTGACAAGCATTTTTGTGTAAGTATGCCCGCCCATTCACAATTTGGTAAAAAGTGCATTCATGCAAGAGTCCTAGATCCATATATATTTATGTGTGTGTGTGTGTGTGTGTGTATATATATATATATATATATATATATATATATATATATATATATATATATATATATATATATATATAGAGAGAGAGAGAGACAGACTGAGACACACACACACAAAACACACAAAATTTTAAAATAAACTGAGGGAGGAGCAATGGATTTGTGCTCTGCTTAACTAAAACAGCACAGAAATGGGAAGCACATTACTTACATCACAGACTTTCTGTTCCATAAACAGACTCTAGCCCACACCTATTTGTACTCCTGGCTGGTATGATGTGTTACATGGTGTGACCTTTGAACCGGTTTCTGCACTGCGGCTCTTTGTGCAAATTGGCTAAGACTTTTTAATAGGTCTTAGATATGTTCACTTAATATGTGAAAGAAATTAATAGTAGTATAGCATACACCGAGTAACAATCTGTAAATCAGTACTTATTACTACTTCACATGCAAACTATCTGGATATCCTGGGATTAGGACCCTCACACAAGCTACCTGCCCTAGTCCTTTGAGCCACAGAAGCTGCTTGACAGAAAGGGGCTCATCAAAAAGGGGATCATTCATCACACAAGCACTTGCATAAATATGTACATTGCTATCCCTCGGTTACCTAACACATACAATGCAAGTTCAAATTGTATATTACTGTCCTGATACAGTGTGCCATACGAACTATGTGAAATGCTCATATGGCATAGATGAGTTACTATTATGGCAGTTACATGGGGACACTGCTGTTTTGAGGGCTGAGGGAACAAAAGCCCATGTTCTGCTAGGATACCACTAGTCAGACTATCATTTAAACTCACTTTGTGACATCTCCCTTGAATGATGCTTCAGCAATCTGTTGCAGTAAGACTGCCTGAATATTCCCTGCACGAGGTATAAATTACAAATGGTGACATGATAGTGGAATGGGTGTCTGTAGTCCCACGTGGTTGTAATTTATGTCCAAATAGCCCACTATAGATACTTGCATAATGTATCCGGTCCATAGTTACAATGACATATCATAATAATCCACTAGATTACTCTGTAGGGTATGGATTTACCTTGCAAATGCAGCAGTTGACACAACTGTAGTTCAGGGAAGACTATTGGATACAAGCAGTATACAGCCAGTACATGGAAGGTATAGTATGTAAGAGTTGTTTGGCATCAATTTTAATATATGTATGTGAGTAGATTCCAAGATGGCGTTCGTTTGAGTTGCACACTCTCCACACAGCTCTTGCACAAACTTTAGGGAAAACCTGCATTTGCCAGCAAATCGCGACTTACAAAGTTTACTCAAGAGGAGAGAATCTGCACTGAAACTATCTTCATAATATTTTCCTCTAAAGATCGCATATCTGAAAGAGTTTTCTCATCTAACTGCCATCAGAATGAACTTCCACATGTACAATAGAAGCCTGAAGGCTTCAGCACCTCAGCAACAGACAGTGACCACGAGGGGCATAAGCAAGCAATTCCAAAGTGATAAAATGCCAAAAAAATAGAGGGCATGGACACCCAAATATCAAAAACCAAGCTATCAGCTATATCATCCCCTGAGAAAGAAGTTACCACAAAAAGACAAAAAACATCTAAACTTCAACAGGAACATGTGAAGGAATGCACTAAACAGAAGGCCGAAAACTCCATACACATGGATGATCTAAAAAGTGCCCTTTTACCATTACAATCAGCTTTTCACGGCTTCTCGGAAGAACTTAACACTTTGGTGGCACAAATAAACAGATTTCTGAAAGACTGGACCTAGTGGAGGGAAGATCCAAATCCAATGAAATGGAAATTGAACATATGAAGTCAGAGCTACAAACCAAGGAAAAGGCCCTAACTGACATTCAGTTAAAAATCCTGGATTTGGAAGCTAGGAGCAGATGGAATAATCTTATTAGAGGTTTGCCAGAAAAGTAAGAACAAAATCAATTGCTACCAACTCTAAAACAAATATTCTGCTCTCTCTTACAATCAAAGGAGCCACAGTGCCACAGTCGGAATGCATAATTGAAAGGGCACACCAAGCCCCCAAAAAAAACAAAGCACTACAGCCCCAAGATCCATGTATGTGAAACTCCTGAATTTCAAAGATATTCAAGCTATCCTCTTTGCATACAAAAAAAATTATACACTTCACATGGAATACCTTTACTATTTCTATCTCCCAGGATCTTCAAGAAATTAAAGAAAAATGCCACAAACTCTCCCCATTCTGTGTGTACCTCATTAAACAGAATATTAATTTCAGATGAAATTTCCGAACACTTTGTCCTTTTACTACAACGACAAAAAGTTTACAATGACCTCACCCAAATAAGCTAGTTCCACTTTGTTTTGGAAAAACACAGGAACCATGAACTTAATGATTACCTTACTATTTTATACCCAATTTAATTTCTGTGGCTTCCCCATTCCCAAGTCTCCATTTCATCCCGATTGCATATTAACCTCTGCATAGTAAGGTTAATTTAGATTAATTTAGATTAAAGTTTCTTTTCGTTGCTGTTTTCCAACGGCCAGAAATGATTCTACCAACCTGCTTTTTCCAGGGGATGCTCGATCTTAACAGGCGAATGCACCATTTCTACAGGAAAAAGAATGGCAAGTATTTTCTGCTGCTTTTTAACCTAAACAGTATTAACCAAGGCTGGCTCCTGTATGAGTAACTGCCCGATTTCCAAAAAGTATTCCCATTGATTGCAGAATGAAGTGAGCAAGAAGAACGTCAATTCTCTGTGCAATGACATTAAACATGCAGAGGTGTTGTTGCATCCGTGAGACTGGACTGGACTACTCGTGAGTACATGAGAGTTGTACATTTTCAATTTAAAGGACTACACCTTATCTCCCCATTTAAGTTGTGCTCCACAACTGTTCTCTCTTTGAAACACATTTAGGAAACTAGTGCCCTAACTGTCAACTTCAATGATGTAAAATGTATTTTCTGAAAAAATATGAGACTGCAGCTTTGAACTTCTCTGGTCAAGACCATTAATATGCATACATCAGAGACAAGATAGTGAAGGGAAATGATCTTTACCCAAGTACGGAGGTGTAAAGATGATAATTATTCCAGGAGACATGCAAGCTTTGGTAAAAAAACTTCCACTGTTGGGAGTATAGAAACCTGAGCAATATTATTGTTGAAATATAGAAATCAGAGCAATCTTGCTGTAGTACCTCTTTTTTTTTTTTTTTTGCTCTGATTTTGTAACATCTAATATTTCCAATTTAATAGTATCTATAAACATTTCATTTTCAAGTTTTGTCTAAAACATGCAGATTCTTTGATCCTGAGTGTTAAACAGTTGATTTAAGAAGGAAAGATTACATTTTAGTCTATTACATCTTAGTTTAAATGGAAACAAATTATCAACGTGTTATGGGAATTAATTATCTCAGCAGATATTAACCACTGTTAGGACTAGTAAGTCTAAGTGTAATGGTACTGTTTTAAAATAGATTTGGTCTTTACTTATATGTTGTGGATCTTAAACATGTCATCTATATTCTCTCTCCCTACACCATACTGTGTTCTATGTACTCAGATTTCACCCTACTTTATAATCTTCCCTGCAATATTAGCTGATTATGCAACTGGTGACTTACCATTACTGGCAGACCCTTTAGTTAAGAGCTAGGTGGATATTCTAAGAAGGGCTTCTAATGACAACTTTTAGAATTACGTCAATATTGTATATACTTTGTAAATTTTGTTATTATAGATTTACCAACTACCTTATTGTTATTAAAGTTATGTTTACTTGTATATCTTGTTCTTTTCTCTCTCTCAAATATAGGGGTTACATGGGTAGGCACTAGGGTAGACTTGAGAGAGTTCAGTGCTGCATTGATATTCGCTGTTGCACACATACTTATTTTGCGACTTATTCTTGAGCCATATAATTATTCTTGAGCCATATAATTGTCCTCTGGTCCTTGGTCATCTCTTAAGCAACTTAACTTGACAAAAATATCCCCATAAATATTGATAAGGTATGGCAAATAAGTTCCTGGAATGTTAGATGCCTCCAGGACAAAATTAAAAGGAATCTTCTAATGCACCTATTGGTAAAAGCTGAAGCAGATATCCATTATATTCAGGAATCACATATGCTAGCTGAAGATTGGAGAAAGGAGCAAAATAGGAAGTGGATTAAAGATATTATCTCAGCAGGAAATATCTGTAACTCCAAAGGGGTAGCAATTGTCATTAAAAATTCATTTAAACCTTCTATCATAGATAAGGGCTCAGACCAGGAGGGTAGATGGTGCTATTTTACGTGCCTAACTCCACTGCTCACTAAACCAATTCTGTTCCTAAATATATATGGACCATGCTCAGCCCAGCAGGTATTTATTCTGAAAATATATAACCTCTTACTTAACTTTCCTAACCATTTTTTTTATCCTGGGTGAGGACTGAATGCAGTCATTGACTCTAACATTGACCGTTCTAGCAAATCCAAATCTTATAACACTCAAGCCTCCCTTGCTCTAATGGAGCTAATCTCTGACTTTGGCCTAGCTGACCCTATATCCTTTGGTAAGGACACTCGGAACAATAACAATTTTACATATTTCTTGAGATGCCATAATTCTTGGTCACGCATAGATTTTTTCCTAATGTCAGATATACTCACAAGTTGGCAAACAAATTATTCAGCTGAACTAAATTTTTTCAGACCATTCAAAGATTAATTTAAAGATACATTGTTTTCATAACACATCTTTACTGAATAAAGGTTTTAATTGGTCTCTTAATGTGCTGCCTATATCAATGGTCACCGATGAGATAGCTAATGTTCTGGCGGAGTTTAACTCTAACCCTCATGACATGAATATTCCAATTGATGTTCAATGGGCGGCGTGTAAATCTGTTCTTAGAGGAATATTTATCCAAAAATCCACATACCGTAAAAAAAAGAGAAAAGAGAAAGAGAACCGTCTAGTATCTGAGATTAGAAAATTAGGCGAAAAGCTTCAAGTGAACTATACTTTATCATTAGATAATGAAATGTTAGAGCAACAAAAGGGACTTTTCGAACTTCACCAATCCAAACTCTCCCTACAAGAACTAAGATTCATAACAAAATATTCTGAATGGATACAAACCCCCTCCAAAGCACTAGCTAGGATAATTGAGAACAAGCAGAATTCACGCAGAATAGCCCTTATCTGTCATCAAGACGCACTTTATAAATCAGATTCTCAAATTATTCAGCTTTTCCATCAAGTGTACTCGGATATCTATGCTAGCAGCCACAACCAAACCCCAATTGCAGTGATGAAAAATCATCTCAATGATATCACATTCCCAAAGCTAAATGAAGACCAGAAGGTAATCCTCTCTGCTCCACTGACTCAACAGGAAGTTCTAAATGCCATTGGTAATGTCAAAGTTGGGAAAGCTCCGGGACCAGACAGTTTCTCTCCAGACTTTTAGAAAACCTTTAAAATTAACTTAGCTCCCATTCTCCTCAAGGTATTCAATTGTATATCCATTAACCGTAACTCAGACCTATATATTAACCACTCAAAGACCATTCTAATCCCTAAAAATAGCCTAGACAAAGCCAATGTTAACAATTACAGACCAATTTCCTTAATGAACATTGACATTAAAATGTTATCATCCATATTAGCCGAAAGGCTTAACACAGTAATTCCCTCCCTAATCTCTAAAGAGCAAGCAGGTTTCATGTCAAACAGACATACCTGGGACAATACTCTGACTATGGAATTAATGATTAATCTTATTAAGGACAAGAATCCTAGATATGCAATGGTTTCAGATTGTGTAAGGCTTTTGATTGGGTCAACTGGAACTTTCTCTTTACAGTTTTACCCTACTTTGATATACCCCTTGAGTTCATCAATATTATCAAAATTCTATACAATAGCTCATATACGCACCTATTTATCAATAGCAATACTCACAACAGATAAAAATATCAAATGGTACCAGGCAAGGATGCCCTCTCACCCCTCTTCTTTTCAACTTATATCTAGAACCTTTTTTCTTGCTCATCCTGCAAAAAACACACCACTCAGTTCCCAGATTACTACAAACCAGGATCAGCTTGACCGCATTTGCTGATGACCTGAATCTTTATTTTGAACATCCTCTGTCAGACACCAAGAAATTACTCAATACCTTGAATACCTTTGATTTTATAATCTGAGATGAATGCAATCAGAACAAATCTTTATTTTCTTAATCAATCCTTCAGCTCATAGGGAAAATCTTTTTCCAGACTCACCCTTTCACATAGTATACTCCTTCAAATATCTAGGGGTCCATTACGATCACTCATTTTCCTCCACATTACAGTTCAACTTAACTAAAGTCTGGGCAGCACTTTCACAAGACCTATCGAGGTGGCAGCAGATGAAGCTTCCTATGTTGTCTAAAATGTCCATTATTAAAATGAACATCCTTCCAAAGCTTCTCTACCACTTACACGCATCTCTCTCCCCTACTCCCAATTCATTCTTCACTAAAATTCACAAAGCCTTTGCGAAGTTCATATGGCACCCTAAGTAGGTTAGAGTGTCATATCAAAGACTTAAGTGGACTCCCCTTTGGGTTAAAATGTGGCATAATCACGTTCTGTTTAATAAATTTAACCCCAAAGCTCTCCCATTTTTAGGCCCTTGAACTCATCTGAAGCTGCATCATATGCTTAAAATCACATACTTCCATGAGATTTTTAAATCCCTAAAATTAGAAAAAGCTCTGCTCCTATTTCAACCCATTCACCTCAACCCAAATATTAAACTGAGCTACAGCATAATCAATCTGGTTGACTACCCATTAATAAAAGAATTCGCACTTTGGGATATTCATAAGCATAGAAATTCATCGCTAACAGAATTACGTGCTATCCTAAACTTATCTAAAAAATACACCATAATTCTTCATCCCAAGTACACACCATTGCTGAATCTGACTGCAATCAGGTTGCCAAGTTGTTACAAATCTTAGTCAGCAAGAAGAGTATGCTGTCTCTTTGCTATAAATGTATCAATACAATTCAATTTCAGGATGTTATGATATATGCTGACTTCTGGAGTCAAGGGTTGAATTTGCTAGTAGAGCAAAAGCGACCAGCTATCAAATCCACAGTCATGTTCTCCCCTTTTAAAAAGCTTACTTACGCGCAATTTATGATTACCAACAACATATACTTCACTCCAGTCCACTTACATTCAACCCGAGTATATCTACTGCATGCCCTTGCTGCTCCTACCCCCAGGCTGACATCTTACATATACTATGGTTTTGCAGATATTCCCACAGTATTTGGTGCTGTCTCAAAGGGAGACTTGAAAAGATGGGCTGCCATAAATCAACCTTATCGTGGGAGATGGCGTTACTACATGTTACTAACCTTAATATTTCAAAACTGAAATTGCATATCTTAGTTACACTTTGTCTATTAGTCAAATTCTACATTACCAAACATTGGATAGATCGCACCAAGATGTCCTGGAAAGGCTTTAGAAGTTTGGCTATTAAATACATTACTTCACAAAAACTCCTAATAATTAACTTGCACAAGCGTACCTACTACCTGACATTTTGGAATATCATATTTAAGCACTTGGCTGATAGTTAAGCACACACATCCTAAGGTAGTACATCACTACTACACCCTCACCCTTTATATGCATATTAAGTTCTCTCTTTTCCCCATTTCCCCTCACCCTTAATGTACGATGGCTCAGGATAAGTATTACGGCTCTTCCTTTATTTGCTCTGTAAGTCTCAGCTATGGCAATCACTTTGTGCTCAGTTGCAACATCCACCTTTTTGTATTTAGATTTTACACTAGAATTACTAGTAGGGGATAGATTATTCTTATGCAGCACTATTGTGCATACTTAGGCATCATATGTTATCTTCTGTATTACTGTTCATTGTTTAACTACATTTATTTGTGATATATATGTATCGTAAAATCAATAAAATTTCTATTTGAAAAAAATATATATGTATGCGAGTAGGAGTAAGATATTATTCCCTGGGTACCTAGATTGTTAATGTGCCATGCCTTGTCTCTTAGTCAAAGCCAGGGCATACTGAGCATGCCTATGTCTGCCTACAGGGACATAAGCAGGGCTTCCTCCTCCAAGTCCTCCTATGACTGTGGCTGTGGTGACCTAGGCACTGGTGGGGGGCTGTGTATCCCTTCCCTTGCTGATCCTGCTGCAGCTGTTTCTGCAGGATAAGATTGTGTAGCATAGCACATACTGTGAATATCTGTGCACATGTGGCTGGAGTATACTTCAGGGCTACACCAAATATATCGAGACAGCGGAACCATGACTTCAGATGCCCAAATACACACTATATGATGTTCCTAGTTTGTGCATGTGCCTTATTATTGTATTCTTCCATGAGTGTGTGTGCATTTCTGATGGGTGTCATCATCCACGGTTCCAGGGTATAGCCAACATCCCCCAGTGAATGACCCTGTGGGATGTCTCCCCTAGCAAACATCCAGGGCAGCTGCAATGTGTGCTAGATATGGAATTCATGATAACTGCCACAATTGCAAGCACACACATTCATGCTAATCCCCTGGGCATTGCACATGACTTGGCAGTTGATGAAGTGATATCCCTTGCAGTTAAATATACATTCTATCCTGCTTAGCAACTGGTGCCTTGCTTTGTACATGAGTGCAATCTGTAGCACCCAGTTCTTCAGGGTAGTGTGCTACATGGTAGAAATGTTGTTGCATATTGCTGGCCCTCACCTCAGGAGAAAGGGGAAAATATATGTGCACATTGGCATGTGGGAGCATAGCATCCAGTAATTAGTAGAATATCCTGGATGCAGATGCCTGTGACACCCCCATCATGTCTCCAGATGGTCTTTGAAAAGTAACTGTAGCTAGTATCCTAAGGGCAATATATACCTTAACTTCCACT
This sequence comes from Protopterus annectens, assembly GCF_019279795.1. Taxonomy (NCBI): domain Eukaryota; kingdom Metazoa; phylum Chordata; order Ceratodontiformes; family Protopteridae; genus Protopterus; species Protopterus annectens. Next base: position 893,909,777 of record NC_056737.1, read on the forward strand.
GGGATGGGTTCCCCTCTGTTAGCTCTGGCTCTGAGTTGAGGGCAGCAGAGCTCACTGAGTCCTTGTAATATGTCCCTGTCTACCCTGTAGTGCTCTACAATCTCGAGTAGCTCCGGTTAGGTTTTCCTGGGCCTGAACACTCTTCTCCTCCTCAGCCTAGGCCTATTGTCAGCAGCACCAGCAGCAGTGACTTCAGCATCTAGCACATACAAATGTTGAACAGCTGTAGTAGTCCCTACCATGATCTCAGTTAAAATTTCCAAGTCTACTTCAATGCCTCAGAGTACTGAGGGAAAATCAGAATGTACGGTGTATGCATACTTTATACAATTGTGGTGTAGGTCCATCATGTGGGATTGGCTAATTCTAATGCAGGTCACATACTTATGATATAATTGACATGATTTAAAGACCCTACTTTATGTGATGTGGTGCCATGTGTAGTGTCAGGCAGCATAGCTTATACAAAAGTATATAATATTAATTGAATATATTTTGTTTTCATTCATAAGTGGCTACATCATGACTGTCACATGGGTGGTTTGGTCATGCGAACATGTTAAGCTACACTCAAACCATTTACAGCAAGCAGTGAGCTGTGCACACACATGCACGGAGCACAAAAAATCTTTAAAGTAACATAATACCCCCACGATGTCATCCACATCCAGTGGGAATGTAGGAGCCTACACGATGGGGATATGCAAACAGACATAGCACAAACATGCAGAAATTCTTAAAAAAATAAATTACTAATTTCCATAATGTTTTCAGACATCCACAATGTATTTGTTTTATTTTAACATTCGTTGACCAGGAAAGAACTTATTTTCAGCAGAGGCCCAGGAAGAAATGCTCCAAATGCATGAATGTGGAGTCCTCAGAAGAAACCCACATGAACACAGGGAGGACATGCAGACTCTGCACAAAAGGCATCCCAGCCAAGAATCAAACCAGCGAACCACTTGCTGTGAGGCAACAATGTTAACCGCTACACCACTGTATCACCCTAATGCATTGCACCAGTGTAGACTCCTGTATGTGGAAAATGTTCACGTACGCTACTGACATGGATACGGAATCTACACAGATGCATTACATCTTGTTGGATCACTCTACTTGGCTAATTTGCAGGAAATTCAGATATTTAAGCCAATATTTGCATTACACAGAAGTTTTTCTGTTTGCGCATGCTCGTGCACTACTAAACAGGGTTTACTGAAACTAAAACTGTTTACGCCCGTGTATGCATTGCAGCACAACGTGCACATGGAAAAACAATTTTGTGTAGGCTTTATTGAATTTCCCTATAATGTCTTTTATTACTTCCGAGAAAATGCCATAATTTATATCCATAGCAGTATGTCCATGCAGAGGGACAAAGGACACAATTTAACTCAGTAGAAACATATCAGAGAGCAAGCCATTGTGACATGTCAACAGACCATTTTACAGTATAACTTGGGGTACAGGGTATTTTTTATCTGGATATATATCTATTCATGAATAAATTCATGCTTATAGTCTTTAAATCTAACCTAGGCATGTAAGGTAATATGTGCTAATTATATATTTTTTGAAATACATCTACTCCATGCCTACATATTCTTGTCTCAGTGGTCAACACAGGAAAACAGCAGTATGGCTGCAGAAGGGGAAATTAACACCAACATAAACAAATCATTTCTGTCATTTGGGTCCCATTCTATCAGTAAAGGCAAGCATAAAGGAATTAATTTTCAGTGTTGAATCATAACATTTACTATTGCTTTCTGCCAATGAATTGTATCAGCAGCATGTCATTTGATAACAGCATTCCTGTTATTAGCTGTCAGTGCATGACCTTGTAAAATGATTCTGAATGCACGTCATTTTCTAATGTATTTTCTATTAGCACGAGTAAGTGTTTTAGAAATAAAATGGGTCAAGAGTTCCAGATTAATCTTTGAATGTTCATTTTATAGGGCTCACTAGGAGCTTTAGGATTCCAAAATAATTGCTTTTGTTTCAGTAGTTCTTTTACCGACTAGTACAATAAACATTTTTTTTTAAAGCTAACCATGAAATTTATATTTATTGTTTTGCCCTAAAACTAATGTGAACACTGCCTGCAGGTATGCACAGGACTGAGAAACCCATGGAATCTTTGCACAAGTACATATCTTGACATTCTGCACTGTGGGGCTGAACAGCTCAGTGGAACATATTTTGTTCTCTGACTTGTGGCTTCATCAAAGTTGGTTATATTAGGCTGCTTGCTAAGAGCACATCCTTTATCTGAAGATATGAAGATGGGCTTGACCCTAAAAAAATATAAGTCTTACCAATTCCTTTATATTCACTGGGTACTAAGTCTATTTACCTGCTTACTTTTGCATTCTTGACACAATATTCAAAACTCTTTCAAGCTCCCTTCTGAAATATGCATGTTACTTTGCTAAATTTTAATTTCACAACACTTCAGAATCATGGTAATTATTTGGGAAGGAAATTGTTTTTTGATATAATCCTGTTTGTTAGTGCAATTTAGAAGAAAAGGTAAATTACAGTCTTGTTTGCTAGCAGGAAATAAGTTATTGGTATTATCCTAACCTACAAATTACGTTTGACGCCATCTTGTCTTGATTAGGTGGGCATATGATATATTTGTCATTCCAGCATATGGAACCCTTTTCCAGTTTATTATCCTCACGTTAGGCTTATGTGAGTGCACCAAGTATACAATTCTTTAAGAGAAAAATGATGGACAGATTTTTTAAAAAAAAGTAAAGCAGTGTGCAAGCAAAAACTGTTTCTCTAAGATGTTGATTTTTTTTTTTGGTGTATCTTAAAGATCTAAACTGATGTGATAACTCCTGTTTGCATGCAAAATTATTTTAGCATTCCATAAAAAGTTCAGCACGAAAGAAGGAATATGAATTATGAAGGTAAACAAAAATTGTCACACAACTTTGAATTCTTATACTTTTCAGACCTGCCAATCATTTCTGTTATGCAAATATTTTCTTTATTAAGTGGATGCTATAACCATCATTTCATATTTAAGTGCAAAAGAAGCTGAGTTACAAAAACCTGATTAAAACATGAATCATAAAAAATAATATATTTTAACACATAATTGACTGTAAGTGCCATAATGCTGCAACAAAATTCACATTTTAAACTAGTATAAAACTTAGTTGCTTACCTTTCACAGGAGTAAGATTCAGGAGCCTCTGTGAATGATGTCTCTGTAGAAATTATATTTAAGTGGACAGTCAAAAGATGTCCCAGTACAATATCACCTTCCTGAAAATAGGACTTAGGTTGGAGGGTTTGCAGTCTGCAACTGTGGGGCTTAGCTCCACAATAAAATATAGATATTAGAAGCCAAAGTAAATTAGTAAAGATGAATGTTATCCCTGTAAATCTATTAGTGTTAAACCAACAATACATTATATTTTTATTTCCTAAGTATATCAGAATAAATTCTTAGCTAAAGTTAAGTAAATGTACAAAATAAATCAAAAGAAGAAAAACAAAAAAAGTGCCAAACAGGACTTGAAATCATGTGAAAAATACTAATAAAGTTATTTTATGCAAGTCTGACAGAAAATAGTTAAATGTATTTTTCAACTGGTATAACTGGTACAACAAAGAAACATAAGGCAAATTAATGTTGGAAGTTCTGGATTATGTGATGTTGAACAGGTAGTGCATTGAGTTATCAAGGTATGAGTTTGAGTAGGCATTCTTCTAAAAGTCTATTTATGCAGCGCTGTCTACAGTAAAGCAGGGTTATTTATGGTAATAATGGGTTTTGATAATGATTCACTAGTTAAGTAGACAGCATATTTACTTTAATAATGGGTTCCTCTGTTAATAATGTGTCTTTGCAATGCATGTTTTAATGGCTAAATTGCAGAGACTTTCAGTATCCATCTTGTGTGGCTGTATTAATAAACATTAGGGTGCTTGCATGTCCCTTTTGCAATACTAAGCATATGGAACATTCACTGTGACTTCAAAACATTGAAGTCATACAGCACTTAGAAAAATAAGTATGAAGGAAAAACAAAACAATTTGACTTTTCAGCATTAGTGACAAAGAACTTCAGAAAAGAAGGATGGCAACAATGGGTATAATCTAATAAGTAATTTTGTTGTTTTTAGATAAGAGAATACAGATTCTGTTTGGAATCTGGAACAATAGTAAAGGAAAGGAAAACTATTGGATCCCACTTGGAAATCAGATGATAAAAATGAGTCACACTTAAAAACACATCAGTTGGGGCAAATAAGAATTTAAATAAATAAATATCTCATGGGTATCTGACTGAAAGAGAAAAAAAAAAACAAGAGGAGCATTCAAAAAGAACCAGAAGACATGGAACAGCACTAAATATTGTAGTTCACATAGCCCAGTGCAGCTTGACACGGATTACGGATGCACAGTTGCTATCATAGTGTGATGTTGTTGGGGAAGAGCAATGTAGAATAACATCATAGTTGAGGTAATGGCAGTAACTATGCTCTTACACAGACCATGTTGTCAGCAGGGCAGTCACATGACCCCAAGGGTAAGCAGCAGGAAGGCTGCATGCCTGCAACTATATATGTCAAAATGCTCAACAAACCTCCTCTTACCTGCAATATGGGCACTGCCAAAAGCCCAAAAAGGGCACCATATTAATGTATCAAGTCATTTCATTGTAAAAATTTTAAGGAGAGGAGGCAGAAGTAAAGGCCGAAATGGGAAAGAACAGCATTAAAAGTAGAGAGGTGGTGGGTGCATCCATTTTCTTGTTCATAAGTTCATACTAGGCTATCTGCCCTAGGGCATTTATAAGCCTAGCCAGAATGTGTTTGGCTTTCGCCACCCATTTTAAATTTATTTTGCTATGCCCTTTTTTGAGGTTAGTATACTGTGCCTCTGTCTAACAGTGACACAGAAGTGATACCCGGGGTAAACCTACGATCTCCCATCCACTCATCAAGATTCCTCTTGAAGAGAGTCAATGAGGGACTCTGCCTAACCTGGACTGGGATTTTATTCCAGAGTGAAGGGAGCCTCTGAGTTATGAATCTGTCCCTCTAGCATGTCCTGTTTATTTCAGTGCTGAGGTTCAAGTCTCTTGAGCGTGTAGCTCGATGGGATTTGGATTTTCTGAGGTGCAGCATGTCCATTAATTCCGGGTTGGACATGGCTTTATACATCAGGCACAGATCGCCTCTGAACAGGCGGTATGCCACTGAGTAGAGCTGGAGTTTCTTTAACCGGGCAGCATATGGCATCTGTTTGAGCCCTTTGATCCTCTTGGTGAGGTACTTTTGGGGTCTTTCCAGTTGCTGCAGGTGTCTGGTAAGGTACATCCCAAAAGGGGCACTGTACTCAATTATGGGCCTGATGAGTGATGAGTAAAGAGGCACGATGACCTCCCCTGATCTAGATGTGAATCCCTTCATGATTAGGTGGGCTATATAAAATGTTTTTCTAACCACTTTGGCCACGTGGTTGTCAAATGAGAGATTGCTATCAACTTGGGTCCCCAGGTCCCAAATTACTTCTTCTGTACTTAATGGATTACCACCTATGTGGTAATTTGTGGGCACTTTGTTTTTGCCAAAGGGGATGACTATACACTTTTTGGCATTTAGCTTGAGGCCATGGCTCTGGCACCAGTTGTCTGTTTCTATGAGGCCCTTTTGGAGGATGCTTGTGTCGGCTGGAGAGTCTATTATGGTGCCCAGTTTGCAGTCATCTGCGAACTTGGTCAGCCACAGTCCTTCTGTGTTGGCCTGTACTACCGAGAAATATATACCGAACAAGAGAGGTCCCAGGACTGAGCCTTGTGGGACACCACTTGTAACTGGTTTGGAGTCTGACATGGCTCCAGCAATTCTAACCATGTGGGTTCTGTCCTTGAGCCAGTTTGCAATCCATCTAGTGACATAGGGGTTTATATTTAAGCTGGTGAGCTTAGCTATAATGCTCGGGTGGGGTATTGTATCGAAGGCTTTAGCGAGGTCCAGGTAGGCTGTGTGGACCACCTTCCCCTCGTCAATCGCCTTGGTGACTGTTTCAAAGAAATCAACCAGGTTTAAAAGGCAGGATCTGCCCTTAACAAAGCCGAACTGGGTAGGATCCAGTGTCTGTAGGTCCCCAATATCTTTATTTATGAGGTCCATGATGATCCTTTCCATAGTTTTGCAGACTAAGCTAGTCAGGCTTATGGGGCGATAGTTTCCAGGATCCGCTGAGGCACCACCTTTATGGAGAGGGACCACTGTTGCTGTACACCACTCTTTGGGCACATATCCTGTAGTAAGGCTGAGACTGAACAGTAGTTTTATGTTTGGGTTTAGCTCTTCTTGGAGTTCATGTAGGAAGCAGCCCGTCTGGTCCCATTGATGCTGTGTTTTTTGCTTTGGAGAGGGCGGCTCTTACCTGAGCATCTGAGATGTCAGGGGGGCAGCACTCTGCTGGGATAGATATTTGCCCTTTTGGTGGGGAGGGGGGGAGAAATTTGCGCTGAACCTGTCAGCTAGGATGTTGGCAATGTCTGTGGGTTCAGTGTATTTTTTGTCATTTTGGACTAATTCTGAGCATATCTGGGAATTACCACCCAGGTTCCTAACATAACTAAAGAAAGCCTTGTGATTATCCTTAGTGTCCTGTGCAATTTTTCTCTCGAAGCTGGCCTTAGACAATTTTATGAGTGCCAGTAGTTTTTTGCTAATACTGATCAGTGATGCCTTCCCTTTTTGGGATTTTGCTCTATCATTTAGTAGCTTCCTCCTTCTATTGTATAGTTTGTTTATGGCTGGGGTCCACCAGACAAGACGTCTGCCTTTGGAGGATTGGGTCTTGGTTTTATTCGGGATCGCATAATCCATGCATTCCTGAAGGTGTTCATAGAATGCGTTTATAAAGGATTCTGCGGTCTGGGCCATATTTTCCACAGGCCCGGGGGCTTTGAAGGATTCCACCTTGGTTTTGAGGAGTGTGAAATTTGCTTTAGAGAAGTTTTTCACTGTGGTTTTCTGGGCAGGAGGTGGGGTCGGGATGTGAATATCCAGTGAGATTAGTTTATGGTCTTACCAGTGAGGGATACACTTCTGGTCTGGAGCATAGAGTCCCCATGTTGGTGATGATCAGGTCCAGTATGTTTTCCCCTCTTGTGGGAGTGGTAACAAGTTGTTCCATAGCATTTGAGTTTATAAATTTTAGGAACCTTTGGGCTAGGGTGTTGGAGCTAGAGTAATGCTCCCAGTCTGTGTTTGGGTAGTTGAAGTCGCCTAATATAATGGTGTTTGGAGAGACCTTCATATTTTCCAGTGTTCTCAGGAAGGCTGAGTGGGGTTCCTGGGTTTGGGAGGGTGGTCGTAGCAGGCTATAAACTGGAAGGCAGTTTTACCCACTGTTAGTTGCACATGGATAGTTTCTGATGCTTCGTGCTTTGCCGCCAACCTGGAGGTGTGGGTATCTTTGATGAATATCGATACTCCCCCTCCTTTTGTGGTTTGGTCCAAGTTTTGGGGCCGAAAAGCATGGTATGAGGTATAACCTGGTAGTGCTGGGGTGCTCTCGGGAGCCCCGAACCAGGTTTCTGTTACTGCACAGATATCGATGTTCTCCATGCTAAAGAGAGTTTCGAGTGCGTGCATCTTGAGGTTTAGACTTCTGGCGTTGAGTAGCATTACTCTTAGTTTCTTATCCCTTGTGATACCTATGGTGGTGGGTTTGTCTTTTGAGCCTTGCCTAAAAAAGGCACTATAGGGGTAGCAAGAGCCTTTGCCAATATCCGAAAGCCCAGGGGTGACAGGTGCAAGCCGTCCCTAGCGAAGCATTGTGGCTTGTCGAGCATATCATCCCAAGCTGACAGGCATTGGATCCCCTTTGAATGACACCAGTACTTAAGCCAATTGTTGAAATTGATCATCTTGTCTTCATATTGTGGCATAATTCTTGGTGAGGGTAAGATGCTACTCAAGTTCAGGGTCATACCGGCCTGGGCTACATGCTCAGAGAGCTCCTTTATGTCTCTTTTCATGTAGTCCAGGGAGGTACGTCTCAGGTCATTCACACCAGCATGGACAATGACTGAGTCATATTTGTACTTGCCTTGGAGTGACCTGAGTGCTTGTGTTATGTGGCGGATCCTAGTGCCCGACAGGCTGCTCACTGTGACCCTCTCCTTGTTCAGCCAGGTGAGCGGGACGTCAGTGTGCCTGATGATAGAGTCACCTATTACAAGTGTATCAGGTGTGTTGTTTAGTCTTAAGGGCTGTGACTGTTCGGCACACTGGCTTTGTGAGATATGTGTTGCACGTGTTTTGTTTTGGGGTAGCGGTTGCTTGGGTGTCTGCTTTGGAGGTCTCTGCTGCTTAGGCAGATCTTTATTTAGAGCCTCCGAGTATGTTTTTGTGTGATTATGTGTTTGGTTTGCTGTCATGGTTGGTCTATGTGAGACTAGAATTGTCGTGAGTGTGGTTTCCTTCTCCTCCTGACTTGTTATGCCAGTACTGAGTTGAGAGAGATTAGCCTCCAGTTTGTCTATATGGTTGCATCTCTCACATGTGTTGGAATTTGCTGGGAGGAGGAGAGTGTTGTCTGTGTACATGAGGCAGTTGTAACATTGCCTCAAGATTCCCAGATTCACCAGCTGGACCGGAGAGGAGATTGACAACTGACCTTTGGACATGCTAGAATAATATTGGGAATTCCTTAATAATTGAAAACAAGTGCCAGTGGAGAGTGAGGGTGTAGTGCTTTTAATTTTTCGTGCTGACTTATATAATTGCTTTAGTGAGCAAGTGCCAGGTAACTTAAGTGCAATGTGTTACAGATAACTTAAATGCAAAAACGACAAACAGCAACTTTCTTTCAAGTGAAACAAGGAAATAAGTACAGTAAGCAATGCAGATATCACTAGTGATCCACAGAAGCACTGAGAAGCTGCTATTAGGTGGAATTAGCATTCCAGGGAAATAACAAGCAAACAAACAACAAGCATATAAACAAAGCTAGATTCAGCAGGCCTGGATCTAGTCTATGCTACAGCAAACAAGGTGTACCAATTTCAATAAGATACAGTTCAAATATTCAGGCACTATAAACCTTTAACCAGAAATTCCCAGCTCAGAAGTGCAGAGTCCAGCCTCTTCTCCCACAAGAGGGCAGACCACGAACCTTCTTAATGTAAAACAACTGGTCTGAAGCCCAAGTGCTTAATCCAAAAGACTTAGAATGATAGCTACACTTTAATCAAATTACTACCAAGCAGTAATAAATACAATTGAATACTTTAGAGAATGCCTGGATTAGTGCTCAAGTTACACAAACAAAGCTAGATCCAGCAGGCCCAAATCCAGTCTATGCCACAGCAAACAAGGCGCACCAACTTCAGTAAGAAGCAGTTCAGATATGCATGCACTATAAGCCTTTAACCAGAAATTCCCAGCTCAGAAGGGCAGAGTCCAGCCTCTCCTCCCACAAGAGTGCAGACCACGAACCCTCTTAATGTAAAATAACTGGCCTGAAAGCCCAAGTGCTTAAACCAGGATTAATACACTTTTAGAATAACAGACACTGAGCCCTCAATCAGCAGTTCCCAACCTAGAAGGATGTAAGCTACCTGTTCTGCCACTACAGTGCAGACCACAAACCCTCTCAGTGCAAAACAGCTGGTCCGAAGCCCAAGTGTTTAAACCAAAAGGCTTAGAATGAGTTACACCAAGCAGTAATAAATACAATTGAGTACTTTTAAGATGATGCAAAAGTAAAATAAAGTAGGTAGAAACACAAGCACAGTAAAAGCAGATGAATTTTTTTTTTTTTTTTTTTTTCTGAACAAGTGCTGAGATTAAAGAAACAGATTTGAGTGCTGAAACTAGAAAACTGGCTAGTTATCAGAAAAAACCACTAAGTTAGAAGGCTTCCCTCCAACACAGAAGGGCTTGGGGGCTCAGAAGCCTACAAATAGTCTATATCACTTAACAGGAAAGGCAGGAAACAAGCTTAATTTTTTTTTTCTGTTTCCCAGATGCTCTCTTTGTACACAGTAGGAGTGCCTGAAATCAGAATATGATCTCACTGCACTCAGTTGAGTGAGCAAATGAGATGGGCCCAGAAGGAGTATCCAAACACAAATTTACAAGAGGGGCGGGCAGTTTCAAGGCCACTAAGATTAACACCAAAACAAAAACAGGGAGGCTGGGTGGGACTAACTGAAGAGCAGAGTCAAAACTTCCAGTTCAGTTAATATTCCTGCCACAGTTAAAATCAATTTAAATACTGTATTTCTTTAAAAAAAAGTGCAGATAAAGGTACTTAAATTCTCTTATACATCCAGTTGAATACAGCAAGTTCTTAGCCGGCCAAAGCTGAGGTTTTGGACAGTTAAACATAAAAATACATTCAGGTGGAATAATTCATTCTTTTAATGGTTACAACATCTTTAATTATAGCAATGTGGAAGTTACAATTGAACACTTTTCTGTTTTTTAAAGGGGTTGAAATGTTTTCCAAAAGGTTTCAATGTGATAGATACTTTAAATTGACTTAAAACTATTTACCAGAAAGCTAAATCTAATAGTTACTTTAGAAGGAAAGGAACAAGGCCTTACAGTAGGGAAAGAAGAAAAAAGGGTATTTAACCCCCTTTGCATCCAGCAGTTCAGGCTTTTAAACAAGCATGTATAAAATACTTTTATCTTGAGAAAAACAAGAACTATTTAAAGTCTGATAGTTACTTTAGAAGGAAAGGAACAAGGCCTTACAGTAGGGAAAGAAGAAAAAATGGTATTTAACCCCCTTTGCATCCAGCAGTTCAGGCTTTTAAACAAGCATGTATAAAATACTTTTATCTTGAGAAAAACAAGAACTATTTAAAGTGTTATAACGTAACCAAGGAAGAAAAACAAACACTGGACAATATTAGCGGTGACAAAAAGACATAGGATTGTGAAACCTGACAAAGGAGGGGGGGCAGTGATATTTGACTCATTGATCAGTATTGTACTTTAACATAATTCACAAAAACAACTGTTAAATTCCTGTCCCAAAAAATGAGATTAACATAGCATACCACAAGACTGATATAATTTTTGATTGAGGGAAGAATTTTGTTTTCTACTTTCAATTTTCTTAAAAGTTAACAAGCCTTTAATACCATCTATTTTTGGAATCTCAAAAGTCCATAAGAATCTTGAATGTCCCCCATTTAGACCAACAGTAGTGGCAAGAAGGTAAAAAATCTTACCCTCTTGCTATTTACATGGGCAAACTGTTAAAATTTATTTATAATACTGACACGTTAAAAAAGACTATTGAGATTTTTGGGGGAGATGGTCTCCAAATTTGGCTTTTCCTGCAGCTGCTTTTTAACCATTGACATGGTTGATTTATTTTCCTTTTTACCTTTAGAAGAAGGATTAGGTTTGTTACATGCCAGTTTGGTTATATTTGACGTGTTGAGTGACAAACCAATTAATTTAATTATGAAATTGGCTAGGTTGGTGTTAAAAAATAACTACTCATATTTTGAAGGAGAAATGTTCAGGCAGATTAAGGATGTAGCAATGGGGGCAGCATGTGCCTATATTTATGCCAATTTAGTTTTACTAGTCTGGGAACATTTTTCTGTTGTCCATTCAGAATTTTTCCAATACATTTCTTTGTATGCAAGATTTTTGGATGATATTATTTTATGGGAAGGACCTGAAGAAAACTTTGTTAAATTTATGGAATATTTAAGTGCTACAACTTCCTTTTTTATGTTTTAAATCTGTTTACAAAAATAAATCAATTGATTATTTAGATACTACAATTGAACTTACTAGTCAAAGTTTTACTTCAAAGAGTTTTAAGAAACCTGCTTTTAGTAACTCTCGCCTTCCTTATAGTAGTGCACAGCCTTTTACGCACAAAAAATTTTAATCAAAGGCCAATGTATAAGGATTACAAGGATGACATCTAGGAAAGATGATGTTCTGCAGTAGTTAGACAGATTACAATGTTGTTTATAGATACAGGGTACCATGGTGTACTACTGAATATCATCATTTTTGAGGTGCTCAATGAATGGGGTAAAAAAACAACCTTTATTGGGAATTAAGTTGGGGAAGATGAGAGAGACAACCCAGCTGACATTGGAATTAAGAGACTGGACATTGCAATAGTAGTAGAATTTAATAATGCTTTAGGAAAAGTGAAGAACATCATTGACAAGAACTGAAACATTTTAAAATTCAATCCAGGCATCTTAGGAGTAGTAGGAATAGCATAAAATTTTGTATATAAACAGGTCATACTTTGAATAGTATTTTTGAGAATAACAAACTAAGGTCTAAAACAGGCTTGGAAAAAAGATAAAACCTACATTTTGGAGGTTTTGTTATCAATTTAAGCATTATGAAGAAGAATTTGTTACATTAGGAGATGTGATGAAAGCACACATTATGTTTAAAAAAGGTAATCATGGAAGTGTTGGAATACTTTACTTGGCTATTTGTACAAAATCTGACTGTTTTAAGACCCTCTGCCTTTAGAAAAAGAATATATGAGCATATTTACAGTATTAAACCAAGAACATAAACAATGCCCTCAGTAAGCATACACTACATGAACAGTCACATAAAGATTTTAGACTTGATACAATAGAACAGGTTGAAATAAAGCTGAGGGGTATGGACTGGGGGTACAGGCTTGAGTAAACGGAACTACTTTGGCAATTCAAGTTGAATGCCTTTACTTACCCTGGGATGAATGACTATATTCCAGTTCAGCTAGTTCTTAAACTATGCACAGCTAAATTATAAGAATTTATCTGGTAAGGCCTTAAACTTTAATAAACTTTATGTATTTAAACAAAAAGGCATCTTAACAATATGTGAAAATGTGTTTATATGGCTTTAGGAGATGTTAACATTGATTTAAATATGCAATTTAATTGATTGTTTTAAAAAGAGGGGAGGTTAGTAAAGCATGTGTCTTCTGATGAAGTCCTGATTGTTATAGACAGAATCACTTAATGCTTTATGGTTGATTACCATAAAAAAAAAAAAAGTGTGTGTTATTGAACGTTATAGTTTTGGCTGAGTACCTTTACATCCTTATACAACAGTGTCACTTTATTTTTTGAATCGTTGCCATTCTCTATCTTTTAAGAAGGGTGGACATGGAAGATACTAATATCAATTGTGGGTAGGAAGAACAGTATAGAGAAATAAGAAGGTGCAGACAAAAACAGGGGACGTGTTGAAGCAATATGGGCAATAGTGAAGAAACTCAGACTGATAAAGGGTAGACAAGTGGTGACAATTGGACTACAAGCAGTGGATGAGTAAATGCACATAAAAAAGGGGTACACCATGATTGGGAATAAAAAGGGCTATAGAAGGGCTGCCTGATTGGCCCAGAGTGGCGTCTACCTTTTAGTTAGTCTCCTCTTGGATCAGCATCATAGGAGATGCCACTTCTAATAACTCAGTCAATGGGGTCAGCCTGTTGTTCAACTGAATCAGCCACGCATGGAGCTATTCCATTGTTTCAGTTCATGCATCCGGTTACTGGTCCATCTCATTCCTTACTGACCACTGCATTTCTCCCAGGATAATTCAGAAAGACACCTGTGGACCCATTTTAGATTTGGAACCTTCTGCCTCCCCTCCTTAGAGGTGGCCATGAAGGAGGCTAGCAAGTTGTCCAGGTCACTATCAACAGGGTGAAAGGTCACCCTGCAGAGAGGCAGACATAGGGACTGCTGATAACCCTGCAGCAGCATTGTAACCACTGCTTCACCATAGCTTGCACTGTTGCTGACCGTGTAGAAAAAAATAGGAAAAGGGCAGTATGGTTATGTGATACAAAAGAATAGCATTGCAGCTAGACAGTGATTGAAAATGCACACTGCCTCTGTGAAACCTCTGTGTGTACATGAACCCCTAGCACGTGCATTGGCAGACAGCACTGACTATGACCTATAATGCAATGTATTATAGCAATGATTCATAGATGATCATGCTACATCACCTCATTCATATAATTACTACTCTATTAGGCCCATTTTAGCATGATCTATCATGTTACAGGAGACTGTATTACAATGAGCAGTACAGGAATTTCAGTATAGTGGATAATAATTAAATGTTGTGCCATAAAGGCAACTGGCAGTAGACAAGACTTCTTGTAATTGATCTGATGACTGCAACAAGGACAGTTACAAAGAATGGGAAGTTGTAGGGTAACGCATCACAAGGCATGACAAGCACCAACAAGCCATTGGGGAGGCTATCCAACAGGATGCAGAGTACAAGGCAGGTAGGTTGCAGTTCTCCTGGGAGGAGATCGCTTTGACAAGGAAAACAGGGCCAGCCAGGTGTGTCCTTTGGAGGGGGGGGGGGGTTATACTGTAACAGGGAACAGTATACAGGATAGAACAATTTGATAACCTGCACTGGGGGAAGCACCCTGACAGAGAATTAGGAACAGTATCAGATCCAGTTATTGTTCTGTGGTGTTGGGTCTGCAACAGAGTCCCATATGCATACAAACTGCAAGGCACTCTATTGGTATGGGTGATCTACATTACACTGGTCATAGTGATCTTCTTGGAAAAGACAGAATTTCTGCCTTGGGAGATCTCTTCAGTGGCTAATCAACTAACTAGTTGTTCACTGTGGGATAATGGATAGGGACAGACTGTGCAGCCCAGCCTGTCTTGCCATCAGAAGAGCTCCAGCTAGTTAAGAATGTGGGTCCACTGCTTGTTTCTTTTTCTGACAAAGTTGTCTTCATTGCGATTGCTCTTCCCCCGATTGCCTAGTGGTGGCAAAGGAATTCAGTCTCTTCATTTAATCTTATCTTGGTTGGCATTTGATATTTCTGATTTCAATGAGTTCACAACTGTTCTCTCTAATTTGTGACTGGAAATGTGTTCCAGACTGCTAATGGCCAGTTTTGCTGTACCAGGTCCCTTTGATTTATGGGATTTTGGTGGCATCATTGAAGGATGGACTGTTTCCCTCAGCCTTGAAATAGATCTTGGTTATTCCAACTCTCAAGAAATCATCTTTAGAGCCAACTAATTTAACCTCTAATGTCCCCTTTTTGATAAAAGTTATTAAGAAGACTGGTTTATCAACAACTACAGACCTACCTTAAAGTTAGTAGACTAATTGATTCTTTCTAGTCAGGTTTTCATTCTTGCCATAGTGCTGAAACTGCTCTTTTAAAAAGTGGTTTGTGATCTTCTGATGGCTAGAGATCAGCGGCACTACTCCGTGATGGCCCTTCTGGATCTTTCTGCAGCATGTGCCGCTGTGTTCCATGGCACCCTTTTAAAATGTTTACACTCTTAGTGTGGTATATCTGCTATGGTTCTTTACTGATTTACCTTGTACTTGTCTGACCGTACCTTTAGGGTTTGTTCAAGACTCAGTTCTTCATCTTTTAACTTTAATTGTGAAATAACACAGGGTTCTACCCTGGGCCCTTTATTTATTCACAGTCTATATGATTCCTTTTAGAAATCTGTTAAGGTAAGGGAATTAGCTTAACACAGTTACACTGATGATACTCAGATTTATTTCTTCTTCTCTCAGGAACATATGGTGAGTATTTATTCCTTGGCTGATTACCTTGAAGCCATGCATTCTTGGTAACTGTAAATCACTTAAAGTTGAACACCACAAAGACAATGACCTTGGCTGTACATGTAATCCCGACAGATTCCTCTGCTGTACCATTATTCAGCTATTTCATTTACGGTGGTGACAAGCTTGAATTTGTTAGTGAGGTGTCAAATTTTGGTATTATTCTTCATTCACTTGGCTAACATTCTGTGATCAGGTGTCAGCTGTAGTGAAGTCCTCATTTTTCCAAGAAACATTGCCAGGATCAATCACCTAATACTCCAAACATTCTTCTTGGTTGTTGTTCATGCCTTGGTCACTCTCAGATTGGATTGCTGCACTGCCCTTACCTGGTGATAATTAACACAACTTGGCTACCTATAAGGTTACATCATGTTACTTACATATCATGTCTGTTCAGCACAGGCTTCTTTGACTTTCTATTTACTGTAGGATAATCTACACTATTCTAATGTTAGTTTATTTGTCCATTCACAGACTAGATCCCCGTTACCTAAAGGAGCTCATTGTACCCTACTGCTCTAACAAGGGCTACTGTCAGTTCCACAAGGGAATCTTGGGACCTCATCATTTTGTGCCTTTTTTATGTAAAGCTCTTTAATTGTGGAACTTGCTACGTCAGTCACAGAATGCTTATGTTTAGCAAGTTTCAGGCAGACATGAAAAACATCATGTTTGAATTGTTTTTTGATTACATGGGTTGATAGTACATTGTCCTTTGTATGTTTTTACTTTATTATTGTTTGGTTCTCTTAATAATTTGTTAATGGAGTTTTGAATGAACTCTTAAATCAACTTAACTGCATGCCAAGACCAGGGCACAGAAAAATGCCAAAGGTAGACTAACTACAAGGGGGATGAACCTCTAACACTGAAGATTCTAAAGCAGGTATAAGAATTTCATATATCCATGTCTGGGGAAAGTAAGAGAACACTTGCCTGGCTGTACCTTTGAAGTTAGGCTGGGCTGGGCTGGTGATGACTGCCTGAGGGTCCTTAAAGATTCACAGGGTTAGTATTAGCATGAACCATTATAGTAGGCTCTTATTCACTACTGTGAATGGTTTACTCAAAAAGCACATCTGTAGATCTGTCAGAGGGACATTGGGGATTCAATAGCAACAATCTGTACCAGAAGGTAAATACATATCCCTAGACAATCCCAGTTGGCATGTAACAACCTGTGTCACACATGCTGGTGGGAGTGACACCTCTGACCCAAATTTACCACAGGTATTTGTCTGACTGCACTCACAGGCTCTGTTGATAGACATTCCAGCAAAACAGGTTGGAACATGCATGATGTCATTAGGTTACCAGCGGCTGCCAATGTTGGCACCATGCTCATGGTACAATCTAATGATGCAGTGGATAACATGAAAGGCTCCCTCACACCACTTACTACAGAGATAATGGTGGTGGGACATGATGAACCTCTGCAATCCTCCATGTTTAACAGTTGGTGGCAGCCCCATGTACACCACACCCAAGATACACAGGAGTTACCAAGACAGAGAGTAGCAGAAAATCTCACTGCCTTTGTAGTGTGTGCACCCAGCATAGCAGAGAGGGGTGTAGGTAGGCATCACCAAGACATTTCCTGATACATGTCACTCATGGCATCACTCATCAAATGTGTAGTTTAGTGACCTAGGTGTAGATGGACACAATGTCTCACATTGTTCCAGACACAATGTCTATGATTGCCATAGACATGGACACTCTGCTTTTCAAGCTCAACTGTGGGGACACTGCATCCAGCCAACCACTCCAGATCCTGTAGTTCCATACATTCCCAATCCCCCATTGTCATACTTAGTGCAGGACCTACTCATGGGGTCATAGATGGCAACATTCTACTGCCATGCCACAAGGAAGCCAGAGCAGGGTTCCCCTACATGCGCCAAAAGCTGTATGCCAACCATTGGAGAGTAAGCCTTTAGTCCTGACACTGCTGGGGCACACAGCACTCTTAACCAGTGATCACCTCATGGCAACTTCAGCCCATCAGCTGAAGGATCTGATCCCCGACTCCCCCAAACTTCTTGTTTTACTGCTGCACCCATGATTCATAACCCCACCATTTTTGTTAGCATTGCTATCCCATGTCACTCTGCCCTACCCACCTGAGCAAAGAAGGGTGACTATGCCCTCCTCCCTCTTTTAGTCTGCGTTGGTATGGTGATGTCTTCTGTACAGCATAACCAGTCATCGCACTGTTCTACATAGTCAGGGTGCATTCCTTTATGCATCAGTTTTAATCTCTGCCGTCTTTGTCATGGTCCACAGTTGTGGACTAGATGTCACCTCCGTCAGTGCTGTAACATATAGTAAATCCTTGTGTGGATTATTTCTACTGGACACAAAACAGAATCTATCATCTGCAGTATGTCTCAATAAGCAGCACAGTTTACTACTGGACAATATGTTTGTCTGCATACAGAATAGCTTTATTAGCATTATATAATTAATACTGTCTTTGGCTGATAAGTGGATGTCTTCTTAGGTGAACTGGAGGCTAAAGACTATATTACAAATCATCGTGCAAAGATAAGAGTAGAGTAACGTCTGTCAAACCATGAAAACTGTGTTGTTGTAGTGTACATACCAAGCAATGTCAAATCAATACCACCTTCAGATACTCTTTGCCCACCCGGTCATGGTCCTGCATAACAAATGAAGACTGCATTAATTCAGTCATGCTCATCAGAATAACACTTGTATTAATTCTGTGTCTCACAAAATAGCAATATTGATATATGTTGCTTCCCAAATGATCATTGGAAATGTAAAACAAAATGACATTTATCTTGTTTGCCTTTGACTATAACTTGGGATTGGGTATTACAGAATATCATCCATCAAATATTTGTGTGGTTTAATTAATACAGCCGATATGTACTATATTTTCCTGACTTCACTTGCAGTTTCATAGAATCACATTTGTCAAATAATAGAGATGATATTCAAATATGTTACTTTTAAATAGTGCACAAAATGACATTTGGACATGTATAATATAAAGTGAAGTAATCTTTTTGCTTGTATTTAGCTATAATTTGTCACTACTATTGGTATAGTAGTGTAGTATTTGTCAAATAATTAAGACCATGTTGCTGTGAGCTGCATATCACTAAACCATGCATCACATGACATTTGTAAGCATGCAAAGAAAAAAATGGAATCTTCCACTTGATTATTTGACTATTATGTCTCATTATTGGGTACGTCAGAGTGACACTTTTCTGGCAATCAAGACCACATTACTGAATGGTGGTTCTCAATGACTCATTTTACCAGTGCATTAGCATGACACAACTAAGTCATCCTCTGCATGTTTTTATTTTTCCTTCTCTCTCTAGTTAAGCATCACAATATAGTAGATGTCAAACTCTGAATACCATGTTGTTGTGTATCATTTTCTTAGAGAGCACAATATTGCAGTTCAAGTTAATGCATCCTTTAGGTGTTGTATAATACAGCTTCCCAAAAGAAAGATGCAGAAAATCACGTTTAAATTAAGGAATATGATTTTTCTGCATCCTGCTTCTGAAAACTGCACAAAATGTCATCTACAAGCTTGAAAGACTCCCAGTATTCTGTGCTTATATTTGAATGTAGCTTATCACTATTAGTTGTCACAGAATAATGCTTTTCAAATAATTAAGACCATGCAAAGCTGTTTATATAGAGTGATATCTGTAAACATGTAAAATAAAGCTAAACAGTGATATCTGTAAACATGTAAAATAAAGCTAAACAGTGATATCTGTAAACATGTAAAATAAAGCTAAACAGTGATATCTGTAAACATGTAAAATAAAGCTAAATAGTGATATCTGTAAACATGTAAAATAAAGCTAAATATTTTCTTGCTTGTATTTAGGTATAGCTTGTCACCATAGGGTACCACAGAATAGCTCTTGCCAAAGAATCACGACTACATTGTGTCTTATTCTCAACTAAACAAGTCCATGAAACGGTATATGCAGGCATGTGAAAAAGTAAAGCATCGCTCTTCCTTGTATAATTCTTGGGATTCAGAAGAAATCCTTTACAGTTGTTATGCTGCAACTGCCTCAAGTAGCAGAAACACACCACACAATTTGTACCCCGACAGACATGCAGATGCACTGACAAACATGTATACTCACTCACATCCCCCACCACTACTTCTCAACTCCTTCCCACTTACTGGAACTCGCTTTCTTCCATTGGAAGGAATGGGGGAACACTGCCATCTGTGCTAATTTACACAGCTGAGAAATTCTCTGAATAAATCCCTTCCTATAGGCATTTCTGAGGAGAACAGATGGCTAATGAGCATTAGCTGCTCCCCCAAAATGCTATAATAGCATCTAGCATGGCTGTGGAGAAAACCCATAATGGTGTGTCAACCAGCCTTATAACATCATTATGGCGGTTCTGTCTGAATCAAAAAGGCATCTATAAGTGGTGAACCACTCATGCTAGGACTTGCCACATGTGGTAACCTTTTCTGAATCCCAGCCTACATCTGCACACTGTATTAATGCCCTCTCTTTTGTTGCTTTTCTATGGTTATCTTTTCTTACAAGTATTTGGCTCAGTTCATTTAGTATAGACTCTGCATGCTGTGTTTTGCTGATCACTCATCATGTATCACAGAATAGTGATTAGAATCAAGGTGAACCTTATCACTAGCCACCAGAAATCCTTCCAGTACCATCATTGAATGTGTTGCTCCTTAATAATTTTACTCTCCAGTGACATTTGTATTGAGTTTTCTCTATAGTGTTTCCCTTTTCCCTTCATTTCTTCCAGCTTCCTTCAGTACCACATCCAGCTCTCTCCAGCTCATCAATCACCCATCACCCTTCCCCCTTTCCTTCTACACTGATCAGTTTTTACCCGACAGTGACCTTGATCCCATTCCACTAGTGTTCTTCCAATTTGTCTCAGTATTTCATATTCTCCTGTACTAATTCCTTTATTAGTCCTTGCAGCATTTCTTTTTCTGTTTATAACTATCCCACCTCCACCCCTTCTCTTTGTTTTCTATCCCTGCACACTTACCTTAAAGTCTGACTGCTGCATGATTTGATAAGAGTCTCTCTTATAGCTGGATCTCTTCCTTCATTTCCATTAAGTTGTTCTTCACCAAGAACCTGTCTAACTTACTTGCATGCATCAAAATGTTTCTTGTAAAGCTACACTTCCTTTCATTTGGATAACTTTTCCTCCATATGTCCAGCCACCCTCCTTTCATTCCTTGGACTACTACCTATCTCATCTTTTTGTTATATTCTGTCCATTCAAACAGCCTTTTTCTAGTTCTATGGTGGATTCATGGTCCCCCCCCCCATTATTATTCATTCAATCTCTTTTTTTTTTAGTGCCCAATTAGCAAAAAAAAGTTTTTTCAGAATCCTTCATCCATGTTTAGTGCACATTTCCTGTTGTCCAGCATACACCTTCCAGTCTTAGCTGCCAAATCATCCAGTTACCCATCCCACTTCCCATCCCACTTTTTAGCACTTTTTGCCATTCTCATCTTTTCCCTTTCCCTTGGTGGCCATTTAGCTCTTCAGGAAGCCATAACTCAGTTTCTTTAGGTAGCCATAACTCAGTTTCTTTAGGTAGCCATAACTCAGTTTCTTTCCATCTCAGCTTTTAAATTTTGCTTGTTGTAAAATAACAATGCAACCCCTAATCCTCCTTAACTTTTCCTGAATTATTCTTCTGATATAGTTTGGTGAACTCGCACTATTCCGCATAATTGTATTTTCCTTGTTGTTTTTGCCCACACCTCCCTGCTTCCCCAATTGCTACCATCTGACATAATCATTTCTCTGAGCCTACCCATTGAGTTTAACATTCTGTCTTTTTTTCTTGCCTTATTATATATATTTTTTAAAGTAACTGAATGGAACCAAGCCAAAACATGCCTGAGTCAGCTTCTGCTGTTGCTTACTGCTGCCCCACTTTGTGTTTCTTCTCGGTTTGTATTTTTGATTTACTAGTATCATAAATTTCTCATGTTTTAGCTGCTTTACAAATTGATCCAGTTCACTGGTGCTCACTCTCTTCTATTCCAGTTACCATGATGTTACGAGTGATTTTCATCATCCATTTTTAAATTTTTTTATTATGTCTGTTAGTTCCTGTATTCTATGATTCTTCTCCAGCAGCTAAGCTTCATTTGCTGCTTTATCTTCCTCAAAGTCCCTTGTTGCCTTCCCACTTCTGTTTGATGCTCTTCTATTGTTTGTTTCCTTCAAGCAGCTGACATCCTGGTTTTCAGTGATAGTTGTTCTTCCTTATTTGCAGCCTTAACAGCTATCTGTTCTTTTTGTTCTTGCTCAATTGTCTTTCATTCTAGGTCACTTTTTCTCCCTAGGAACGCTACTTTTTATTCAAATGTCTGCAGGCCCTGTCCAGAGCTTTGGGCTTAAATAGCTATCTTGGCTGGGCTGTCAACTTTTGTTTATATTTGGCTGTAATTTGTCACCCTCACATTTTGTTTATATTCGGCTGTAATTTGTCACCATCAGTTATCACAGACTACTGTTTGGTAAAGTATCAAGACCCTGTTGTTATATGTGTTCCCTAGTAACCCGAGTAGCAAATGCTATCTGCAAACATGTAAAATATTCCACTCACATACATTTTATTACTCCTTATTTTGGGTATTACTGAATAGAATTTGCCAAAAAATGGAGTCCATATTGTTTAATCTTACTGATGAAGTGATATTTACTTGTTTATTTTGCACTAATGCACAAGCACTGTAGAACCAGCACAGCCTACAAAGATGCCATTTTACTACCCTGTTTATGTATGATCAATTCTCAAAAAGACAACATGCAACACTGGCAAATATTGCATGTTTTTATTAACTGTTTACTAAAGTACATATTAAGAACTACTTGTTTTTTAATTTTAATTTGGGGTGGCATAGTTGGCTAAGATTTCTACAATATAGCTCCAGGTCCAAGGTCCAATTACAATTTCTGTTTACTGTTACATTTGCATGAGTTTTATCCAGATACCCAGCTTTATACCATCTCTTAAAAACACACTGGTTAATTTGTCATCTCTAAATGTTTCACTTATATTGCTTCTATACCAAACAAACACACTCTGAATGGGGCAATCAGTGAGAAACAACTCAGGAAAAAAAAAAAACACTGAAACTTTAAAGCACTGGCTAATTTATTAAATAGTTATTAAATGATGATTTTGGTAATGATTTGAAAAGAAAAAGAATTGCATTGACGGATATCTTTGGATCCTGATAGTGCAGGTTTCAATGAGCATCTTAATGTAAAATGTGAGTGCTGGAAGCCACATCTCTTATATAATGGGACAAGGCTTGCATCGGGGTTTAAATTTAAATATGTATATAATTACACATTTTTACATCTTTATAGTGATTCTTAGTGTTTTGTGTATCTTAAATAAGATTAAACCAATGACAAACAAATGAAACTAACAAAATGTCAAGGCCACAAATGCTTACTAGAACCAAATATTTTATTACTGTG
Organism: Protopterus annectens; assembly: GCF_019279795.1. NCBI lineage: Eukaryota > Metazoa > Chordata > Ceratodontiformes > Protopteridae > Protopterus > Protopterus annectens. The sequence continues at coordinate 893,932,939 of NC_056737.1, forward strand.
AGAGCTTTCATTTAATTAATGTTAAACTTCATCAGAGCTTTCTGGTATCAGAAGAGAGCTGATAATGCAATACTGAAAAATTTGTGGATTTGGTCACTTCATAAAGAAATGTTGGTGAATACTTGGCCCTTCTGCTATAAGCAAGGCTAAAGTAAACCAAGTGATTATTGCCTATTCTCTACTCTTAATTGGCATTCAACTTTTCATCTATGACATTTGTTCAATAGATTAAGGACAAAATATAAACAAAATATTTAAAAATGAAGATCAGTACTTATTCCAAATTCAGAGTGCCACTCAGAAAGCATTTCTTCATCCAGTCCAAATGCTCCTGCTTCAACGCAATACACTTCAGCTAACCTATCTCCTTTCCGAGTCACTTCTCTCAAGTTTCACTGACCCACTTTAGAAATTGATTTGTATATTATACATTACACTCTGCTTGTACGTTGCACTGTGCTTGTTCACTAGAGTGTCTCTACACAGCTTTTTTCTGTGTAATTAGTCTGACGTGTTCTGCTATTGCTTACATTTTGTTTTGTTTGTGAAATGTCCTGTATTTCACCCAGGCTGAGCCTGAAATTGGTCAGTATTGATCAGTGTGCTAACCCAGTAAACAAACAGATTAATAAATAAAGACAGAAACAAAAATGTGAAGATCCAACAATGAGACTTCATAAAGACAACTGCGAAAGCAGGACAAGAAGCATGGGAGAGGAAATGACTCAATGTCACTCACCTATTTGAGTCAGTAAGATTTTGGGTGAAAAAGAAAATGGCGTTTGAATGGAATGCAAAGCTATGGGAGAAAATGGAAATTGTGTTGACTTGTTAGGTGAGAAGAGAAGAGAGCAGGAGGTTACTAAATATGATGTCTTGGGAAAATAAGAAAGATAGAGGGCAGGAACTTATGACCAGACGTCATTATATGCACACAAGCAAGAGAGATGTACAGTATAATATGAAGTACAAAAATAGTCACATACATTAGACCAAGGAGAAAGATGCAAGTGGAAAGGCAGGTCCATACAGCAGTGATAAATGAAGGGAAGACTGAGCTAGAATAGGTAATACAGGTTCCAAATGGACAGAAGGATTGCAGTGGTCAAGGTCGAACTTTAGCCAGATGGAAGGGATTGGGAGTGAAGGAAACAACTAGTGGTACGATTTTGTAGAAGTAGTACAGCACAGGTGAGACAGGGATCAGATATGTCACACACAGAAATAAAATCAGCACAGTCAGTATGAAGGGCTGAGGGGTATTTAAAGTGGAGGGCAAATGGTTGCAGATGGGGGGGGGGTACAAACTTGTAATAAGAAGTAGAGGACATGAGGACCAGTTTGGGAACAGAAAAAAAAAAAAAAGATTTGTTGTCTTCACTTTCAGTCATCAAAGGAGTTAAAGGGAGACAAGAGCGATCAGGCTTCATTTAATATGGTCTTTGGGTTTAGACTTTCATGAGAGGAGGTATCCAATGGTGGCTACCGAATGAGAAGGGTGGCTTCATGCTGCAGTGCAGAATAGACAGTTGAGGTGATAGGAAGCAGGACCAGTGAAGCAGGAAAGAGATTCTAGGAAAGGGGATTGACAAAGACTTTAATGGAACTGTTACCTATGTAGCAGTCAGCGTGCAAACAAAAAAGGTGGTTAGGGATCATAATGTAAACACAGGAGATTTTGAGGCATAATTGGGTATAATTAATTTGTATTGTGGAGTAGTCTAGGTAGGAAAATGGGGGTCTATATTAAAATTAAAAAAAATCATAACTATCATAAAATCAGGAATATACTCCAAAGAAAAAGAAATGCAAATAGTACTCACAACCTATTCCTAAGTTAATATTAATCACTCTTATGCAGTTTGTTTTTTTTATTGTCCAAGAAATACTCTCTTCCTTATCTTCAAAATACTTCATTCTTTTGACAATATCAAAAACATTATAAAAAGAACTTGTATACTGAAAACAAATATCGGAATTACACAAGTATCTTGCATTTAATATATGCCACAACAAAATCCTAAAATATATCCTTCAACTACTACAGATAATGTTCCTGGTTATAGGTCACATACCATGTTTAGTAATTTCATATGTAAAATTTTTCATTGCATTTGTCAGTAATAAGGGTACACATGCTTTAATAAAGTAACATTTAAAAAGCAGGTAAGAAATACTTCATTTATATCTTCTGTGATAGCTTTCAACACTGTCTATATTTAAGAATAAGATTTACTGGAATCCATTTGTGAAAATATGCCCAGTTCACATTCTAAACATAACCTGAAAAATCCATATTATTTATAATTTACTCATATTTATTCTTTACTTCCACATAACCAATACCAAAAGAGTTGACAGTTTTTCATACAGTCTTTTCCTAGCATTATCTCATCCCCCCAATTCCACATTCCATACCTTAAAATGTACCCCCCGATTATCTCATCACACCTTCTCTATCATCCACATGCTGTCTTTCAAGCATTCCAATCTTCTGCTCATCCCATTTTTCTGTCAATCCTACCTCCACATTCAAGCAGATCTACCAACTTCCTAACTTGTTCACTATGAAAAGAAAAATACCAGTGAATTCACCATCTCCGTTCCACATTACTACCTATATATAATATGTTCTATTTGACCACACGCATATGAAAGGCCCACATTCTTCAAAAATTAGAACCGAACATCTTTATTTTAAAAAAGATAGAACCCAACATCTTTTAAAAAATGAATATGTATAAATAAGTGCTATATATTTTGGAATTACAAAAGTCAACCACAATATTTAGATTTTTTGATGGCAGAAAAGGCCAGCTTTCAGTGGATTGAGTTTACAGTGTATATATTTCTTTCTGAAATGAAAGATGCAACATACAAATTTTGCAAAGAAATTCCCACATGCAGGAGTAAGACATGCCTGAATTCAATAAAATTTTGAAGCAAAAGAAGCTGTTCAGTATACAAGAGAAAGACTGCAGTTATATATAGGAAGGTAGGAAATTTTGATTAACATAAAAAAATGAAAAGTGGCAGGAAAGCATATGTCCAGTTTTATTTTTAAGGTACACAGGTCAACTGTATTATTTGTCCTTCAAGATGATACTCATACTATATGCAAGACAAACATTCATCATAGATCTGTAAAAGAAATATACCAAACATGAGTCAGAGAATCACTTAAGGTCAGACTGTGGTACAAAGTATTCTGCTGTGGTGACTGATGATAATGTAAAATTGCAAAGGAGAGGAAAATGTGGTTGATAGCATTTAAACTACTGTGACACAGTCACTACATAATATTGTATAAGGCTTGTTCATAAGGTGCAGAATGTAATAATAGAAGTTATTATTGTGTCAATTATAGGAGGCATTTATCAGCATACATGTAATATGCATATTTATTTATTTGTTCATAAGGTGCAGAATGTAATAATATTGTGGCAAGTATAGGAGGCATTTACCTGCATACATGTAATATACATATTTATTTACTTATTTTGCATTTGTAGACCGGGAGTGTCCAGCTGAGATATTGCCCTTTTTCAGTGGAAGCCTGGGGAGAAAAGCTCTAAAGATGTACAGTGCAATAAAAATAGCAATAGAGAATGTTGGTAGTTAAAATATGTTAAGCTACATACATGTATACTGTTGACAGATGAAACAATACTATAAACAAAATAGGAGCACGTTAAAAAAGTAGAATAAGTTGTATGTTTTGGTTTAAAAAGAGAGTTGAGTAAATATAAGATTTTGTATGCAGAGTAGCAGAAATGTAAAATGTTACATAAGAATTTCAGGGAAGAGAGTATAGAAGAAGCTTTGGAGGTTGCATAAGAAGCATAGAATGAAGTAGTTAATGGTAAGTTTTAGTGAGTTAGTTTGACTGTACTATAAAAGGTAGGTAATAATCAGGGAGGGTCAGTACAATGGCAGGACCAGTGTTTTTTAAAGTGATCTTTGGTTGCTAGCTTAAATTGTTTGGGGTGAGTCAGGGTCCTTATTTCAAGTGGAAGTTTGTTCAATGCAAGAGAGGGATGGTAGCTATACAAGTTGCATCCTGTGTTGGATTTGGGTTTATGGATTTTTAGTAAGTCTTGGGTTGAGTTTCGGAGAAGTCTAGTAGGAGAGTAGTGAGAGATGAGAGAAGATAGACTTGTGCAGAAATCATGCTGATATAGGATGGAGTGTATGTTTTGGAGTGAAGATTGTAGGAACAGATGAGGTAGTTTGGGCCAGTTCAGGTATTTTAGGGAGAGAGAGTAGTGAGATTTATATGTTTGCTGAGCTGCAAATCTAGATATTTTATGGTCGGTTGATTCTAATTTGGCAAGTAAGGAGGAGTTCAGATTTGTGAGTATTTGGGAACAACAGGTTAAGCATGGTAGAAGGTTGGCATGGGTAAGAGAAATCCTAGCTTCAGTAGTTAGGAATCTGTTGTTCCTGTACAGTAGTCTTAGCTTTTAGTGTTTTTTTTTGATACAACTGTTAATGTGAAGATCGAATTTTAGTTGGTCGTCAGTGGTAACGCCAAGGAGTTTTGTGGTAGTTTTGACATCTATAGCAGTACTGTTTAGGGACCCTACGGAGAAGGAAAGTTTAATGTGGTTTGCAGATTTAGGTAGAAAGAGTAGTAATTTTGTTTTCTTAGGGTTGAGTATGAGCTGATTATTAGTGAGCCATGTTTCTACTGAGTTGAAAGATGCCTGGGTATTTGTTAGGAGTTCTAAGGGGGAATTAGCAATAGTTATGACTGTAAAGTCATCTGCGTATTAGACAATGTTTGATGGAGGACAAGAGGAGTGGAGTGAGTTGGTGAAGATATTAAAGAGTAGAGGTCCAAGAATGGAAACTTGGGTTATACCAGTTTTTACTGAGAGAGGGGTAGATAGTGCCGAGTCCCATTACACTGACTGCAGTCTATCAGAGAGATAGCTAGAGAACCATGAAACTGTATCAGGGGAGATGTTTAGGTCTACAAATTTACTAAGTAGCAGAATGTGTGAGAGTGTCAAAAGCCTTAGACAGGTCAAAGAGTAGACAGGATATGAGTTAGTGATCATCTTTAGCAAGGGCTAAAGTGTTGAGAAAAGATAGAGCTGTGGTTGTATTATGCTTGGGATGGAAGTCATGCTGTGTTTGAGTGAGAAGTTTTTCTTGCAATACATAATGTATAACTTGTTTGTGTATACATTTCTCAAGGATTTTGGAGAAAGGGGAGAGGATAGTGATAGGTCTGAAATTATATTTCTGTGGAGTTACCTCCTTTATGAATAGGAAGAGTGTAAGACGGTTTCCAAATAGAAGGAAGATTAGACTCAGAGATGGAGCGATTGATTGGTATAGATACAGACATAGCAAGGGAATGTGCAGCAATCTGGAGAAAGTAAGAAGGAATATTGTTTGCTGATACAGAGCATGGTTTGAGCTTTGAGAGTAGAGTTCTGATATAGTCAGTGGAGACCGGTTTGAGAGAGACGGAGTTTACTGAGATAGTGTTTGAGGGGTGTATAGGGAGGTTTGAAGTATTGTTTGAGAGGTTGGGGTTAAATAGTTTGGAAATGGATCTGATAAATTAGGTGTTAAAGGTATTGGCAGTTTCTTCAGGTGACGTGTCAGGACATGGGTTAGGTGAAGTTGGGTTACCTGGATGTAGCATTTGGTTCATAGCATTCCAGAATTTTTTTTGATCAGATTTAAATGTTTTTGGGGGGTTATAATAAAAGTCTTTTTTTTTCTTTGTTGATAAGTTTCTTTGTCGGATTTCTAACATCTTTATACTTTAGGTGGTCAGCTGGAAGTTTAGTTAGTACCCATGTTTTCCATGCCCTATCTCTGGATTTCATAAGGGTATGGGTGGTTTTAATTAGCCACGGTGAAATGTTTAGCTTTAATCAAACTTTTCTTGGTGGCGCTAGAGAATTTAAAATATTTAGGAAAGTTGAGTTGAAGGCATTTACTGCTTCACTGAGTGGCAGCCGAGTAAGGAAATTCCCATTAATTCTAGAGATTTGGGTTTTAAAACTGTCTGGGTTAAAGGTTGAAAGTTTGAGGCAGGTGATAAGCCAGTGTGGTTTGGGGAGCTGGGTGATGTATCATAGCACTTTTATAGGTGAGTGGTCACTCAGCAGCTGCAGTGGTGCAGCGGTTAGCATTGCCACCTCACAGCAAGAGGTTCTCCAGTTCAATCCTCAGCTGGGGTACCTTCTGTGTGGAGTCTACATGTCCTCCCTGTGGTTGCGTGGGTTTCCTCAGGGTGCTCCGGTTTCCTCCCACATCCCAAAGACATGCTGTAGGTGGATTGGACACTAAATTGGCCCTAGGTGTGAGTGCATGTGTGTACCTTCTGCAGAAGGTTGGGTGCCGTGCTGGCAACTCAACACCATAAAACTCCACTGCCAGTCATGAGCAGACAGCTGATCCACTGTGGTGACCCCTAACCATGAAAAGCTGAAAGAAGGGAGAGATATGATAGTATATTTTCCATTAAGGGGATGTTGTCCCCTGGTGAAATGTATATGGCTACTACTGCAATGGTAGTAAGGTCATTGGGTTTGAGGTTTGCCATTAGTATTTTAGCAGGTGTAAAGGAGGGAATTGGTTCTTTAGGAAGGGAGAGAGTGAGGTAAACTAAAGCAACACCTCCACCTTTTTTCTTTAAGCAATCTTCATGAAGTATATTATAACCTGGAGGAAAAAATGTCTTTATATTGGTTTTGAGGTTTAAGTCAAGTTTCTGTGATGGAGATAATGTCTGGGGTATGAAGAGATACCAAAGCATGAAACTGGCTTAACCTGTTGAGCATGCTTCATGTATTGATAGAATGAAGATTTTCTTTTTTGGTATGGATGGTTGATTAGAATTGGGGGTGATATTTTGTGGGGTGTTAGGAATAGTGGTAGGACCAGGGTTTGGGTGTATATCACCGGACAAAAGTAGAGTCCTTGGGAAGTCATAAGCTTTCATTTTTTGTGGGTAGCTGTGAAAGTATTTTGTTTTATATTTAGATGTACTATGGTTGAAATGAGGAGATTTTATTTTAGGGAGTAGTATATTCATTGGAAGGATAGATGCAGAGATGAGTATGGGTTGCCGAGGGTAAGAAAAGCAATTTAGGTGAGGGTAGGTGGGGGCTTTATGTATAGTGGTTAAGAGTGGGTGAGGTGATGTTATGTTGTGTAGGAGGAGCAGTGCAGGTAGAAGTATGACAGGAGTGATTAAGTCTGGCATGTTTGAAAAGGAGGAGAGAGCTTTAATAGGGTGAGTTGGTTGAGAGTTTGGGGAGGAGATGTAAGGTAGGGAGTGAGTTTGTAGTGGGTGTTAGCTTTTGTAACAGAAAAGGGAGGGGTTTGATTGTTGGGAGGGACCTGTGGTTAGGTATAAAGGAAATTATATGGGGGTGGGAGGGGAGCAAAGAGAGCCCGAGCACAGTGGGGCTACACCTGGAACAGAGGAAAGTACAAAAAAAAAAAAAAAAATCAGGGAAGATAAACAGTCAAATTTTAGGGCAATTAGACGAGCTAGATTCTAAAAGATAAAAAGGTCTTTCCTTTTACATTTTTATTTTTCTTTAAAAATGGGGAGCTGCAGTTCACTGAGAAGTAGGAAAATATAGTTATGCAAGGGGTTTTAGGAAAGGGAGATGTAAATTAGGAGTCAATAGAGTACTATTTAAAAAGGAATGGAATATGGTACATGCATGCACACTACTGGGGATTCCTATGAAGGAAGGGCAGAAAAGCTAAGTCAAAAGATGTTGCCTTTCTACATTAGGTTTTTTGATTCCTCTGTAATTAAGCAGGAGTGGGAGGGCAGTGTGCAGGCTCAAGGTGGGGGATGGGGATAGACACAAAGTAATACATGGTTGTGAGCCAGAAAAACTGGACTAGGCCAGTTGCTAAGAAAACAATCAGGAAAACCAAACTCAGTCAATTCCAGGTCAGTGTAGTGCAGTATCTTCCCAATAACTACAAATCGTGTACTACTAATCTAGTACAGTGTGGTGAAAAAGACCACCACTTCTATAGGGAAAAACAATTGAAGTATGGGCTGCAGGTACATAGGTAAACTTTTTCCAAGAGAAAGAAAGTAGTTTTAAGTAATTTACCTAAGACTACAATAGGAAGAGAAAAAGTGTATGTGTGTGTATGAGTGTGTATGCTTATAATAAAAGGTTATAGCAAAACATCTTCGGTTTAGAGGGAAGATTAAATGCAGCACTAACATACACTAGTGTAGCTGAAAGCACTTTAGTGTTCCACTGACGCTGGGTCTCACAGTGCAGGGCAACCAGGCAGCCTTTGGTTAACTGGAGGTTAGCCAAGACACAGAACAACACTTTTGCTGAGGAGACTGAAAATAAAAAGGAAAAAGAGGTAAATATTAGGTATGAAGTTTTAAATCACTCTTATTACCAAGTAACTAAGATAGAGGATGCAGGTGAGGAGCAGCATACCTTGTAAGAAACAAACGCAAATCGATGAGCAACACAAAATGCAAGGATAGCAGAGAAAAAAAAACAAAAGATAACTGCAGTTGATACCAAGCTACTATAACAAACACTACACTATTATGTATTGTTATAGGTTCATAGGTTCATACTAGGCTATCTGCCCTACGGCATTTATAAGCCTAGCCAGAGTGTGTTTGGCTTTCGCCACCCATTTTAAATTAATTTTGCTATATCCTTTTTCGAGGTTAGTATACTGTGCCTCTGTCTAACAGTGACACAGAAGTGATACACGGGGTAAACCTACGATCTCCCATCCACTCATCAAGATTCCTCTTGAAGAGAGTCAATGAGGGACTCTGCCTAACCTGGACTGGGATTTTATTCCAGAGTGAAGGGAGCCTCTGGGTTATGAATCTGTCCCTCCAGCATGTCCTATTTATTTCAGTGCTGAGGTTCAAGTCTCTCGCGCGCGTAGCTTGATGGGATTTGGATTTTCTTAGGTGCAGCATGTCCATTAATTCCGGGTTGGACATGGCTTTATACGTCAGGCACAGATCGCCTCTGAGCAGGCAGTATGCCACTGAGTAGAGCTGGAGTTTCTTTAACCGGGCAGCATATGTCATCTGTTTGATCCCGTTGATCCTCTTGGTGAGGTACTTGTGGGGTCTTTCCAGTTGCTGCAGGTGTCTGGTAAGGTACATCCCAAAAGGGGCATTTTACTCAATTATGGGCCTAATGAGGGATGAGTAAAGAGGCACGATGACCTCCCCTGATCTAGATGTGAATCCCTTCATGATTAGGTGGGCTATATAAAATGTTTTTCTAACCACTTTGGCCACGTGGTTGTCAAATGAGAGATTGCTATCAACTTGGGTCCCCAGGTCCCTAATTACTTCTTCTGTACTTAATGGATTACCACCTATGTGGTAATTTGTGGGCACTTTGTTTTTGCCAAAGGGGATGACTATACACTTTTTGGCATTTAGCTTGAGGCCATGGCTCTGGCACCAGTTGTCTGTTTCTATGAGGCCCTTTTGGAGGATGCTTGTGTCAGCTGGAGAGTCGATTATGGCACCCAGTTTGCAGTCATCTGCGAACTTGGTCAGCCACAGTCCTTCCGCGTTGGCCTGTACCTCCGAGAAATATATACCGAACAAGAGAGGTCCCAGGACTGAGCCTTGTGGGACGCCACTTGTAACTGGTTTGGAGTCTGACATGGCTCCAGCAATTCTTACCATGTGGGTTCTGTCCTTGAGCCAGTTTGCAACCCATCTAGTGACATAGGAGTTTATATTTAAGCTGGTGAGATTATCTATAATGCCCGAGTGAGGTATTGTATCAAAGGCTTTTGAGAGGTCCAGGTAGGCTGTGTGGACCACATTCCCCTCGTCAATGGCCTTGGTGACTGTTTCAAAGAAATCAAGCAGGTTTAAGAGGCAGGATCTGCCCTTAACAAAGCCGAATTGGGTAGGATCCAGTGTCTGTAGGTCCCCAATATCTTTATTTATGAGGTCCATGATGATCCTTTCCATAGCTTTGCAGACCAAGCTAGTCAGGCTTATGGGGCGGTAGTTTCCAGGATCCACTCTTTGGGTACATATCCTGTAGTAAGGCTGAGATTGAACAGTAGTTTTATGTTTGGGTTTAGCTCTTCTTGGAGTTCATGTAGGAAGCAGCCCTAGACACCGTCTGGTCCCATTGATGCTGTGTTTTTTGCTTTGGAGAGGGCAGCTCTTACCTGAGCATCTGAGATATCAGGGGGGCAGCACTGTACTGGGATAGATATTTGCCCTTCTGGTGGGGAGGGGGTGGGGAAGTTTGCGCTGAACCTGTCAGCTAGGATGTTGGCAATGTCTGTGGGTTCGGTGTATTTTTTGTCATTTTGGACTAATTCTGAGCATATCTGGGAATTCCCACTCAGGTTCCTAACATAAATAAAGAAAGCCTTGTGATTATCCTTAGTGTCCTGTGCAATTTTTCTCTCGAAGCTGGCCTTAGACGATTTTATGAGTGCCCGTAGTTTTTTGCTAATACTAGTTAGTTCTATTAGTAGTTACTGTTTTCTCTTCATAAACAGTGAAAAACTTCTCTAAACCTAATTTCACAATCCTCAAAACCGAGGCGGAATCCTTCAATGCCTTCCCTTTTTGGGATTTTGCTCTATCATGTAGTAGCTTCCTCCTTCTATTGTATAGTTTGTTTATGGCTGGGGTCCACCAGACAGGACGTCTGCCTTTGGAGGATTGGGTCTTGGTTTTATTTGGGATTGCATGATCCATGCATTCCTGAAGGTGTTCATAGAATGTGTTTATAAAGGATTCTGCGGTCTGGGCCGTATTTTCCACAGGCCCGTTGGCTTTGAAGGATTCCGCCTCGGTTTTGAGGAGTGTGAAATTTGCTTTAGAGAAGTTTTTCACTGTTTATGAAGAGAAAACAGTAACTACTAAGATGCTACACACAATTTAGCATTATCCACTAAAAGGAATAACAGTGGTATGCTACAGAAAAACAAATCACTACTGAGATGTTAAACACAATTTAGAATTCTCCAACTAAAAGTCAGAAATAACAGTGATGTTATGCAGAAACACAGAGTCACTTGTATCCCTCTGAGGTTACAGTAAGTTCTTCTCTAATTGACAAACAGGTTACTGATCTAAAATTACACATAGCAGACAAAAAGTAATACAAGGTTGTGAGCCAGAAAAACTAGACTAGGGCAGCTGCTAAGAAAACAATGAGCAAAACAAAGCTCAGTCAATTCCAGGTCAGTGTAGTGCAGTATCTTCCTAATAACTACAGATCTTGTGCTACTAATCTAGTACAGTGTGGTGAAAAGGACCACCACTTCTACAGGGAAAAACAATTGATGTATGGGCTGCAGGTACATAGGTAACCTTTTCTAAGAGAAAGAAAGTAATCCTCTAAAGCCAGCTATGAAGGCAGAATTGTGGCAGACACTAAAAACAATCATAAAGCCTTATATAGTTATATCAAGAACCTCCACAGCAATACCCAGATTTGCTTTGAGTTACTGCACAATGGTACCTCCTATACTGAGCCAACATATATTGCCAACATACTGGCTGACAGATTCAGTGCCACCTTTACCCCTCTCTCCCCCCTAAAGGACTAATCATAATACCCGAAGAATGCCAGGCATCCAGCATTACTGCAGCACAGGTTAAAACAGCATTAATATCACTGGCTTTGTTCTACATGAACTACAAAGTGAACTGGCACCACATCTGTGTGCCCTGTTCAGTCACAGTCTCCCCTCAGGCTTTGTCCCTACCAAATGGCACACTGCTATAGTCATCCCTCTCCATAAAGGGGGAACAGCTACAGACCCTGGGAATTATCACTCCATTTGCCTGATGAGTCTGATATGTAAAGCTATGGAGTGCATCATCATGGACCCGATTAATAAATATATAGAAAATCTCACTCTAGACCCCACACAATTTTGCTTTGTGAAAGGGAGATCATGCTTGCTTAACCTGGTTGACTTCTTTGAGTCATTCACCAGGGCTGTGGATGAAGGTAAGGCAGTGCATACAGCCTACCTCACTTTGGCCAAGGCCTTTGATACCATTCCTCACTCAGGAATTATTGATAAACTCACCAAACTAGGCATCAACCCCTATATCACTAGGTGGGTTGCAAATTGGCTCACAGATAGAACACACGGTGTGAAAGTAGTAGACTCCAAGTCAGACTGCCGACCAGTCACGAGTGGAGTCCCACAGGGATCGGTCCTGGGTCCTCTCCTGTTTGGCATCTACTTCTCAGAAGTCCAAGCCAACACAAAGGGACTCTGGCTGACCAAGTTCGCAGATGACTGCAAGCTGGGAGCCATTATTAACTCCCCAAGTGATGCAGACATCCTACAGAAAGGCCTCACTGAGACCAATGATGTGTCGTAACCATGGCCTTAAGCTTAATGCCAAAAAATGTGTCATCATCCCTTTTGGTAAAAACTCAGTTCCCACTAATTACCACATTGAACAAACCACTGAACACTGACAGTGTTATAAGAGATCTGGGGAAGCAAGTTGACAGCAACCTCTCCTTCGACCACCACACTACCACTGTGGTCAGAAAGTCCTTCTATGTGGCACATTTCATTACCAAAGGTTATGTATCCAGGAAGAAAGAGGTCATAATCTCTCTCTACTCTTCCCTCATTAGACCAATCACATAGTACAGTGCCCCATTTGGCATGTACCTCACTAGACACCTGCAACAGCTGGAGAGGCCACAGAAGTACCTCACAAAGAGGATCCTAGGCATTAAACACATGTCCTACATGGACAGACTCAAATGACTCCAGCTATTCTCTGTCTCATATTATCCACTTAGAGATGATCTTTGCTTGACTTACAAAGCCACGTCTGACCCAGTTTTGTTAGAAATGCTACATCTACAGAAATCCCAATCCCCCCACACCACCCGCTCCAGAGACCTCATCCTCATTACCACAATCAACAGAACATGCTGGAGGGACAGGTTCATAACCCAGAGACTGCCCATGCGATGGAATAGACTTCCCATACATGTCAAGCAGAGCACCTCCCTGTCCCTGTTCAAGAGAAATCTTGATAAGTGGATGGGTAATAGAAAGTTTACCCTGGGATCACTCCAGTGGCTGTACTTGATAGAGGCACTGGGAACTAATGGGCGGCACAATGCCTGGGCACGTCTATGGGTTAGGATTGTAAAGGCTCCAGGGCCATTAGCCTAGTACACACCTATGAACCTAAGTAATTGACCTAGGAGTACAATAGGAATAGAAAAAATGGGGGGTGGCGGATCACTAGTCTGCATGCTTACAGTAAAAGGCTATAGCAAAATGTTTTCAGTTTAGAGGACAGATTAAATACAACTCTAACATTCACTAGTGTAGCTGAAAGCACTTTAGTGTTCCACCGATGCAGGGTCTCACAGTGCAGGGCAACCAGACAGCCTTTGGTTTATTAGTGGCTGGCCAAGACACAGAATAAAACTTTTGCTGAGGGGAATGGGACCACACTGCTAGGGATTCCTATGAAGCAAGGGCAGGAAAGCTAAGTCAAAAGATGGTGCCTTTCTACATTATTTAATGTCAAAGCATGTAGTTATATTGCCATAGGGTGGGCAGTATGCTTGTTGGGGCACATAGGGTTTAGGATATATGTAGGAGGAAAAAGGAACTTACTAAATTTGATTAAAAATGTAGAGTTGGCAGACAAAAGTTGGGTTAAAGTGCATATGAAATATGTTAGAATATGGCAAAGTATGCCTATACATATATGAATGTTAGCGGGATGTATTTGTATTGCCTAATGTGAGGGCAGAGTTGTAGGATGTGGCCATAATAGTTGTAATAAAAGATTTAGTGGTAGTGGAATGCATTGGAGTGAAGATGGCAGAAGGGGAGAGGTAGTGGAGTGTTCGGGTGCTGATTAAAGTTGAGGTGGCTATTAATGAATTGGACAGTTATTGTAATACAAAGGTAGGGCTGAATAGTGGAAGAGACCTAGTGAGGTGTTTGATAATTAGGGCTGGACTGTGAAAAGGGGGTTGTTATGTGCCAAGCATGCAGTGATGTGGTGCTTGGTAGTATGGGTGCTTGAAGTTGAGAAAGGATGAAAAGTATGAGTGGAAGTGTCTGGGGTGGCAGTGTGGGGGGGAGGAAGCGTGTTATAAGATTGAAGAGTGTTGGGTATGATGGGCCTAGGAATTCTTAGGTCATGGCAATGTGTGCTTAATATGGAGTGGTACAGGGATAGAAGGTTGGGATATATCATTGATTGGTAGATATAATGATTGCAGAGGAGATGTGTACTGGGTTGTTCCCATGATAAAATAATAGTGACAGCTGAGGTTAGATAAATTGTGTTTGAGGGTATGGTTATTAAAGCATAAATGTAGAGAAGAGGTGGGAAGGGGAGTGAAGTGATGCTGTAATATGTGCAGTTGGTGTAGTGGATTAGTAGATGCTAATATCAAAAAAGCCTTGGTCGCAAACAAGAATAACTTCTGTTTATTCAACTAATAGGTCCAATCTCTAGTCAGATTTATGGAGACTCATTTATTACCTATATGGTAATACTTATAGGTTCATAGGTTCATAGGTAGGTACTAGGCTATCTGCACGAGGGCATTTATAAGCCTAGCCAGAGTGTGTCAGCTTTCGCCACCCCATTGATTAATTAACTGATCCTCTGTCAAGCAGAGTCAATAAAGTGATCCCAGGGGTGTATTTTCTGTTACCCATCCACTCATCAAGGATTCTCTTGAAGAGTGTTAGTGAGGGGCTCTGCCTGATGTAATTTGGAATTTTGTTCCAAAGCATGGGGGAGTCTCTGTGACAGGAATCTATCCCTCCAGCATGTTCTATTTATTGTTGTGGCGAGGTTTAGATCAGTAGAGCGCATGGCTCATAGTGACTTGGATTTCTTTAGGTGGAGCATGTCTATCAATTCTGAGTTGAACATGGCTTTGTAAGTCAGGCAGAGATCACCTCTGAGTAAGCAATATGCCACTGAGTACAGCCGGAGTTTTTTCAGTCGGGCTGCATAAGACATATGTTTGAGGCCAGTAATCCTCTTGGTGAGGTACTTTTGTGGTCTTTCCAGCTGTTGGAAGTGTCTTGTGAGGTACATCTTAAATAGGGCATTGTACTCTATGATGGGTCTAATGAGTAATGAGTAGAGGGGCACTATAACCTCTTTATTTCTAGATGCAAACCCTTTAATAATTAGATGGGCCACATAGAAGGATTTCCTAACTACCTTGGCAATATGATTGTCAAAGGAGAGATTACTATCTACCTGGGTCCCCAGGTCTCTTATTACCTCTTCTGTATTAAGGGGGCTGCCACCTATGTGGTAATTCATAGGTGTTTTGTTTTTCCCAAATGGGATGACTATGTATTTTTTGGCATTTAGCTTGAGGCCATGACTTTGACACTAGGTGTCCGTCTCAGTAAGGCCCTTTTGGAGGATGTCCATGTCAGCCAGAGAGTCATTTATGGCTCCCAGTTTGCAGTCATCGGTGAACTTGGTTAACCACAGTCCTCCTGTGTTTGCCTGTACTTCTGAGAAGTATATGCCGAACAGTAGGGATCCCAGGACTGAGCCTTGTGGGACACCACTTGTGACTGGTTTAGAGTTGGACCTGGAGCCCGCTATTCTTACTGTATGAGTTCTGTTTGTAAGCCAGTTGGCAACCCATCTCATGACATAGGGGTTTATGTTCAGGCTGGTGAGGTTTTCTATAATTCCTGAGTGGGGAATGGTGTCAAAAGCCTTAGTGAGGTCAAGGTAGGCTGTGTGGACCACCTTCCCCTCATCTATGGCCTTGGTGACTGTCTCGAAGAAGTCAACCAGGTTTAGTAGGCATGATCTGCCCTTAACAAAGCCAAACTGGGTCGGGTCAAGTGTTTGGAGGTTCCCAATGTCTTTGTTAATGAGTTACATGATGATGCACTCCATAGCCTTGCAGACCAGTCTAGTCAAGTTTATGGGGCGATAGTTACAAGGGTCAGTTGTGGCCTCTCCTTTGTGGAGAGGAATGACCATTGCTGTGTGCTATTCTATGGGCACGTAGCCTGTGGAGAGGCTGAGGTTGAACAGCGTGTTTAGGTGGGGGTTAGTTCGTTCTGTAGTTCGTGCAATACACAGCCTGGAACACCATCTGGTCCCATTGACGCTGTGTTTTTTGGCTTTTGAAAGGGCTGTTTTCACCAGTGTGTCTGTGATTTGTGGGACACTATACTTTTCCGGTATTGTTGTGGGCTCTTTTAGAGGTGAGAGGGGGTGAAGTTTGCACTGAATCTATCTGCCAGGATGTTGGCAATATCAGTAGGTTCAGTATATTTTGTGCTATTTTGCACTAGTTCAGTGGATATCTGCGAGTTGCCACTTAGATTCATAACATAGTTAAGAAGACTTTGTGGTTATCTTTTGAATCCTTGGCTATTTTTTTTTCAAAGTTAGCCTTGGATGATTTCATGAGGGACCTTAGTTTCTTACTGACACTGATCAGGGATGTCTTTCCTTCTTGGGATTTGTTTTTTTTCTGAACTAGTTTCCTCCTTCTATTGTATTGCCTGTTTATTACAGGGGTCCACCAAACTGGTTTCCTTCTCTTAGAAGAGTGAGTCTTGGTTTTGCTAGGCGTTGGCACGATCCATGCATCCTTGTAGGTGCTCATAGAGTGCATTTATAAAGGTTTCTGCATCTTGGGCAACATTATCCTTTAGCACAGGGTTTTTTTTTACTGTGGATTCCTTAGTTGGGGGTGGTGGTGGGGTGTGGAAATCCATAGTGATTAGTTTATGGTCTGATCTAACCAGTGACAGGTTGACCTCTGGTGTGGAACACCTGTTGCCCATGTTGATGATGACCAGGTCCAATATGTTTTCACCTGTGGTGAAGGAGTTTACCAGCTGATCCAGGGTGTTTGAATTCCAGGAAGTGCTGGGAATTTGTACTCAAGTAGTTTTCCCAGTGAATGGTAGGGTATTTGAAATTGCCCAATATCAGGGTGTTTGGTAGGACCTTCATGTTTTCCAGTGTCTTCAGAAAGGTGAAGTGGTGGTCCTGGGTCATGGAGGGTGATCTGTAGCAGGCCACAATTTGCATTGTAGATTTGCCCAATGTTAGTTGCACATGGATCTCAGAGGTATCATGCTGTGCCACTAACCTGGAGGTGTAGGTATCCTTGATGAATATGGATATACCCCCTTTTTTTTGTGTTTCGGTCCATGTTCTGTGGCCGAAACGTGTGGTATGAGTTGTAGCCTGGTAGTGCTGGGGTGCTCTCTGGAGCCATGAACCAGGTTTCAGTTACTGTACAGATGTCGACATTCTCCATTCTGAGGAGTGCTTTGAGCCGTGCATTTTGAGATTTAAACTCATGGCATTGAGTAGCATAATCCTCAGTTTTTTGTTAATTGTGCTGTTTACAGAGGTAGGTTTGACTTTTGAGCCTTGCCTAAAAAAGGCACTATGGAGGCAGCAAGAGCCTTGGCCAGTATTCGAAAGCCTAGGGGTGACAGGTGCAAGAAACTCGGCTTGTCGAGCATGTTGTCCCAGGCTGACAGACACTGGATCTCCTTTGAATGACACCAGAAGCTTAGCCAATTGTTGAAATTGATCATTTTTTCTTTATACTGAGGTATCATTCTTGGTGAGGACAGGATGCTACTCAGGGTCATACCAGCCTGGGCTACATGATCAGAGAGCTCTTCCATGACTCTTTTCATGTAGTCCAGGGAGGTACATCTCAGGTCATTCACACCAACATGAACAATGACAGAGTCATATTTGTATTTGTTCTGGAGTGACCTGAGTGCTTGTGATATGTGGCAGATTCTGGTTCCTGACAGGCAGCTAACAGTAACCTTCTGCTTGTCTAGCCTAGTGATTAGGACATCAGTGTGCCTGACTATAGAGTCACCTATTACTAGTGTGTTAGGTATGTTATTTTGCCTTAAGGGCTGTGACTGTGCGGCACACTGATTTTGTTTTTTATGTGTTGTCTGGTTTGTGACTGGAAGTGCAGGTTGTTTGGGTGTCTGCTTTCGAGGTCTCTGATGCTTTTGCAGGTTTTTATTTAGAGCCTCCAAGTATGATTTTGTCTATTTATGTGTATTTTTTGCCAGTGCTCTTTTAGTAAGTCTGTGTGCAGCTGGAGTTGTGGTGCAAATGTTAACCTTCTCCTCTTGACTGTCTGTTCCAGTCTTGGGTGGAGACAGCTTAGCTTCCAGTTTGGTTGTATAATTGCATCTCTCACATATGTTAGTGTTTTGTGGTAGGAGGAGAGGGTTGTCTGTGTACATGAGGCAGTTGTAATATTGCATCAGGATACCCAGATTCACCAGCTGGACTTGAGAGTGCACCTGAAGTTGCCCTTTGCTCAAGCCTGAATAGTAGGTTGAGCTGCTTAGTCGCTTGGTTGGTGAGGGGTGAATAAAGAGCCTTGCCCTGCTGGGCAATCAGTGTCAGGGTATATTAGTGCTTGCTATTAGGTCTGAGCAAGTACTGGGCTGTAAGATACTTTTTGAGTGCTTAGGTTGAGAGTTAGACTAGTTTCAAGGGAAAAACTGAAGAGGAGACTTAGTGGAGCCAGGAATAATTTAACCATAGCTAACCGGCACTGCCCGGTGCGCAAAACTGTGCAAACACGGTTTTTATAGTAGGGAAATGAAAGAGATAGAAATTAGCCCAAAATGGCCAATAAATTACTAATCTCTGGGCTGGAACCATTCCTCCAGGGACAGATAGGTTGCTCAAAGCTCCTATGGGAGTGTACAACTGGCAGTGGTCTGGGTGTGTAGTTCTTGTGCAAAGTAAACAAAGCCAGCCCAGTTCTCCTGCTCATTTCTTTATGAGATCTGTTACAAGACAGGGGATGTGGACAAAGGATGGCTGCTCTTACGTATAATCAGGCAAGGATGCAACTTTGCAGGATCCTAGCTACAGTCATAGGGAATACAACTTTATAGTAATTCTATGGAGCATACACCTGTGCAACCAAAAATACCTTATAAACTATGGGATAGAAAGTAATAGGAGTTCTTCTATGGGGTAAGTCCCTGCATTGCAGCTGCACTATCTGAAAAGTTGTGGGGAATGGAAGCCTGTAATAGGAATAGAAGATGTATATAAAGTACTAGGCAGTGGACAATGGCCTATGAATAATAATGCTAGCAGTCAGGCAATTAAAACATGGTGGTAACAAGTAAACTCGAATAAATCATTAAACTGCATAACAGCTAATGTATATTATGGAAAACAGCAGTGCTGTACAGCTACTATGTAACTACTAGAATACATGATAGATAAATTCTAACCCAGTAATTATAGACAAGTACAGCAATACTGTCAGACCAAAAGAAAACAGGTGTTTAAACTGCTATGTGAAACAAACAGGTGCAATCATATATCTGCATTACACAGACCCTACAATATGTCAGACAAAGCAGCGAAAGATAAGACTATAATTTGGAAAATCATCAAAAACAGCAAAACAGGATAAACAAATTGCATAATGATGAGATAAATACATGCAAACAGTTATTAAACTGCTGAAATAATTAACTTACTTGCCTTAACTAGAGGTGTAGGAAAGAAGTTGAGTTATTTTCAAAGGAAGACCGGGAACCTGCCAAGTGGCAAGCAGTATAAGGCAATGAGTACAGTGCGACAGGACTTGGCAGCTGCTTAAATATGTTACTTAAGAGTGTTATAAAGAGAAACGCACACTATGTTTGGCAGTATACCCTCTGCTCTCAGCTTAGGATGGCTAATTTCAAAATATATTTGCTCAAAAGAAGTAATGCCAATGAGATATTCCAGTAAAAGTGATGGTTTCTAGACAGATTAATGGAGACTAAACCGTAGCTTGCTTGGCAACACATGGAGGTGTGCAGCTGGCTGTGACATGAGTGTGAAGTCCTTACCAAAAGCACAAGAAGCTGCTACTAATTCTGATATGAAGTTTGCTGCAAGACAAAGGATGTGGACAATGGATAGGTGCCCTAAGTTTTAGTTAGGAAAGGATGTGACTTTGCAGGAGGATATTTACAATCAGAAGGAACACAGATTCATAGTAATTCTATTGAAAAAATAAATGGTGCAAACAATGCACACCTAAGTCATGACATTGAATGTAGCAGGTGTTCCTGTGCTGGGTAAGTTAGTTCAGCTGCTGCATTGTCAGATATTTGTGAGGGCTGGAAGCCTGCTAAATTATGGAACAGAAACTATTAGGAGTCTGCATGTTGAATAATTTATGCTGCATGCTAGACAGTTACTTAAACTTGAATTTTGTTATACTGAAAGTACTTGGATCATCACTGAAAAGTGATCAAGGTCTAGTCTACCCACTTGGTTAAAAGAAGCAATCAGTCAATCAATAAAATAAATACCAGCATTATTAGTATTTGCTAACTGAGAAGTCACAATTTATTCATGAATTCAGTGTGATGGCTTTATTCTCTTTCCTTTCATAGGCCTTGTGACATCAGATTTTTCTCTTGAGTTTCATTTTTAAATGTCTGTTTTTTCCACTTGTTTAGGCTTGAATCCCCCATTTTTGCATTTATTGACATTCCACATATAGCTGACCCTTTGATTTATTGTTGGCATATCGGGGTTTTAACACCCTCACTACTGCATTTTTAGAAACGTGAGGAAACTTAGAAAATATATACAGCTGCTACATTGTGCAGCTTTGAGCACATGTATTTCACTGTTAATAGCAGCAAGCAAGATAATGTCAAAATACTGTGTGTTGAGAAAAAGCAGTGCTACTCTAGCCTTTCATGAGTTATTTCTTTGTATTTTTTATTTGAATCTGTTGGAGTACAGCATGGTCGAGAATGACTACTTTCAGTCTAAGCACCTGGACATAAAATTAATAGCTGCACATCAAAAAAATTCCATATTTTAAAGAGACAGTTCTGCATGCAAAGCAATTCATGAGCAGTGAATAACTGCAAATTGCATAGTCATAGGACACAATTATGTACATGAAAATATGTATATTATAAAAATGTAGGACAGTAGGTGAAAATGAGGATGGATGACTATTGGGATTATAGTTCACTTGGGATTTGCTGTCTGTGAGATGATGGAGTCCTACTGAAATAAGATAAAGTAGTGTTTTAGAGAACAATTTTATTAGGATTAGTATAGCCAGAACTGTGTGCATTAATTAAATCTATTAGTTTTCCCTTCATGTATTGTAAGGCATTGCTCTTGCTAATATTATGATATATAATATGTTGCAGTAAGTATCAATTTCCAAAAGAAAGCAATAATCATTGTTTAGATACTTGAATGCACTAAATGCACACATTCTTACTTAATTCAACAATAGCAGTAAATGAATAAACAAGCAAACAACTAAATAGTGAGACACAAACAAATAAATATACAAAATGAAGATCTATTTAAATAGTATGCACAAATTAACTTCTATGGGAACTTATTTAACCATTTCACATTATTATGATTTTAACCTGCTTTCCTGTTCTAAATTATAATGTTATGATATGTGCAACTCAATTCTCTCTTCAACTTTAATGTTTCTCCACCTACATGCAATACAATTAACTATAAACCCTGAAGTTGTACACTCTAAACTTTTTTAATGCTTTAATTCCCTTTAAAGCTTACAAATATTCCCAACACAAAGCTTGTACTTCACAAGGACTAATTACCTTGGATAGTTATAGGACCCTCAAGAGACCTTCATTTATCAGAATTTATCCCAGGATATGCCTGGTTTCAGCAAATTTATTATCCTGGTCTTGAAGCCATTCTTTGTTTATTCCATGAAGTCCTTCCAATACAACATGGGCTCCTGTGCCCCATTGGATACCTAGGCCACAGGAGCACACAGCATACTATACCATTGGGCTGCTATCCCACTATGCTGTTCTTCTCTCCTTATGTTGCTGTAGTACAAGAAATTGGTTTGTAACAATGTAATTTTTTTTCACCTGTACTTCAGTGACCATCATGCCCTCCATGTCTCTATGTTTGACCTGTCCATTCACATAGAAATGAAAGCTCTATAGCACTTTTATGCCTGTACAGGTCAGGGTCAAATCTGCCAGACTTGGGGTACTATCATCCATACTGGTAGATCTTGAATTTTCTTTTATGGTCTCACATTCATCAACACAAGGCTGCAGATGTCCAAGAGGCAAAAATTTCATGGGTCCTTGTAAGGGATGCTACCCACTTGTTGAGTGACACAACCCTGACTGGTCCCATCGCAAATTAAGCAAACACCTCCATATGTTCTCTGGTTTCCACTTAGGATTATTAATGTGGAAAGTGTGACCCAAACATGCAATAAAGCACCTCTTTCTTGAGTCAGGCATGGACACATTGCACCTTTCTCCATTGCGCCATCTACTCCAGTGCCAGGGCTGCTAATTAAACCTCAGCCATCTGAGTTGTAGTCAGGTATTCATCCATCTCTGCCAATGAAGCTGGCTTATTTCAGCACAAAGTTACTGCTCTGCACTTGTACACCATATAACAGTGTATATTTGAGGACACAGCATCTTAAAAGATATATATATATATATATATATATATATATATATATATATATATATATATATATATATATATATGTATTTATTTATCCACCTGTTTGGTGCAGTGAAAATGCAGAATTCAGACTTCACATACCATCTCATCTTCATCATCATTTATCAGAGACTTATAAATTCATTCACATATAATATTTTTATGATGGTCAAGAATGAGTTTATAGAAGTATATCTTTAATTAACCACTAGTCAGGCTGGCATGAAACTTCAATAGCACATTGCAAAAAAAGACAGCTTATTTAACAGTTAAAAATGCAGCTTTTAGAAATTAGTGAAAGACAAATTAAAAATACAGTTAAAATAGAGCTACATATTAGAAGGAGAGTAATCATGGACAAAAAAGGAAACCAAACAGTTACTAAAATGGTAAAAGGTGGAGGAACTTAATAAATAGACTTAAATGACATTTTACTATAAAAGTGATGCTGTTTTCCTTGCACTCAAGCTTATCATCCCCGGGCAAGTACACACATACCTTGGGATTCAGAGAGGTTGTTAGCACGAGTGCTAAATGGCTAACATGGGTTTGCCAATTAACATGACAATAAAAATCTCCAGTTCAGAGACAGTGTGAAGCTTCATTAGCAGCTAATTGCCATGTTTCTGAAATGAACACTGTACTGTCAGGCCTGACCTCACTATATTAACTATCCATGTAGTCACACACACACACACACACACACACACACACACACACACTAGTCACATTTACAAACACACAGAACCCATCATAATTGAGCTGCTGGACAACGCATTGCACAATTTCAATTTTTAATGGAATATTTTTTAAAGTGGAGTGTAGTATTTTGAGACAAATCAGTGATACTAAACAGAACGTTATGAAGTATGAAAATGTTCTGATCACAAGCCCTTTTTATATGCTAGTCTAGCCAGCACCCCACGTTCATCAAGCTCAAACACACTAGTAGCACATGCACTTTAAATTGATGCACCTCTGCAACTGGTCTATGAAATTTTGACACTTTCATTGACTCCACGGTCTAGCCACTGATAGTGAGAAGCTGGTATGGGCAATCCAATCCACAAAGACAAGCATTTGTCAATGTGGTTCAGACTGCAACTACGGCTTTTTTACCATATGTGGGCTGGATATGAACAAAGCATCACTGGTCAGATTAAAAGTGTTACTGGGATGAATCTGGCTTATGGCCTTGGAGTGTGAGACCACTATCTTAAAGCATCTCCAAAGCAGATGGCACCAGAACAGCAACCAGTTAGCTTTAAATTATTTTTAAATAAATACTTTTGCTGACAATTTCCAAAGAAATTGTATTAGTCCACAAAAGAAAAGAAACATCTTTTTGGTATTGTGTTCATTAGAACTGCAGTATATAATATGCTAAGCTATACTTTATCATAAATTGGAATTTTTTTTTAATTCTGAAGTTTTTTTACACCTTCCATGTTATTGACTGAATGGCTCCTATACCTGCACCAGCTGAACCATTTGTTCCTCCTCCTGAGGCATGCATGCTGGGTAAGCATGGAGGACCCCACCTACAGTACCTCTCAGGTTCTTCACACATGAATTCTGGACAAAGCCAAAAATAATAAATGATGAGAAATGGCAAAAATCAGGGACATGTTTCGGATATTGCTCTTATAAATTAGTAAGTTGGCAGAATAACAGGTTTTGCTTTCATGTGCATTTTCTGAAGGATATAGAGTTTGAAACTGAAATGCCTGATATTATTTACCTGACATTATTTACTGATTTCAGTTCTCAATGAGTTGTCAAAAAACTACAAACTGTATGAGTAAATGGCCAAAAATATGAGTAAAAAACCTGGACACTTTGTAAACACCCAATCCCATCACTTACAGGGCACCTGTGCCCATCAACAAGCAGGATAAGAATCCTATAATCCATTTATTTCCTTCTTAGTTGGGTCAGCTTGGTGTCCTGTTTGGCCAATCCCCTTTCTGAGGGTTTGAGCCCTGCATCCTATTTATTCCCAAGATAGTGCTCACCAGTCATGGCCCTAAATTAAAGGGATTATCACCAAGGTAAGAGAAAACCAGATAGCTGTAAAAGTGAACTATCCCCTCCTGTAATCCTTTCAGTGTCACAGCTCCTTGTCCTTTATACTCAACCATGGCTGCCCTGCCTCCACAGGCAGTGTGCACCCTGCTGCATGACTTCACTTGTACATGCATCTCCACTAAGCAGGGAATATGTACTCCTCAATCACATTCCCCATGGTGCACTACCAAGTCCTCTGGGTGTCACCTATGCACTGAGCCAGAACCACCTGCATTCCCCCAGGTCGTTCAAGCCACAAGAGGCTGGTCATTCCTATCCTCCTTGGTCTCCTGTCTCTAATATCCATGCTGCTATATAAACACAGGTCCGCTTTATCCATCTGTGCCAAGAGACTGGGGTTTCAGTATTTTCTTATTCAATATTCTCAATGAGGCTATCACTGAGGATCAATAATATGTTGAATCTAGTAATACAGAATGCTACATTATTATATGTCCCTACTGTCCCTGACAAGACCCTACATAGCATACTCTACCCTTCTATCTTTTTTTTCTAGCCTTAGTAACAGCACATCTTGATCATACAGCCTACAATGAGTGTTCTTGTATACTATTTTTAATATGTACCTAATTATTCTATGTCTTTACTTCTCAATCATTTTTATATCTTTATAAATATGTAGCAGCTTTCAATGTGTTTATATTTGTCATCAACTATGTATCTTACGTGCACAGTTTTTGCTTGCTGAATTTCCTTATTCTGTACTTTTACGAATGTATTTAAAGTGTGCTGGATCAATATTATTTGGAACTTTCCCTCCAGGTCTCCGCAGAAAATGGGCCCCTGGCTCAGCTGGACCAATCCGGTTAACTTATTACACGAGTGACGCCTCCAGGTGCATCTGTAGTTAACTCCTGCTGATGCCTCTAGGCGTCAAATATTGCTTTTTCATATTTTCATCAATAATTCCAAAACCATGCTATGTACAAGTTTTAAAAGATTTCATCTTAAAACTTATACAGTGGCAAACTCAACTGCAGTAATATTTGACCTCTGTCTAGATCAGGTAAAAAGATATTAACTGTTGTTTTTATTATACTAATTTTTATAGATGTAATTTTCACATTTTTAGAAATATCTCAACAACCAAGTGACACAGACAGAACCCCTTAGCCTCATATGAAAGCTTTCAGCTAGATGAATTAAATGCTGCTGACAGTATGTGTGCAACTGAAGTGGTTGCTGAGATATTACAAGTTGTTTACAAAATATTACAAACATAATAGTTACTGTGTTTACAATGATGCATAAAATTCAGTTTAAGACCTACAACCTAAAGAATACTGCCCCTATAAAAGTAATTTGTGCTGAAGAGTTTGCCATTTATATTTCTTTCACCATCCCTATGGTTCCAGAGAGATGAACATTTGTTTGAAATGTGAGGACATAATTTGATTCTGTCGAAAAGGCTTAGGCTCCGCCCATTGGAAGTTACAGTGCAAACCCTGAGCTCCATTGGAGTGAATGAGTTAACAAATGACAACTAAATAAATAAATAAATATTTATTTCTAGTTTTGCAAAGAAAACTCAAAACCATAAACTTTAATATTATGGTACTTGTTTTTTATCGCACTATATATACATATCGTGCTTTGTAGCTGTGGCAATATGATGCCATTAAGATTTTTTATGCAGTTGTTTACATTATGTAGTTGAAATTATGTTTGCTAAAAATAATTTTCATAAGTTGAAAGAAATATATTGGTACATCTAGCCTCAATAAGAACAGTTTTCCATATTAAGTGGATTACAGAAAAACTCAATAAATGACAAATAATCCCATTACCTAGAATATCCTGTGTTATTAGTCTCTTTCCCCATTAATTGTTCTCTGGTATTTAATTCAGGTCTCACTAGTATAACATGACAGTTGGGAAAAAAATATACAGCTTAGCATTCCAGCAGTGGAGGACAGTATGGCAAATATTTCCACAGCCACCATGTACTTCCCTTTTGTACTGAGGTATGCTGGGATGAACGAAAGCCATACACTGACAAACACCAGCATGCTGAAGGCAATAAACTTGCCCTCATTGAAACTATCTGGTAATGATCTTGCCAAGAAAGCTACTATGAAGCGTGCCCAAGCATACACCAGAATGCAGTGGGTGAGCCTTCATTACATTCTACAATTATTTTTCCACCTTCAGATTCTGAATTTTGTTTTGGGAAAGAAGGAGAGATCACAAGTCATGTTATGCATATGACCAGCTGAATGAGGGAGCCCAACATTACTACAGAATTAGAGATTCTGTGTCCAACCCAATTCCGTAACCTTCTGTTAGGTTTTGTAACATTAAAAGCAATGACAACAGTTATGGTTTTAGACAGAATGCAAGAAACACTGAAAGAAAATATTAATCCAAAAGCAGTTTGCCTTAACATGCATGTTGTTTTCTCTGGATGGCCAATAAATATCAAACAAAGTGAACAAAGCCTGAGAGACACAAGGATAAGGTAGCTGAGTTCACGATTGTTTGCTTTCACAACAGGGGTATCACGATGCCTAATAAAAACACAGAGTACAAAACCAGAGAGCAGCCAAATCAACAGTGAAATAGTACACAATACAGTGCCAAGTATTTCTTCATAAGACAGGAACTCGATGGTTTTGGGAATGCATTTCTCACATTTCTCATCAGACCAATACATTTCTGGGCAGACACAGCACTCTATGGAATCTGAAGAAATAAAACAGAAATATCAATCAGTATGGAGAACATTGAAAACAAACTAATATCTTAGTTCCCATAAAAACATCCAAAGGATCACTCAATGGCTAAAAAAGTAGCACTCAATAGCTAAAAAAGTAAAAACTAGAACAAATTTATTGGTAAGCGCTTTTGTGATGTGGATACATCACTTCATCAAACCTATAACTAGCACAACAAAGCTGTGCTTATATTACTAAGTTGATTTAAGAACAACCAATCATATTAAACATCAACAATTTCTTTTTTTTTTCAATAATTTTTATTTTTATTTTTACATTAATAAATATCACAAATAAAAACTATCTTACAACATGACCGTATATATATATATATATATATATATATATATATCTATATATATATCTATATATATATATATATATATATATATATAGATATAGATATATATATATATATATATATATATATATATATATATATATATATATATATATATATATATATATATTATACATTGATGTCAAATACCACAGGATATAGGTCGTACAACATATCTATTTACACTATGTACATAGATGCTTTCACTGTTAGTTCCACAGTTATATAGACAGTATATACATTCGTAATATCCAAGTTATTATTTAATATCTGAACTTGTATGTGTTCTTTGGTTCCATTATAGTGTATTTCTAAGTTGCTGTGTGATGATTTATGCTAATATGATATTAAAGGTTTATTCCCAAATTTCTCTGGATTTCATGTTTTTGTTTTTTTTATCTATTACTGTTTTATGAGCTAAAATGTGTTGTATAGCTACTTGCTTAAAATCCTCCCAAGAGATATTTATCGTATCTAGCCATTTGAAAGCTATATACAGTTTCATTAGTAGGAAAATTGTTAAAAGTGTATTTGCTTGTTTTCTTGGTTTGTTGGGTGAGAGAATGTGTAATAGAGTGAATTCCCAAGTTAATGTTGATGTTTGATAACCCATTTTTTGTAATTGTACCTTGAGAGAGTTCCAGAGTTTATAGACACATTTACACCTCCAAAATACATGGATTAAGTCAGCTATCTGGTCCTTACAGTGTGGGCAGAAAGGTGATTTTGATGTGTTAAATTTGTGTAGGATTGCAGGTGTAAAATAAGCATTATTATTGATCATGAGCTGAGTGTATGCTAACTTTTTGAGGGGTATAATCTTCAGTGTTAAATTGATTGCCTGGCTTATTTGCTGATCATCTATGGATGGTTTAATTTTTCTCCAGTAGTTAGAGAAGAGGAGGTCTTTCTGGTATTTGATTTCATTTATCATTTTATATGAATTAGTAATAGTTTTCTTTGTTGTGATAATAGTTTTCCAAAACCTGCTACGAGTTTCTATGTCACTATTGGTCATAGTAACATTTTGGAGGTAACTGGAACACAGTTCTTTGATTTGTCTTAGGATTATTATGTGTGATTTAGGGAGGTTTAAGTTGGTCCTCATTTCTTATATTGAACAGTTATGATAGGGATAAATATCTTGGATTGTTTTATCTTTCAGTCTAAGAAAAGGGACTAAGTCCAGCATCTTATTGTTTATTTTAAAATTTGGGTTTTTATGAAGGGGTTGCAGTATTGTCATGGCTTGTCTAAGGTTCAAGAAATGAAAGAGTTTTTGCGCTAAGTTGATAGAATGTTTTAAGGGCTCTATAATGTTTTAAGTTTATATTTCTTTCTGCTTCAGGAATGGAAGTGCTTTGGGATTAAAACCTAGAGCTTTGATATATCTATAATAGATTGTCACCCAAAGAGGAGACCAATTTTCCATTGACGGGTTATGTTCAGATATTCTTAATATTCTGTTAGTGTTAATGATCGAGTAGTACATTTTAAAATCTGGTAGATTTAGTCCTCCTTTGCTTTTGGGAAGTGTTCATTTTGGATAGGAGATTCTGTTTTTTTTTTTTGGGTTCCCATATAAATTTTGCTAGGAAGGTATGAATTTGTTTGAAAAATGTATTATGTATTGTTGTCTGTGATGTCATGAATATATAATTTAGTCTAGGTAAAATATTCATTTTGATTATTGATACTTTGGCCAAGAATGGTAGTTTTAGGTTGTTCCATCTTTTACAGTCTTGCATTATATTTTGCCATTTAAGGTTTACATTGTGTTGGTAGAAGTCTTTGTTATTCTGGAAAAAGTTGATTCCCAGATATTTAGTTTCTTCTTTTATTTTTATTGTGTTTAACAATAGTATTAGTGAGATGAGTTTGGGTGTTTTTAGGGGGAAAATATTAGTTTTATTGAGGTTTAGTTTGTAGTTAGACATAGTCGAGAAATGTTCAATTGCAGCTATTATTTTGTTTATATCTGAATTTGATGTAGTGCAGTATATGTTCAGATCATCCTCAAATGCAGTGAGGTATATTTTGAAGTTGTGTATTGACGGAGGATTGTGGTATGTATTTTGTTTAATGTATAGAAAGAGTGGATCTAGGTATAGGTTAAACAGGAAGGGTGATAATGGGCATCCTTGTCTTGTTCCATTTTTTATTAGGATCCTATTTGACCAAGTTTTATTTATATATAGAGATGTGTATGGGTTGCTATAGAGAGTTTGGATGATCTGAATGAAGTTATTGGGTATATTAAAGTAGGGCAGTGTTTGGAGTAAGAATTCTAGATTACCCCTATCAAATTCCTTGTGGGCATCCACTACCATCGTGTAGATGTTGATATTGTATCAGTTAGTGTAGGATATTAGTGTATCTAATGTTAATGTATTGTCACTAGTCTGTCTATGTGGAGTAAAACCGGATTATTTTGGGGAGATGATTTTCTCTATCAGATTTTTCATTCTGTTTGCAAGTATAGAGGTAAATATTTTAGTATCTATATTTAAGAGGGAGATGGGTCTGTAGCTGTCAGGGTTTTTGGGGTCTGTGTGTTCTTTTAATATAAAGATGGTTTTAAAGGCATTAAAGTGGATATCATTTATTTTATAGTTTATTATGTAATTCAGTGTATAGTATAGTAATTTGGCTATCAAGGGGGGAAATGCTTTGCAAAATTCTGATGTGAGTCCATCCGGATCCGGAGCCTTATGCGCTTTTAAGTGTTTGATTGTTGTAATAATTTCACTGATGGATATCAGTTCAGTTAGTTTTTTTTTTGTTGGTCTAAATTGAGTTTAGGGAATTTCAGTTTTTGAAGGAAATGAGTTCTGTCTTCCTTTGAGGTTTGTAGTATTTGTGCTCCATATATTTGAGAGTATATTTGTTCAAATATTTTACTAATGTCTTAAATTTTTTGTGTAGTTTTTGTCTCTGTAGTTTATTTCTGATATATTGGAGGCATTTTTGTGTTGGGAGATAATTCTGGCCAGAGCTCTGGATGGTATTTGAGCTTATTCTGTGTAAGTGGCTAACATTCTGGCTTCATAAAAAGATAGGTTCCTGGTTTATAACATATATAGATCCCTTTGCAGTTTTAAAGGTTCTGCGGGTTATTTATTAGTTCTTTTTCAAGATGCTCTATTTTCCCTTTCAATATATGCTCCTCTTTCAGTTGTATTTTTTATAGTATGCTGCTTTTTTGATAAACAATCTTCTAATTTGTGCTTTGGTTACAGCCCATTCTATGTCAGTTGGTACTTGGGAGTTAGTGATATTTGTAAGAGCTATTTTTAATATTGCTTCTGTTTCTTTTATTACATCCATTTTGGAAAGTAAATTAGGGTGTAATGACCAATTATGATCCCTATTCTCTAAATATATATTTTTGTCCCAGTTAATGTTCAGTGTGATTTTGGAGTGATCTGAAAAGAACCTGGTATGTATAGTTATTGTTGGGTCCATGTTAATGAATATGTCAGAGATTAAGAAGAAGTCTATCCTTGACCACACTTTGTGGCATTGCGAATAGAATGTGAATTTTCCTGTTTTATCTGCACTGTTCCCATATTTAAAAGGGTCATATAGTTTGAAATCTTGTTTGAGTTCATTAAGGGCTAATGTGGCTTGTTTATTATGTGATTTGGTCAGATTAGATTTATCCTTTTCTGGATTTTGATATATGTTCCAGTCACCTCCAATCACTAGGTAGTGATCTTTAAATTGGTTTAAGGTTGGGTATAATGACATAAAAAAGTGTTGTTGATTATTACAGGGTGCGTAAACATTAAGTACCATTATAGGTTTTGGTATTGTAGGACTACTAAATGTTACGTAACACCATCTTGCCTCCTTGTCAGCTTTGGTTTTAAGTATTTTTTCCTTAAATTGGTTTTTAATTATTATGGCAGCCCCAGCACTGTTTGTTTTCCCCTCTGAAGCTATAATTTGACTTATCCATTTCTTTCTGCTAATTTCTGCCCATTGCTCTGCAGTCAAGTGTGTTTCTTGTATTAGTATGAGGTTGGCTGTGGTTTTTAATGTAAGGTGTAAGAATAGTTTTCTTTTCTTCTTGTTTTGGAGCCCTTTAACATTCCATGATTCTATTTCCCACATTTATTTATTAGGTGTATTCCTTAAATACGCCATGTATATTAGTTTTGTTTTGTTATCTTTGTATGTGTTACTGTGTGATGGTTTAGGAAAGCATCTATTTATCCCCGTTCCTACTCTTGCCTAACCACTATATTCCTGAACCAGGAATAATCAGGGGGGGAGGATGAAGGTTTGTTATATGGTTTACCTTTACGTCTAATCTTGGAATGTGTTTTCTTTTTAGATATAGATTTAACCCATAGTATCCCCCCTGTGTTACTATAAACAATGTGGACAAAGCTGAACAAACTAGTTCCCTCAACAAACACTGCTACTTAATATCCCTAGCCTCTTCCAACATATTATTTATACAATTATGGTATTGCATTTAAGGTACAGCATGTATTGTTTTTGTCTTGTGACTAATTATTTCTAATAGTATTTTTAAAACAGCATATTAATATACATTCCTCAGTAAATTATAGAAATATATGTACCATAGTAATATTGTTAAACAATCAGTCTTGTCATTTTTACATTTTTCTTTCATTTGATTTCTTTTCCTCCCCTTTATTTATTCAGATTTCAGCCTTCTTTGGTGCCTGTAATGTTTTTCCACATCAATCTGTGTAGGTTGTAAAATATATACTTGGCACCTATTTATCAGAGGTAGGAAGTATAAAGAGACAGAAAAAAAAAAAAAAAAAAAACAGCTTAGCCAAACAGTCCTTCTGCTATAGTTAACATTAAGGCTATATTTACATTATCCAAGATTGTTAGATTATTTTACTATTTTCCTGAGATTACTTCTCTCCAGGATCTTTTAACATATTTCTAGTATATACATAAAACATCTAACAATTTTTTTTCCTTTTTTTTCCCAATATTAATCTATGAGCTAGCCTGTTTCTGACAGTTTATTTCTTGCCTATTATTTAAGGCTGGATTTTCATTCACCTACACAGTACTGGGTGTACTGTTTTTTTGAATGGTTCAGTTCAACAGTACCTTATTTATTCAAGGTTTTGCTTGCAGATTGGTTGACATCTATGGTGCAGCTTTCTTCTTTTAGCTGGTGCAGATCAATTTTCATTTTTCAGGCAGTAAAATCTTTTGGAGCTTGCTGAAATCCATTTTGTCTGACTGTTCTTAATGGAGCCCTTAAAATCGTAGGGGGACTGATTTTGCAGACCAATGTCCCAGGAGGAGGCTCCTTCCTATATTCGCGCATCGGAAACGGCAGTTGATTTTTGGTTCCTACCCAGGCTGTACTTCATTTTCCTGTGTTCCTCATGGTTCACATCATGGATTTAAGGGCCTAGACAGCAAGGGGAAGCTTTCAGAGTTGGATCCCAGCTAGAGTGCTTGTGAATGGGGTCATTTTTTCACTCAAGGGTCCTTTATCTTTTGTGTGGATATATTTCACTTCTGAAGGTGGAATTTGCTTGAAAATGGCAACCTCTATGATGTAGAAGATTAACTGATTTGGATATTTCATCTGGGATTTGATTTTTTTTTCTATTAGGAACTTGCAGTATGGAGATATTAGTTGTCTTGCTTGTCTTATTTGTATTGGGAGGTCTTGAGAAAAGGAGATTTTAGTATTATTCCAGGTGAGTGTGCCTTTTTTCTTTGCTGCCAGTATGATTTTATTTACATCTTGGTAGTTTAATATTTTAATATAGACAGGTCTTGGTTTCAGTGGTGTTTGCATTTCCCTCAGGGCTCTGTGGACTCCTTCTATTGTTATTTGCTGCATTTCTTCAGGTTCCTCTAGCAGGGAATTTATTATTTGCTTGATTGTTGGTATTTGTTATGAAGTACAGTTTCGGGTATTCCTCTGATGATGACATTGTTCCTTCGAGATCTTGCTTCCAGGTCTGTCATTTTTGCTTGTAAGCTTTGCATTTCTTTGTCATGGGCATCAGTTCTTTGAGAAATAGAGTCTATTTTTATTTCATTTTCTATTATTTTGGACTCAGATTTTTCCATTCTGGATATTATTTGGCTGAATGAGTCACCAAAGGTTTGAAATTGTAATGATAAGTCCTTTATTGCTTGCTGGACAGGTAATAAGGCAGATTTTATGTCTTCCAGATTAGCTGGCTGGTCTGTCTTGGATTTATTTGTAGTTTTAGAGTTGTCAGTTTGTTTAGTTGTCTTTTGTTTTTTTTTGAAGTTGTGTCTTTCTCAGGTGAGGTAGTACTGAGAATTTGGTCTTAGTTGTTGTTGTTTCAATATTATTTTCCTCTTTTGACATCTTGCTGTATAGTGTTTTACCAATCATGCAGTCAGATGCAGGGCCTTAGTAGCACATGATTTAAGCTGTTATTCAGAAATCTTAGTGAATCCTGCTGTTTCTGAGCTGAATCTGTCACTTTTTCTTCCTCTTTTGTTTGCTGGATGATATTAGCAGTAAATATCTACAGTTATTTCTGTATTATTAATTCTGCAATGCCTTCTGGGTTTGTTTTAATCCAGGGTATATCAGAGACCTAGATGATAGCAGTGATCAGAGAACAGCAGCCATTTTGAACCCTAAACATCAACAAATTCATTTTCATTTCTTAAAGGGTACACTTAACAAACAAAAACAGCTTCTTAATACTGAAATGAATGTATAAGAACATAAAGGTCAAACCTTCTAAAAATTCCTACATCTTTTACATTTTCAGATATTGAAGCTAACAATATAAAAATATTTATGCAACATATGTAAAACATATATATATATATATATATATATATATAAACATCCTTTAAGTACATTAGGTATTTTAAGCATATCACTTCCTAGCTAATGGTCTTGATTTTATTAAGGGTTTAAGGGGTACCCTATCATTCAGGCCCCTCCCTTTGTCTGCCCTTAACCTCACTATATATCTACTCTCTGTGGTTTCAGTTGAATTCACAATGTCCCCTCCTCATTCATTTTCATAGACCATTTCAATTGCCATGAATCTGAAAGTGTGTGTAGCATCTGTTTTATTCACGTTTCACCAGTGCATTGATGTTATCAGAATGTCTAATTTTAAGCAAATGCTCCCTGATCCTATACCTAAACTTCCTGTTGGTTTTACCAACATAAAAGGAGGAACACAAGTTGCCCACAGCTAAATAAACAATGTTTGTGCTGCTGCAGCCTGCTTTAATGTTAAATTCAAATTCAATTAGCCATTGAGTGATCTTTTGAATGTTTTTGTGGGAACTGTGTTCATATATTTTGTCTAAGGATCCCGTTTTGCTGACCACTATCTGTTTTGTGCTAGAAACTAATATCTTAAGTACCTTGACTCTCACTGATATTAAACAAAACTCTTTAGCTATATAGTATTGAGATGCTATAAGAAGACCACTGTGGGTTAACTACACCTGCTCCCTGTCCCATGTCATATCCGAAATAGGTATCAATGGGTTTTTGATGCAGTCATGGAATAATAGTAGTTGACATATAGTGGGAGTTGGGAGGGTCACTGTTATTTTCTTTACCTTCTGTAAAAGGACTGCTTCTTTTCTGTCTCTAATCACCCACATTTATGTTGGGCTCAGGCCTTTTTTTACACTTTACTTAGAAGTTATCCAGCTACAGCCAGAAAGGTAACTACATTGCTGGCCTTTGCTCAGTGTTTTCATTTGTAGTCAATGGCATGAGAATTCAAAGTTACTTCCTTATGTCTGTCATGAGTCATACAAAGTATTAAGGGAAAGAGAAAGGGTTTATGGAGAACAAGATCACGTTGATACGTCAAGCTCCATTGGTAGCTATGTTGTGGAAAACAGGCTACAATTACAAATAAAGCACTTAGAGTGATTTTGAGGTGTTAAAATAAGTCAGGAAACAAAGGTAGAGTAAAAAAAACATTTTTTTAAGTTCTAGGGTGGAATTTTCCTTTAAGGATTAAAAGATTGTCTGTGAATGTAAGAAAATTGCTGCATTATCTCAGGATGCCTATATCTAACAAGCTGGCTATGAAGACTTTGGAAATTGCATAGCTATTTTGTCCGGACCTGTATTACAATATTCTATTATGATTTGAGGACTGGGTTATTTAGAGGTCTCCTATGGTGGTCTCTAGGATCAGGGACTAGATAGATAGTGCTAAGATACAGTATTAGTGTTAGATGCACAAGCTCGCTGCTCTAAACTTACCTCTATGTAATGCCTCACTAAGTTACAGGTTACAGTCCTACTGCTAGTTACATATGTAAGCATTACTGCCCCAGTGTTTGAGTCTGAACAGGGCACTGCCAACTGACACTGCTCAGTGAACAGCTCCATTCAAATCCACCTAATTTATAGCAACCGAAAAGAAACTGAAGTGCTCTGGCTAGTAAACGACTACACTTTGAGCTGTTTTGTAAAGCTTCCCAACTCTGGAACACCAAGCAAACATCTTCTGCAACAAGATGGATGATATGGGCCACCTGATGTAAAAACACAGCAGAAAAAGAAACCTCAAGTGCAATTCAAAAATAAAATAAAACACATTATTCCTTACAGCAGGACAGCTTAAGTGCAAACAGTTTAGAAAGCATACAGACAATGTTTATACCAGAAGTACTTTAAATGCAGTAAAATGGTAGTGGTCTATTCAGTAACAAACATATTGTTGGAGAATTAAAAAATACACACACACACACACACACACACACACACACACACACACACACTGGGTGACACAATGGATAAGGGATTAAACTAGTCCCCAGGGTAGCTAACCTAGTACTTACCCCTGCACATATATGAAACTAAAGATAGAGATCCTGGCACATATCAGTGTTATACACTCCATCTGTCACAGTGCTTCCACAAGGTCTACAGTCAGAAGACAGCACTGCTCAACAAATGCTAAACTTAGTTAACAATGACCATTTCATCTTGTCCTCACACACACGCAATCACACACACTCATACATACAGGATGGGATTGGCATAGTAGATACAGTGTTTAAGCTTAGACACAAGACACAAGGTTTGATTCTCACCTTTAAATAGGAAATTAGGTAGACTTAAACTGGTCCCCAAGGGTAACTAGCCTAGTACTTACCAATGTACATATGAATCCACACAGTAATTTAGTTCTCATTTTAAACAAACTGTACAAGTTAAGGCTGAAATCAGTCTTGTAAGTGGGTAGAAACAACAAGAAATGCCATGTTGGTCCACTAATACATAACACAAACACAAGGAAACATAGATGACATATAATTGCTTTTATTAGACCATCATGGATTTAGCAAGTCTAGTAGGATGTTTATAGTTTAGTAAACAGTTAGTATTTTACAATATTTAGATGAAAATTGCAAGACAAATACTTAAAATTTTAAACTCCACACATTCAAATATTTAGTAAGGAAACATGTTCTTATCTTATTCAAAGAATTTTAATTCAGAACTCTGACATTCTTCCTAATTGGCCTTCAATAATATTAACTTGTAATCTGCAGTATTACTCTTATATAAATGTGTAGACAATTAAATGCTTGAAGTAATTCCCAGTCAACTAATTAAGAAGCATTAAAATATTTTCATTACAGATACATAATTGAATATATAGCATTTCCCTGTGAAATTTCAAAGGGTTTTTCATCCTCTATTCAGACTTTAGCAGTACTTTCCCACATGAAGATTATTAATCCTGCAAAAAACAGTTCTATCAGTGCTGTTTTAAAATAAACCAGAGCTTTTATTTCTGGAGATCCCTTTTAACTATAGATCCAGCTATTTGAGAACTAATCTTATACAATACGAGTCAGATCTCATCAGGCTTTTGTTAATAAGTTTAAGATAAGGCTGACCCACAGGATTTATGAATGCATTTTTCCAGGATGCTAAAGATTCATCATGTCTCCTGCTACTGAAACCATATGAAATGGCTATAGGTAGTATACTTTCTTACTATGAAAAGATAGTATATTACTGTACCATCATTAAATGATTATCGTGCAGGGGGCTGGATTCCCCCAAATAATCTGACATATGATGATCTCAGAATATACTAATTCCAAGTTACATAGACTAAGAGTTAATGGAAATGTTAGTTCTTGTACAATATCTGCTCCTCCCTTTTCTCCAAGTTGCTATAATCACAGACTGACCACACACATAGTCTCTTCTTAAAAATGTCAAAAGCATTTGACACAGATTCACACCAACACCTACCCCATGAACTATTCACACTAGGACTCTTCTATTCAACCCTTAGCTGGTTCCACATGTATCTCAGCAAAAGACTCCAGAATGAAAAATGGAAACAAGATTTCTCTGCCTTTCTGTCTCTATTTCATGTAACTCTGGGATCTATTATATGCCCTTTACTATTCGACATATTCACTCAGTTCATTCAATCTTCACAAAGTTACCAACGAAGCCTCTATAATGCAATACACAGAGAATGCCACATTCATATGTTGTGCACCAAGTCTACCGCTACTCCAAAAGATGATCAATGACTCCTTTTCCTTAGTTGAGGCCTGACTAGATGAATACAACTACTTTTAAATGCTAAAAAGATAATGCTGTTTTTATCCAAATCTCTGTCAGCACAGAAACAATCCATCAACATCAAATCAGCAAACAAATAATACCTCAATGAAACAGTTTCCAACTCAAAGCTTTTTGGTATCTTAATTGATGATAATTTAAAATATGACCAAAAAATCACTCAAGCCATCAAGAGAACTCACCAGACATTGGGCTTCCTCTGCAGAAACAAACCCTTTCTCACTAGGAAGTCTTTAGCAACATCTTATCTTCCCCCTTCACTTTTGTATGCAGCACCCATCCTGACTAACCTTCACTCAATCTAAAAAATAAAATGGCGGTTTGCTACAATAAAATAGCTAAGTTTGCATCCAGCTTACCAAACTGTTCACACTGCTACCTAGCACGGAAGCACCTACACTGGCTCAGACTAACTAATTACACAAACTTGTGAATCTTTGACAAATATTTAAACACTGTCACTGAGTTTGAGCCTTTGTCCCCCCATAAATTATGGCTTTGTCCTGGTTTTATGCAGTAAGAGGTTGACAGGTATGTTAAGCATAACCATCAACCAAACAGGGACAGATGTCAACAGAACAGGGACTTAGCGAGAGTACATCAGGGACACTTTTACAATGTTAGAACTATGTATATGAGACACTGACCAAATGACGGGGGGAGTGAATTAGAGTACATCATCTGACGTCACAGGCGTGCACACCCTTACTCATTGTTACAATGTAATATGTGTAATCCACTAGCTTTCCTACAGCAGCCAGCCATTGTAGGCAGGATTGACAGGGACAGAGCTGAGATGTGATTACAAATCAGGGACAGTTGAAAGGTATGCCTGTAGGTGTAGGACAGCAAGGTATCACTGACATGTCATTACTATAGATCTAAGACAGGCTTACTCTTGTAATCTCTATTCCCCATACCTCCATCATCCCATCCACATCCTGTTATATGGAGAAATTTAGTATATACCTGTTGGAGTGCAATATCCCTTTTTTTTGAACTTCACTCCTGGAATACTTTTGGAAATCTGCTCTCTGTGTGAGTTAAGTCTTATACAGAGCTGTTCCTAATAAGCAGCTGCTTGCCTTTTTAAGGTACTGCTCATTAGCAGGTAATTGCCTCTACTTAGAATTGCTAATTGCAGCCAAAACAACTGAATTGCACTATCATTGGCCAATGACATGCCATCACAGTGCCATATATAATGCCTTCAGGTAGATCTGGGCCCCTATCTTAGTTGTTAAGATGGACATCACTGAGGTGTGGAGAGTACAGCATCACAGAGGGAAGGTACCATAACTGTCAGCTGCAGAGATTTATTGAGTATGTCCACAGTTTCATCTCATATGTGTGGTCAGTTTCCCATGACACAGTGGTCATCTGGCTATTCGCTGGCAAACATTGTGGGTTGAGGTAAGTAAGGAAAGAGGCACACTTGAGTGTCAGACTTCATACCTATCAGAATATGCATGCTAACGCAATAGCTGTTATTCTATCAACCTACTATTTTTGTAGTGGCAAACCATTGCACATGACCCTATCTGTAGGCCTTAGCCCACAGATTACATATGTCTGTGTCTGGATTCCTTGTTCTAGGAGGTTGAGGGTTATAGTAGGTCTGTAGTAGTTACCTTTACATATAGATGTGTATGCTACAGGCTGCAGCTGCTGCTGCAACCTAGCACACATAGAGGGAGTATGGACACTTCTGAGGAAAGCAAGCTGTACGTGTAACATGGCAGCTGTGACATCCCTGTCATTACAGCAGAGCCAAGGTAAGGGTACCCTGTACAGTCCAATTGAGGTATGTGATTTAGATATGTCTGTTATGCAACAGTGCCAGTAACAGAGTAGTAGGCAACATATAGTTAGGCTACACAGATATGTTTAGCGTGTCCCTATCTGCAGGCCTCTGACTTGCAAAAGTCGGTAGCAGTTCTTTAACTAGCAGTAACCTGTGCAGATTAGGATTGCAGGAATCACTCATTACTTGCTGTCTTTACAATAATGTAATTGAACTGCTAGACACCACTGGATTTGAACCCAGAACTGTGTGTGGCATATGATAATGTACTGCAAGGCATTTAACAGACTGCACCACTGAGTCACTGCAAAAACATGTGTATTTGCAATATATATGTGCATATATACAGGCTGTGAGAAACATTTCTACATCCAGCAGTACGTGCATGGCTTTATATGGCTGTATTTCTGCTCCAGGATCCCAGTTGTACATGTATTTTGCCATTGCTGCCTTAGCAGGTGTCTTTCCACAAGTTGCTGATAAAGGGGCACATATACCTGCTATTACAGGCCTCACTTACATCCATTATTATGTCATTGGCTGTCTACTGGTGTATTATTGCACCAGAGTCCAAGGTACACTTCCATTTTTCCCATTAGTTTTTATTTCGGTTATATGCCTAATGACTGTAAGTGGCAATCAGTATGTTTTGCTGGAAACACCTGTTTCACATCAGATCTGTGTGATATGGTGGGTTAATGCAGTGGGATGTAGGGGAGAGGGGTTGGGGTTTGAGACTTGGCAGAGGTGTTCATTTCATTCATGTCTAACAATGTAATAAACACATTTAATCACTAAAGCTCATTTAAGCTTAGCTAAGCAAATCAGTGTGGAGCGCCACACCAAGCTGCTTTACTTAGCTCTGTACAAACCTGCGCTAAAAAATATAAAGTAAAAAAAAGGGGGTGATAGGAAAGTGGTGCAATGGAGGCAGTCAGGGGGAAAGCACAGTGCAAGAAGGGTGTAGGAAAGATCCATAGCTATCCATATTTTGTACAGCGACAGCTGTACATTTTGACAGATTTCGTAAATTAATTTGGACTCTCAAACCCAAGAGAGAGGGGTGACGACAACATAAATCTTTTGCCATACTAATTAGACCAGGTTAGTGGTGTCCAGTGGGCATGTGTGAAACATGGAGAGCTATGTATGGTGCAATATTTTTTGGGACAGGTGCGCATTTTTTTTTTTAAGGTGAGAGTGGAATGTAAGGGAGAGAATCTAGGCACAGGTGAGGGGTTAAGTTGGGTAGGAGGGGTTGCATTTGCAGACAGACAAGACAGAAGACACGGGCAGTGTGTGACACATGAGGGGGGTAAACACCTTGGATATGGAGGGTGTTGGGAAAAAAAGGTGCATGTGCCTCCAGACAGCAAGCCATGTGACTCATATCTCTGCCCATGGGACAGTTGACACTGCTCCTTCACTGCCCTAAGGGTGGCTGTGCTGGAGGTTGGGTGCCAGGGCAAACCTTCCCCACCAGGTCAGCCAGCGTGATCTGAATCTGGTGCAGGCAGTATTCATAGCTCAGATGAACAATCCTGCACAGCATGACCAGTAGTTGATCCTGGGTGACTGCAGCTCCTCCACCACCACTCCATGGGGGAGAGCAGCCCCATCCCCTGA
Organism: Protopterus annectens; assembly: GCF_019279795.1. NCBI lineage: Eukaryota > Metazoa > Chordata > Ceratodontiformes > Protopteridae > Protopterus > Protopterus annectens. Next base: position 893,974,663 of record NC_056737.1, read on the forward strand.
GGCAGTTCCACCCAACCCCGCAGGTGGTGCACGGGCAGCAGGGGGGTACCACCAGGCTGGGTCCCAGATGTGCTAGGCCTCAATGCTTTGGCCAGTTGAAGCAAGGTAGTTGGATCACCAGGAACCAGCCTACCCCAATGTGCTGTGGTAATGTTGGTATAGCAATAACTATAGGTTAGTTATTAAAACATTGTTAATAATAATAGCATGGCAGAACATTGGAAATACAGTTACACAATAAAAGAAGATTCTGTGTAGACTCTACACTGTGCTTACATGGATATTATTAAATTCTGGGGCAAGGGTTTTTGCTCTTATTTCAAGTCTGTGTTACCCTGAAGTCAGTATATTTAATTTGGGTGTTGAGGTGAAAAATCAACAAAAAGCTGTTTTTTTTTGTTTTACCTTTTGTAATCACAAATGTAACCTATTGGTGATTTTAGTGGAGATTAATGGCAATATCTAATTGTTTAAAGTTTTGTGTTTCCAACAAACTCACTGGTGGTTATTCATTATAAACTCATAGATAAAGAGACATACATAGATACATACATACATACACATGCACTTGTACACTTACATACATGTACATGTGTGTTTGCCTGTGCATGCACACACACACACACACACACACACACACACACACACACACACACACGCACGCACATTTGTTTGAAATTTTGGAAATCACTGATAATTGTTGCAACATGTTATTGATATAACTGTTAATTCATTAATTAAAAAAAAAGTACTGAATGTGGAATATACCTCTTCCATTATATAAATACCAAAAAATGCCTGAAGAAGTTTTTGGGATTCACAAGGACAAAAATGCTGATATGGACCTGCTTTTTATTTTTAATAAATAACATATGAGTGTCTCTAGCTTACACTTTGCTTTTATTTTTGTATTTGTTAACCTAGATAAATAACTAAGATTCTGTGCTATCCATTTTAATATTTTTATTGATGAACAAAGATAATGTGACTTGACAGAAAATAAACCACAGCAAGAGTACAGTGCTTTGACAACACAACTATGATAAAAATGAAATTGGTAAATACTGTAGCCAAAATAAATGTAATGTAAGAATGCATAAAAGGCAAACAGGCAATGCTTTAATATGGAGTAATGAAGGGGCAGTGCATGTTATGAGATTCCAAATAAATTTCAGAGGTGGTCTGTTTCTTCTATCTCAGGAGTTTTTTGAGTATTCCATCCCAAAGGAATACATTCAGGTCTTGTTAGAACTACCACTCACTGCTTTATTTGATAAAATTATTGGGCAGTACCCTTTCACCCAGCAGTTATACTAAGCCTTATAAAAACAAAAAGAAATTTAATTTACCACCAGTTTACAGTTCTTTGTGTTTATAAGGTAGCTGAGACAGGTGTAGCACTATGGAAACCAGGGACTCATTTTCCATAATTTGCAGTTTATTACAGCAAATAATAATGTTCTCAGTGCAGAGAAACGACAACCTATAATCATGCTGTTATTCACAATGACATTCAGTATTTTTATATAAGGAAGCTGCAAAATGTCTAAGGGATTACATTACCCAGATAAGGGCTTATAAAATTATAAAACACTACATAAACAGTACTGTTTACAAACTAGGAAAAAATGAGGAAATCATAACAAAAATATAAACATAAAAATGTGGCAAAACGTTTTATGCAGCATGTTAAAGTCCTTGTTATTTTTGCAATATGTATGTGCATATAAAACTATTGTTAAAATGAAGCTGTTAGAAAACAGAACATATTGGTTAGTAAAATATACATGCAAATTAAATAAATTTCAATCTTTAGACTCTGCATATATGGAATCAATTCTTAAAACAGTTAAAACTCCATTAATATCAAAATGGAAATTTTTGTGCTTTCCCATTGCACACACCTCTAGATTTGAGAAAACTCAGAACAATGTTAAGATGTGCCCACAGTCGTGACTACTCACTTGAATGTAAGTGCCCACAGTGGTGACTACTCACTTGTATGTAGCACAACTCTTGAGTATGTGTGGGACATCTACATCAAAGGGCATTACAGTTCCATAGCTCTCAGCCCTCATCACACCAATAATTGAGTACAATGCACCCACCTCCCAACACATCTTCCAGGGATGAGTTACTCAAGTGTACCACACTTGCCACAGTGAGCTTCGACACATATTTATTGGCCTTACCTAAGTATTCTTTGTTGCATAAACATTAGTGGTTGATGGTGTGGAACCCCCATCAAGGTATTATGCAAGATGCCTGTGTGATACATGGTCTTGTGATGCACTTGTCAACTAGCCGCAATTGCTCGTAATTTCAAATACAGATATAACATTATCCTTCCTAACACCTCCAGCAGATGTTAAATTTTGAGGAAGGTATGCTTGATCCCCCTCAGAGATGGCTGACAAATCATAATAGTTGTAAAAGTATGTTCTTGTAGAAGCATCTATGACCACTCGCAATCACATATGTTATGTCAGAGACATGGGATTATTGGTGGTATTATGCTGATATTGCCCATGATTGTGCTCGCTTCTGTCTACTGTTGTCCGTAAGCCTGTTACTATGTGTCCCACTTAGTTGAGACCTATGTTGGCATTACATTCATAGTCAGGCGAGTCCATCTAGCTATCCATTTAGCTATATTTCTTCCACATTCAGCATTCCCATTATTTCCACAGATTCTTAATGTGTACTCCTCCTCCTCATTTTTCTTGATATAAGGCAATCTTTCCTCCATTTCAAAAGGGCTAAACATAAACAGTATTGCATATATTGCTTATTAGGCTTATTCACTCACGAAAAATATAATGGCTTTTATTTATTGCCTTTATTCTCTCAAGCCCAATTTGATATTCACTTTGTATATAATGTATGTACATATTGCATTTTGTCATTCACTCTGTATAGAATGTCATGTCATTGTGTTTTTCATAGGCTGAGAGTGAAATGGTTTCAACGAGATCAGTGCTCTACCCCACTTAAATTCAAAATAAAAATAAATAAAATAAATAAATAACTGAAAACTAAAGTCAGAACATTGACAGCTCTCATCTGTATATAAAATTATTCTGAGTAATCAGGGACAAATATAACAGTGCTGCATAGTGGTCTGAATAACTGACGATCTGAGTTTGAACCTTAGCAGCTCATATCTGTGAATAGTGTGATCCCAAATAAATAGAGACAAACCTAAATAGTGTTACATAACAGTTGCCAGGCTGTATAACAGATTGCTTCAAGTTTGAAATTGAGCAACGCCTACTTTTGAATAGTGTGAGCATTAGCTGCAGGGAGCAAGAGATATGTTATCTCCCATCCCATGGTAAACAGACAACTGTGAAGATACACAGTGGAAGTGCTTGGCAAACAACAAAAAAAATCTGTGTTATATCATTTAACGTATGCTATAAATAAAAGCCTATCTTCAAAAAATTGTAGCCTTATGTTATTTAGTTTATGATATAGAGAATGACATATATAAAAACACTGCATTAATGTTTATTTCTGAAAAAAATGTTTTCCATAAAGAATGTACAACAATGTACCTGTTATTGCTCAAAGAAGGGCGAGTAATATGACCCTGCATTGAACAAAGGTCTATTCATGTTAAGACTGGAAACTAACTACTGACTTCTGCTTATAACATATACGCTGCCCCATTAATCGACTACCAGGGCCTACACTATATATTTTGGTGGGGTCTGATTGTGCCAATGTGTCTCTCTTGTTCCTTTACTGCACCTCCTATAACTTATTGCTAAGGTGACATTAGCATTTAATGGACCAGTGTCCATTCCACTTAAATTATACTGAAACATTTCCCACTGCCTATGTCAGTTTACCGAATTAACACATGACCGAAAATGAAAAGAACAAGGCAACAACATCAAAACCTCAGAACAATGAGCTTTCACAAAAGCAGAGCTTAGAAGACCAAAACAAACAGATCCAATCCAGTACTATTTTACACGTATAAAAACGCTCATGAGAAATAGACATCTGTTCCTTTATTAAAGTACACTGTGATTAATGGCAAGTGCTATAGCATACATGGAGCACTTTTCTTCTCACAACCATTTCAGTAAAATAATGAATGTACTGTTTTATTTAACTTCACTACAACCTGTTTTTCTTTTTTTTACATTTTTGCAGGGGGCAAGCCCCCGGCACTCCCATGTGGGGGGATGCGCACCCCACAACCACTGCAAATTATATATACCGACTCCGAGATCTTACTACAGTAAGGAAAAGGGTACATTTTCTGATCCTTAGTGCACAGAGGTCTCCATTCAAATGCTTTGTGGTTTAAAAAAAAGTGGTATATAACATCAGCAGCTTTTGTTTCAGTCTTCTGAGTTCCAATCTTTTGAACATTTGTCATGCTAAGGTTTCAGTGTTGTCATCTCAAACTTTTAAGTTTTGGTCATATGTTAATTCAGTAAACTGATAGGGACCTGACTCTCATAGGTCAAATGCCTAACAGCCATGTACTTCTAATATATGGGTATGTAAAAAATGCCTTTGTCACTTTAGGAGAAAAAAATATGTTGGGAGGGTGGCCTAATGGTTAAGGTGTTTGCCTTACAAACACAAGGTGCAGGGTTTGAGTCTCACAAGGGATAATTGGCTAGGCTTAAAATGACTCGCAAGGGCAGTTAGCCTAGTACTAATCTATGAATCTATAATACCTGTGCTTTTCAAACTTGCAAGAACAGAAGTCTGTGTTGTCATACCACTTTGATGATCTGGAATCTGGAATGAAAAGAGTTCCTTGAACGTTTGGGACTGAGAACTAGCTAAGGACCTAGAGTATGTTCTCCACTTATGACAAGTGTCTGCTGCTTGGGTGAGGATGACCACATTTTAGGTCAGGAAATGATTTTAATGTATGGAGTCAGTGACTGTCCTTTAGGTTATACATTTGTCCATGTTTATGTAGCGTTGTCTAAATCATTTCCAACCTAGAAGTAAACATGAGGAGAAAAGAAATCCTTGGGAGAGTGTTGCAAACATGAGGAGAAAAGAAATCCTTGGGAGAGTGTTGCATAAGGTATGGGTTATTCCCCATGATCTTCTATATCTGCTCTATCTGCTTGCAAAATCTGAGAAACTGGCACCTGCCATCATGAACCTGATATAGTGGACATTTTCAGCCATGCATATAAAGGGAATATTTGGGACTAAGTAATATCTAACAGATATATATGAGCATAGATAAGAGACTCTTTTCTGAGGATGTGTTAGTTGAGGTGTTATGGTGATCGGTCATCTCTCCAAGGCAGGAAAAAAAAGCTCAGGGTGAATATATTACTCACTAATGTCACATAGAAACTAGATGTGTAACTGTAAGATTGCTGCTAATTCTTTTTGAAATACCAAAGAGGATCATGGTGCGTCACTACTAAAACATTGACATGCAGTGGTTCCATAAGGAGTTTGCAGATTTCAACATGTGCAATGCACTAGATTGCCTTATGGATGAGTAATATGAGTGAGTCAAAATGAAGTCTAGAAATTTGCCTTTGTTCTGTCCATGTGGTGAATGGAGTTGGGTATTGTATATGTTATATTACTTCTGCAACTGATTATATGTATTGTCAGTTGAAGGTACAGTAGCAACAATGGGTCAATAAATAAATCAGTTGGAAAAATTAACAGATTTAAGAAAAATATTCAATCAAAATATGTGTGCCCTTAAAGTGATTATTGTCTGTCATGGCATTTCAGCCATAGTAGCAATGAGTTTTGTACACAGAAATTTCTGAAAGTTTTTCTTTTGAATTGGTAGAATGCTAGCACTCATCTATAATGTTTGCCCTGTAGATACTGAAGATCTAGACAAAGACTCTTGAAAAGTAGGTACATAAAGGCCATAATATCTGGGCACCTAATTAGTATAAAATGAATACCCCAAAATAGCATAATAACTCCCACTTCCAGTAGGATTGTGGTATACAACATACTCAGAAACACAAATCTAAGAATCTGAGAGTGAGAAAATGATACAAAACAACTAAACAATAAGACAGTTGAAGAGACTAAAGGAAAAAGCAGTACTGTGGCTTTTCCAGCCATGCAACACTGTACAATTGTACCTGAACCCAAAACCATTTAGAGAAAGTCAAAAGGCCTAATGTAACGGATTAAGTGGGGTATTAGCATCCACCAAATAAGACATAAAAAACAGCATAACTAGAGTGAGGGTGGTATTCATAGTCCCCAGGTTTGTACTTTCATAGCAGTTATTCACAAAGACCGCTGTTACACCTATATGCAAATGCACTAATCACAAGTTATTCACAATGACTAAGTAAATGAAAAAGATTTCAGTAAAAAATGGCACTTTTGTTAAATGAGTAAACTTGCTAAAGTTATTCTGTATGTATATGTGGATTACTACATGAAAACATAAGTGCTTGTATAATTTCAGAAGGCTATGATGGATGAATGAGACTAAGCACAAGCACATTTGAATTATTTGAGGCAAGCAGGAGACAGAGAAGCTATTTATATTAAGTTTTAGAAAACAAAGAGGCTGTATATATTTTCTATAGAGCTGCTTATGTGGTCTCTGTTTTCTTAAAAGAGTGGAACGGGGAATATAAAAAGAAGACTGAAAAGGGGGAGAGATAAAGGGGAACATAGAAGGAAAACATCAAGAGACTTGTGCTGGAGGAGGTGGGAAAAGAGGGGGTTGAATTTTTGGCAGGGGTAGGGGCTGTGGGGTTTATATCATCACATCGAAGTTGCAAGACATCGAATATTATAATATCATACCCAAAACCTTGAAGACTGAGAATAGCGTAGCAGCGCAACATCAAATTCTTTCCCAGGGAAAGAATTTGGTGGGCCATTTCCATGTCTTCGCTATGTCCTCCACTGTGGTGCGATCTCAGAGTTGGTATATTTAAGTAGGGAGGTGTGGGGGGCACAGCCCCCCATGTTGGGGGGTGTGGGGAGTGAAGCCCCCCACATTAGCAATAGTTTTTAGTGTTTTTGTGTTTTGTGTTGTGTGCTGGAACAGCAATTTTTTTCCCCAGGGAAAAAAATCACTGTTTTCACCTTTTGTCATTTTCAGCATTCAAGGTTGCCAGTTTGATGTTATGGCATTCGATGATATCACGTTTCAATTATGTGATATAAACCTGGGGCTGTGAGAATGTTGTAGAATGTTTGCCTGATATGTTTTGTCTGTCCCTTGTAAAAATGTGGCTTTGTAGCACAATGCTGAGGTGTGAAGCTACTAAAAAATGAACTTCTTATTCTTCACATAATACATGGTAATTTCCCTGTTTTTTTTATTTTGTCCAGAGTTCTTGTGTTAATAAGAGGTTGGTTGTTAAGAATGCCATTGTCTAGATGTTTGCCTGATACTTTATGTTCCTCATAAATTAGGTTTTCTAGCAAATGCCTAATATTATGCCTTTGTTCTACCAATAATTTTGGTTCCATTAAGAATTCAGTGGTAAGAGCTTGAGAGGTAGTGGGTAGGCATATAAACATGCTGTGCAGATTATCCATTACTTATCATCATGTTACTGCATTCTTGAATTTTGGTGGGTTTGTGTTATAAAAGTGGGAGTACTCTTGTTTTTTTTTGCACCATGAGTTTTTGTTCATTGACTCATAGTTTGGTGTGCTCCCTTTAACTTGTGGCTTTCTGCCTAACTATTTGTTTTTTCAGACTTTAGTCACCTGTTCCCGACAGCTTGTGATATCAATACTTTAAGTCTTTTAGGACCTCCTCACATGTTTGGCAAGGGAAGGGAATGAAAAAGGGAGGCACAGGGAACTAATCTAAGGGGGCGGCGAAAGCCAACACATTCTGACTAGGCTTATAGTTGCCCTAGGCAATTGTACTAAGCCTAGTACTTACCTATGAACCTATAATTTTGTTGAATATCCTGAGGTTCGCCTCCAATGTTTGGAGTTTGACTTAAAACTCTGTGATTTGAGCCATTGTCATTGAGTTCTTTTTTCTTGTTGATCACTGTCATTCTTCAGTCTTTCTGCCTGCAGTACAATGGTAACTGATGTCAGTGAAAGTCATTATGTGATATGGATGTGTATCATTTTGTAATGCAATTCAGTTATACCTATTGCCTGCATTACAGTTCTTTTTGCCTACTGGTCACTGTTACTCTGCAGTTTTTCTGCCAGAGATGCCAACAGAACAGAAATTTTGTGATATATGTTCAGTTGTGCCTATTGAACAGCTTGACCTTTTGAACAGTGCTTAGTACTGGTCATCCATTTTTTTGTGCCTGCAATCGTACTGCCATGACTTTTTGGAAGCCAATCCATTTTTCTGGTTTATGAACTGCTTGCACTGCAGTTATTTTGCCTACTGGTCTTTGTTTCTCCTCAGTTTTTTTCTGCCTACCGTGCAAGATGAAATCAACTGGTCACTTTTCTTATTGCGTGTGCATTGTACCATGGGTTATATATCTCTTAATTGACTCAGTGTGGCAGCTTCAGTTTTTCTGCTTAACCCAAATACTTTGTAGCAGTGGTTAGGCCTTAGCACTGCAGTCATCATGTGGGCCATTGAGATATGTCAGTCAGATGACATCAAGTCATTTTCCTTTTGTAAAACTCTTCTTTCATATGAAGATATGGTGTTAAGAGGGGATGGTAATGCTGCCTGGTTATAGATCATATATTGGAGATTATTCCCTTTTATTATGTTTTTTTTTTGTACAAGTACTAGATCAATACACTAGAAGATATTGGGATAATAATGCAGAAACGTGAGGTATACTTATTAACTATATGGAAGCAGAGCAGGCAAGTGTCACAGGCGGTGTGTTAAGGGATCGGTTGTAGGCAGGGTTGCCAGATTTATAAAAGCTCTTTAATGCGGAACACAGTTCCATATTAAAGAACAGTAGATCTGCACTAAACACGGAGCTTCTCATGTTTAATGCGGATGGAACATTGCAGTTCTGCATTCAACAGAAGTAGCTCCGTGTTTAGCGATTTTTGATTAGCCTGTATACCGGCATACGGGCCAATCAAAAATCGATAAACACGGAGCTGCTTCTGTTTAATGCAGAACAGAAGAAGCTCTGTGTTTAGCGATTTTTGATTGGCCTGTATGCCAGGTATACGGGCCAATCAAAAAAAAAAAAACAAACAAACAAAGCGGAGGCTGGCCGGGATTTAATCCGACAGGGCGGGACTCGGGATCAGGCTGCTGATCTCGGGACAGTCTGGCAACCCTGGTTGTAGGTTTGCAGCTTCAGCTTACAGTTAAGATAAAATTGCTGACACAGGTTGGCTAACCTGGAGATTTTACTCCCCATTTTGTGGCATAGGACACCTCAAAGCTGAGGGTTTGCCACAGTGGGTCCATCAAGTAAATCTGATGGATAACATTCCACTATTGTCATATGAGACTTTCTGTGTAATGCTGATCTTTATGGATGTAATCTGGAAAACATCATCATCCTCACACTAAGTGCCCAGAATGCTAACCTCTTAGAGTTTCAGTTGGAATTATGTAGCCCCATGTAGGGCAAACAAGGTTGTGTTGCGACATGTACCTGATGCGTAGTGCTTTATACTACTAAAATGAAAGGACCCAGTCTCTGAACATGTAGTTATTCTACTTTACTTCCATTCCCAGTTAGAAAGCAAGTGTACATATCTGTCAGGAGCAGCAAAAAGAAAGCTTTGGAAGCAGAAGAATGAGAATGCAAAGAGACAAGATGGTCACATTTGGAAAATTGTTTGTGTGTCATCTGAGAAAGGAGATTCAGCAAAAAGACTACCTTTAATAGAACACAGTGGCCCTGCAGTGTAACCTACCTACTAGGATCCCACTGTCATTACCACAAAAATGTCCACTCTGTTGCAGTTGCCCCACAGGCTGCCTTCTGTGAACCCACAGCCATTACCATGAAAGAAGTACCACCAGGATCATCGGAGTCTGATATGGAAATTGTCCATACTTCTGTAGTGACAGGACATGTGGCTTCTGACTTGCAGGGAGTGTCAAGTGTATCATTTGAGGATCTAAGAACGTGGTCAAACTTGATAAAGGATCAGTTTAGGGTAGCTACCATCTAGCAGGACCTGTGCAATTGGTGTTGTCAAAGTTCCCAGTCAATGAACAGAAAAAGAAACTTATGTCAGAAAACTATTTTCATATACTGCCTAATGAGGAGAGAGCAAAACACATATGGCAGACATACTGTGTTTCAAAAGATGCATGGTTTTGCTTTGCATGCAAATTATTTAGGCATTCTAACCACCTTCCCCATTCAAGGTTACTATGTAACCTAGTGTAGAGAGATATGTCCAAAGCTTTGCACTGCCACACCTGAGCGCCAGAGCATGCAGCATGCATGCTGAAGTAGAAAGGACTGGACAACAGACTAAAGACTAGGCAGACAATGGATGATAGGAGACAAGCAGTGGATCAAAAAGAGATAATTCACTGGCATGGTGTGTTAGAATGCATTATAGCTATTGCCAATACCTAGGGAAGCAGAACATGGCATTCCATGGTATGAGTAATGTCCTGTACACCCATGGCAATAGGAATTTCTTGGGCCAAGTGCAGCTTTTGTCACAGTTTGATTCTGTCATGGCTGAACATTTCCATTGTATTAGGAATAAAGAAGTAATTGATCATTATCTTGGGAAGGACATACAGAATGAAATTATCCAGCTGATTACAAATGCTACTTTGAGGACCATTGTAGGAAAGGTGAACAATGCCAGGTAATTCTCTGTGATTCTTGATTGCATGCCAGACATCAGTAATCAAGAGCAAATGACTGTAGTAAATAGGCATGTGGATATTTCAAGGACTGCAGTTGAAGAACACTTTCTAAGATTTGCACCTGTGAATGGTACAGCTGGGGTAGGACTTACAGAAGCACTTCTTCAGACTCTGCAACATCATGAACTGGACATTAATGACTGTTGAGGAAAGGGATATGACAATGGCAACAATATGAGCTGGAGTGCAGACCCAGATAAAACAGATGAATTCAAGAGCTTTTTATGTGCCATGTGCCTGCCATAACATAAATCTTATGGTCAGTGATGGAGCACATTCATCACTACAGGCAGTATCTTTCTTTGGATCTCTGCAGAACATTTATATATTCTGTTCAGCATCAACAAGCTGATGGAAGATCTTGAAATGGCACATAATTGTCACTGTGAAGCCACTGTCTGAGACTCAATGGGAATGCAGGATAGATTCCATCAAGGGGTATGGTTTCAACTGAAGGGAGTCAGGGAAGCATTATAGGAGATAGTTGAAGATTTATGTACAAGTGATGCCACAACATATCAACAGGCAAAGGGACTGTGTTCAGAAATTGTCATATTAATTCATTGCATGTTTAGTGATTTGGTATGACGCACTGACAGAGGTAAATCATGCAAGCAAAGTGCTGCAGAGTCCATCCATTGATATTTCTACATGTGTCAAAGTGCTGGTGTCAATTATGGATTGCTGAGGAACTGCAGAGAGACAGGATTTCAAAGTGCCATGAGTGAAGCCTCCAAGATAGCTGAAGAACTTGATGCTGGCACCAAATGTCAGGAAAAGAGGCAGAGGAAAGTAAAGTGTTTCTTTGATTTTGAAGGGGTAGAAGAAACAGTACATGACCCAACTGTAAAACTACATGCAGAATTTTTCAATGTGTTGTTTGAGCAGCTTTTATAGTCTGATAAGGCTTTTGGATTTTTATCAAATATTAAAGCCTTGAGTGAAGTTGCAGAAGACACCTTGATCCAACCGTGCAATGCTCTGAAACAATTGACAGGCAGGACATGTGGCTACTGTGACACTGATGACTCTGACCTTGGACACGAACTGGAATGCCTTTCGCGAATGCTTGATACTGAATTATCACCACTGACTGTTAAATTTTTTCATTCACAGCCAGTTACAAGACATCTGTATAAATACTTCTGTTTCTCTGTGGATTTATTTCATGGCACCTGTTCAGTGGCTGCTGCACAACGCAGCTTTTCTAAACTGAGACTAATAAAGACATACCTACATTTCATCCATAAGTCAGGTGAGACTTTCAGGCTTAGCTGTGCTCTCAATTGAGCATGAAGTGGGACAAGGTTTATCGTACAACAGTCTTATTTAAAACTTTGTCTGGAAGAAAATTTGTAAGTTACCAGTAAATGTCTAGGTATGTTTGTTTGTCTTTTCAGCTTTTCCAGGTTAGGGGTCACCACTGCGGAACTCCGGTCTGCTAATGATTGGCAGTCGATTTTTATGGTGCCGAGTTGCCAGCCCGACGCCCAACCTTCAGCGAAGGTACGCCCATTCATGCATGTATTTCAGAGGCCACTCGACCATGGGGAGGGCATGCAGACTCCACACAGAAGGCACTCCAGCCGAGAATCGAACAGGAGAACCTCTTGCTGTGAGGTAACAATGCTACTGCATCTCTAGGTATGTGCACATCTTTCCTTTCCAGTAATATTTTAGAATGTGACAGAATATTTCAGGTTCCACCTTAGTCTGGTTGTATAACATTACGCTGTGTATTCACTCTGAGTTTCCTTACTCCAGCAGGGAGGACCAGTTAGAACAAGGGGGAAGAAGAAAAGCATCAAGATTTGTTGAGACAAGGACAGTTAGGAACATCTGGAGCCATCATGACAAAAGGGCACTAGAAGAGCTAAAAGTGGCAGCAATCTGAAAAGATGAGGAGCTAAATGTACACTAAAAATAAATGATGTGCTGGTGCCTGTCATCTGTGCTCTTTTTGACTTCACCTGTTTCTCTTTGGGTTTGAGTCTGTCTGCACTCTCTGTAATCCCCATGGCTTTCTCCTGTATGACTTGTGTATCTTTACTCTATTCTATCTCTGTCCCATGGCTGTCTTGTGTGCCTCTGCACTCTGACTGTTCTGTATTTCTGTAACTGTCTTCTGTCTTGTGTGGTGGAGTCAGTTTTTCTAATGTGTCTTGTGTATTTCAGCCTTGCTGTAGTGCTGTCTTCATCTTGTGTGGGCCTCTGTTCAGTCTTGCTGTAGTTTTGTCTTGGTTTTGATGTTGTGTGAGTGTCCCCGTCCAGTGTGTAGGAGTCTGTATGGGTGTCTCTGTCCTGAGTGTGACAGCCTGTGTGGGTGTTCCTGTCCAGTCTTAGTGTAATGCTGTCTTGGTCTTGTGTGTCTCTGTCCAGTCTTGCTTTAGTGTTGTCTTGGTCTTCTGTGAATGTATCTGTACCATCTGTGGGTGTCTGTGTGGGTGTCTCTGTCCTGTCTTTGACATGTGTGTGTCTCTGTCCAGTCTTACCATAGTGCTGTTTTGGTCTTGTATGGGTGTCTGTCCTGTGTGTGGGAGTCTGTGTCAGTGTCCTTCCTTGTGTACCTTTATGGGACTGACTACCTTGATGCTGTACAGAGTCTTGCCATAATGTAAAAGCATTGCTACTAAATTCCTGCCAGTGTGTGCATATACTTCTGTGGTACTGAGGCTTGTCATAATGTAACATTGCTACTAAATACCAGTCAGTGTGTGCATATACCTCTGTGAGTAGTTACCTTGCTGTGGTACTGAGGCTTGTCATAATGTAACATTGGTACTAAATGCCAGTCAGTATATGTACCTTGATGCAGTACTAGTGGCTCTATAAGTCTTTGTAATGGTCTGAATGTACTAACACTTCATATAGTGATCACTAAAGAGTGCTGGGTGAGCTTGATAGGGAAGGGGACATGGAAGCAATGTTGTCACATCTTTCAACCTCCCCATCTTGAAACTTGCTTGTGGCCCCCAAAATGCTAGCACTGGCTCTGAGAGTATGCAGGATTGGCACTGATTAGGCTTCAAAATTATGCAACCTAAATGTTGTTGACTCCATTTCCTCTTTTCTATGCATAGGGAAATTGAGATATTTTAGGCTTGTTCATATGTTCCTAAGAACAGCTTGGCTTAGCATCAGTCATCACAGCTGATCCACAGGTACCCAAGGTCAGGTTATGTGAATCTGTTGATATGCTCACTCACGTATTATTGAGATTCATGGAGATAAGTGTAACTCAGTCTAATTTGCATACACAATGCATAAATGAATATGAATTTATGTAAATAAGTTTAATACCACCATATTTATTTGCAGTCACTCAAGTGTTTTAAGAAAGTGCAAAATCTGTCAAGCAAGCTAAACGTAGCAATGATGTTTTAAATTATTAGGAAGTAGTTCATATTGATGTCATAGAGGAGCTATTACTTCCAGAATTGTTTCTGATAGTCAGATGAGTTGATTCATGTTAATATTGATGACAAGTCACATTAACACTGGAAATGTGTGGGGGATGTGAGAAAATAAATGTTTACAATACTTGTTTTTCATTTATAGATTATTAGTTCATAATTTGTAGGGAATGAAGTCTGATGTTTTGCATTTTCTCCAATGTATGTTCCATCAGGATATATGCTGCTTTTCCTTAGGATTTGTGACTGTCACTCATGAATGAAAAATGGCAGTGTAAATACATAAAAGTAGTAAGGGAATTATACAATTCTGTTAGCAATGGCATAAGATGATTGTGCAATGATAAGTGATTGCAATATTATTATGCATTTGTGGATAATGCTGTATAGGTTAATACAAGACAATTTTAACTGGCTGAAGTTGGACTTAAAGTATATATATATATATATATATATATATATATATATATATATATATATATGAATATGGGTGTTGTGGCACAATAAATGTGTTTGTATTCAGATCTTTGATTTATTATTGATGAAGGAATGCATTCTTTGCTATATTGTTTGGCTGATGAGTGGATCCTTACTTAGTATATTACTTTTGTGTGTTGTTTTAGGTAAATGAATAATGCAGCAGCCGGGATCCAGACAGAGAAAATATAATTTTAGCCATGAGGAGAACTGTATCCTCATAGCAGCCCTTATGATGTATGGCAAATGCCTTTTTGGGAAGGGGGAGCCAAATAAGCTGAGATGTCAAAGGCCTGGAACCAAGTGGTTATGGATAACAATGCTTTTGGTGGAAGAATTAACACAGTGCACAAAGAGGGACAATAATATGTTAGGATATGCTAGGACAAAGGCAAGGAAGAATGCAAGTGCTACAGCACTGCTGGGGGGACCTGAAAAACTTATTCCATTAATACCTGATGAGGGATACCTCCTCTATGTTCAGGGGATGACTATGATCATATGACCATCAACAGACATCTGTTCAGGAAGGTTAATTTGACAGCTGTAACATATTTACTTAGAGAATGAATGGCCAAGAGGAGTGATTACATGTAACATATAGCACATGACAATTACTGTTGACAAATGAACCTGTCACTTCTGTACATAATGACATTATATATAGTGCGCACGGTAAGTGTTCTCCACACTTCATTACATTGCATACAGTAGTGCATGCCAGTATCCAAGTAACAATGTATTAATTTAATTCTGTACAGGGTCAGCAGCAGAAACAAAGAGTTACCCTACACCAGTAAGTTTAGAAGACATCAGCAGCAGAATGGCTGCTGATGATGATGAAGAAACCATAGTGATCATTTTGAGACAGCCTTGGGAAAGTGGCACACAGTCATCAAGTTTAATGGTAGGAGCTCATACCCCACAACATGTTAGTAACACTTCAGGAAGTGACAGTGGATCACAAAGTCAAGTACTTGGTGAAATTACACTACAGATTGTAGAGGGAGAAAACCCATGCACCTCAAAACCAGTTTCTAGAGAGCCACAGGAACACCCGCTGGATGATTTTAGAAATTCAGAGGTAACAGTATCCACTGTGATAGTTTTACAAGTTGCAGGTATATGTCATTGCTACCTCAGTCCTGGTTATTCTGCATTGCGAGATCACTGTCTGTAGGATCACCTACATCAAGTAGGTCACATCTATCCAGGTGACAAATACACAGAATATAAAACACATATTATACACTATGAAGAGACACATACCTTTAAGAACCAAAGAAATTCACATGTACCCAGCCATCTACACTAGCACTATTCCCACTTCACCCTCAGTATGAAACAAATGCTGATTTATACTTCTAAGGACACAGCTTGTTGTGTATGACACAATGAAATAATTTCATCTGCAGTACCTTAAGAGAGAGCATTAAATCCTTTCTAATATGTCATAGCTAAAACTGAGGAAACACTGCAAAATAAAAAAGCATGTGGTACATTCTTCATTCAAGTGTAAGGTATGAACTCATGTTAAATGCAAATTTAGACATTAAGGCCAGTATTCATAGTCATTTGCACAAATGTGATAGGTGTACCCTGAAGATGGCAATCATTAATCATAGAAGGACTTGAACTGGGAGCTGCAGTGAAAACATGGATCACTTCACCACCAGCCTGGTACATGATTATGTTGTGTAGAAACAGCATGCAATAAACATCCTGCATGGAGTAGCTGGGTCACAAACAGTAGCTGGGTCATAATGAAGGGCAGCCCCAGTCTTATACAGGCATCTGAAACAGCTTTTCAACATGCCAAAAACTCTTTTGATCAAAATACGAGTTTGGGATAGGGCTGTAAATATCTTTCACGGCTACAATTGGATTTCTCACTGATGTCATGAATTCTGGCTCCAGCGGATATCCTGCATCATCTGAAAAACAGAAAAAAAAGACATAATGGGGTAGACAAACAGCGGAAAAGTGATTTAGTATTAAGCAATACATTTTACTATGAATAACTATTTAAATAATAAAAAAAAAAATCACTTACCAACTAGATGACCACTGCACATTCTACCATGCAGGAATAGGTGGCAGAGTGAGCTAGCGTACCAGATATGGGAATTGTCCCATATGCACCATACACTGCTTGGCAGTTGATAGAATGATAACCCTTCCTATTGCGATACGGCTCCCCAGTGAATCAGACAGGGTCCTAATAGCAACATGTATGCAATCTTTTACACTAAGCATCTCATGTCCTCCCCGTGGTTGGGTAGCATTTGAAAGACATGTGCGTAAATGGGCGTGCCTTCGTTGAAGGTTGGGTGTCGAGCTGGCACCTCAGCATTTCATAAAAATCTACTGCCAATCATTAGTGGACCGGAGTTCCGCTGTGGTGACCCCTTACCGGGAAAAAGCCGAAAGACAAACAACAACAACAACCTCAGAGGAAAACTACCACCCCATAAAAAAAACACACATAGTTTGGGATGAGTCCTAAGGAGACATTGGCAAATAATTTTACTGATATACACAAGCCAAGAGCATGTCCAGAAATTGTTAAATATCCTTGATGCAGAAACATGAGAAATACCCATGTCCATAATCATCTCTGGAAGGTCGCCATAGCAATTATACTCAGAGTTTTGCATATTTAAGCATCCACAGGATAGGAAAGCCATGCATTCCACACACCAGGTATTCATATGGACACATGCCTCTCAACTGTCCAGATTTTTGCTGAATGTCGAGATTTTTTGCCTCATATTTTTGGTCTGTTTCTCATAAAATGTGTGGTTTTATGGCAAATCACTGAGGACTGAAGTCACTAAATAATAACAATCATTTGAGTTTCAGACTTTATTTCTTTCATAAAATGCATACTAACACAAATTTTGTTATTCTAACAACTTTCTAAGTTTATAAGAGGTCTGACCCTATTTATAAGGGTATTTGCCCCCATGATTTTAGGCTTTGTCCAGCTTTCTTGTGCTAAGAGTTTGAGAGGTATACCATACATGCTCACTAAAACCATTGCAATATCCCTGCCCACTCTGAACCTACCAAGGATTTCCTAACTATCCCAATTATGGTGGGTTATTTTCTGTCTATAGCTTCACCTTCTTGGTCAGTGGGTGCCTGTTATTTTGGCTCAGCCAAAACAAGCAGTTTGTGCTGAGAAATAGCAATGCAAACAGTAAGAAAGAGAAGCTTCTCTAACTGCAAAGTAGATAGAAAAGGCACAGCTCCACCTTCTATAACAAATCTATGCACGGTGCAGAAACTTGTCATATTATGATGTTGAATCTCAAAAAGCAGGAGAAGCACTTGTGTATCATAGGAACTTTTATATCATTTCTCATTAGCATTTCATCATTACTTCATTTACTTAAGATTATTTGTGTCCATTGTGCCTTAGTGTAAGTGGCCTCTATTACCTATACCTTTACCATACTAATGCTCGAACAGCACCGATAGCCTTAATGCATTCGTGTAATGACTGTAAATATCACCCTTAAACAAACAGCAAAACAAATGGCCTTCCTGTCTTCAGGTAGATCCCACACCAGGAGGTTTAATCTCTTGTTTTTCTTGCTGAGGAGAAAGATGAGGGGCATTGGGGGAAGCAAAGAGTAAATCAGTGAGAAGGAAAAAATTAATTTGAAAACAGAAACATTCGTCACAAGACGAGTGCACATTGTTGCATACCTTATTACATATCAATCTCTTGACCTATTTTCTCTTCCTATTTTCACATTGTCATCAAATGCATCTACCTTAATTTTTCTGTCTTATATTCTCTGCGTCTCACACACACACACACACACACACACACACACACACACACACACACACACGCACGTGCTCACACACAAACACACACACACACACACACACACACACACACACACACACACACACACACACACACACACACACACACACACACATGCACACACACACATCGCACTCATGCTCAAGCATGGAAACATGTTGACTGAAAATCTACCAAATGCCAGTTGATTGAAAAAAATGTTGAGCTGAAACAACTTTCTATGAATCTCTGGGGTATTTTTTTTTAAGATGGGTATCCTGCGAGCACAAAAATGTGGGGGACACCCCATCACCAAAAAATTATATACACCTACTGTGAGCTCTTACAAAAAGTATGGAAAAGGGAAAATGTCACTGTTGCCAAAAGTTCTTTCAGCACTTATCCTGCCATCATCAGTTGAATAAACAGCTTTCAGCAGATCAAATTATTCTCCACAAATGTAAACACATACACAGACATTCAGAAACAAAATACATGCATAATTTCTCTCTCTACTTCCTTCTCTCCCTTTCATATTCACCAAGTCGTTAATATTTTGAAGATAAAGCTGCACTCTTTTTAAGAGCTAGGATGTCAACGCCAAGTTATGTAGATGGCCAAGGTCACTACAACCATTTCAGTTTATAATAAGATTAAGGTCTGGTAATAGTCAGATGAGCACAACAGGATTATCCAACACTCGCAAGTCATTCTACTCAGTAAAGAACTTTGAGCTCTGTGCTGGGGAGTGGAGGATTTTACTATCGTGTCTGTTTCAGAATTCTCTGTTTCAGAAATCAGAAACACTGCTTTGATGTACTGTGTATTCTACACATTATGGTAAAAGCCTGATTGTTGCAAATAAAATTAGATAAATACAATAATAAAACCTGTAAAGTTAGTCACCTGAAGTGCTACTTAATAGCTAGGGTTGTAGCAAACAAAGGCAGATATTTGCCTCTCATAGAGAGAGAGATTTTTAACCAAGGGTGGAGACTGGAAAATGTCTGGATGTTTCATTTTTAAATCATGGTTAATGAGTGTTTATGTCTACAATAGCTAAAAGAATGCCAAAGGTGTTGCCAAAACATACAGATATAGACCGATGTGGTTTTGAGGAAGGAAGCCAAACATCTGGCAACATTAATAGAATAAAGATGATCCGTAAGGTAGCAGAATGTAAGAAAATA
Organism: Protopterus annectens; assembly: GCF_019279795.1. NCBI lineage: Eukaryota > Metazoa > Chordata > Ceratodontiformes > Protopteridae > Protopterus > Protopterus annectens. The sequence goes on from NC_056737.1 coordinate 893,994,364, forward strand.
CCACTGTTGTTGGGTCTTGATACAGAGAATGACAGTAGACTGCAATTTTATGAGTAGGGCAATGGAAGCATTTGCATTTCCCTAATACAATAATAAGGTTAATGAGGAGGATATAGGAAGGATTGGAGGCAAAAAGTGGGAGGGTTCCCTTCTCATAAGTTGTGTCTGAACAGAGTACCCAGGCAAGGTTGTTCTCTTTCCCTTTTGTTCTATGAGTAAAATTTAAAGCCATTGACAAAGAGAATAAGGGACTCAGAAATTCAAGGATAAAATTAGTGTGGAAATAAAAAAAAATGGCTTTATTTGCAGACAATATTATTTTTTACCTGATAAAACTGGAATAGGACATCTCAGTGAAGTGGAACATTCTAAGACAGTTTCCAGCTTTTTTCTGGATATAAAAATTAATGAGGGCAAAACAAAGGCTATAGCTGTAAACTATTTACCAACACATGAATTGTTTCAGCTATGCCCATATTTATGGGGACACAATAAAATGAAATATTTAGGAGTATGGGTTAAAAGGGATTCTATTATGCTAGCTAAGGATATGTTGAAAGAGACTAAAAAGATAATACAAAAACTGAGAAACCTGAAGCACTTGTTTATGGATATGCATAGCAAGATATAGGGCTAGATTCAATAAACTCTATGCAATTTGGTCACATGCACGTGATAGCAGGTGAATTTGTGTAGAGCCTTGCAAACCAGATAAACACTATTGCATTCTAATTAGTGCACAAGTAGCTGAATTATATGATAATCAACCAATTCAAGATGGTGGAGCTATTCAGCAAGCTATAAAGGAATCACATACATTCCATGTAACCATCTGCCCTCTACTCCAAAACGTTTTGGAATACAGTCACAGAAACCACAGAAGTAAGAAAGAATATTAGGGGCTGCTGTTGCTCTTCTTCATGTGTATGTGCAATAAGCTCAACTCTATGCTGCTGCTGATAGACCTCCAGTAATGAGGAGAAGGGTATTTAGACCCTGTTTAACTTGTCATTGCCTGCATGAAGTGGAAACAGTAGATAGCTATATGGTGGATAGAGACACCCTCCAGGAACTCTGTAACCTCTGTCAATCTCACCTGAGACCAAGGACAAACCAAGAGGAACTCATACCAGTGGAGACCAAGTTATGTGTAGCACTTAGAAGTTTAGCTACAGGAAACTTTCCTAGACCCACAGGGGGCATTCTGGGGGTGCCACAGGCATTAGTATCCAGGGTAATACACCACTTTCTGAATGCTAAACTAGAGCATGCCAGTGACTATTTGTATTTCCCTTGTACCTCCGAGAGAAGAGCTAGAACTATATAGGAATTCTACCCTACAGTACACTTGCCAGACGTCTTGGGTGTGATAGACTGCATCCACATTGAGATCAAATGGCCACCCAGGAAACAGGAACATCTGTATATCAACAGAAAGGAGTTCTTCTCCCTTAACTGCCAGGTCATGTATAATGTTAGGGGAATCATCCTGAATGCACGTGCTGATAACTCAGGCAGTTACTATGACTCCTATATTTGGTACACTTCACAGGTCTACCAAAGGTTTTCCAGGTTGATGTCCCACAAGGCCATTTACTGAGGGATGCATGGTATGCATTGGAATCATGGCTGATTATGCCCATTAGAAAGGGACACATGCACACATGGAGAAATGCTATAATGAGGCAAACTCTCAAACAAGAAAGATCACAGAGTGTGTGTTTAGGCTGATGAAGTCACAGTTTTTGTGACTAGATATATCAGAGGGTGTCCTGCAATACAATCCCAGTACTTGTGCCAAAATGATTACAGTCTGTACTATCCTACACAATATCATCCTGCGAAAACAGCTGCAGCAGGAACATCAAGGGGTAGGAGCACATATTTCTCCATCACTGGGAGGGTCACCACTTCAACATGCAGATGAGAGTCAGAGGGGATCCCTCAGCTGTTGTGGGTATATGTAGATTTAAGTAAGCACAATATGCCTTCTCTAGGCCAACATGCAATGGATATCATACATGCTAACCACATAAGTGGTACACTTGTCATCTTATGGACATATACAGAGCAGAATTGATGTCAGGCAATGTTCAAAACCTTTACTTCCTCGTGTAATGTCTGTGCACTGCTAGCATCAGACAGGGTCAACCCCAAATGACAGCAGTTGTAACTGAAGGACTGTCAATGCTAGTGGGAACCTGTACTAAAAAAGTAAATGTGTAAGAACATGAATGAATGGCAGGTACCTGCATAACTGGTATTTGCAAATGTACCTAAGTAGATTATTTGTGAGTTGTCCAGCAGTGCCATCAATACCTGACATGACTGACATCTGTAATATATATTTATGCAGTTTGTCAAATAGCCTGCCCCATGCAACTATAATACCTACTTTAGAAAAATCAGTCCAAAATGTCTCATCTCTACATTCTGACAAGTGGGGAAATAAGCATAACTGAAAAGAAAATCCCTTTGCATTCAAGTTCCCTAGCTACAAAGATACCTTTTAATGTAGATTCAGCTCTCTGAGCACTCTGAAGATCCAAATGAGGTGTGAACTCATTAGAATGACGAATTACAAAGTTTTCTCTTTGTAAAGCAGATGTAACATGGTGTAGCCTTTATACAATTGTCAGGTGCTAATGGCTTGCAACTGTGAATGATTACTCTGACTGAAGCAAAACACAGTAATGCACAGACATACTTCTCTGAAGTCCGTGTGTATTTGCAATGAGCTTTTAAACAAAAGCAAACATCCCACATGCATATTTCCTCGGCATAATAGCAGTTTCCTGTCTTTGCTGAAAACTGTTACTCACTGTCATGCATTTATATTACACCTTAAAAAATGAGAGGATATGCACTAGAGATTGTATGTCTGATAGTAAAACAGCGATAAGAAATAATTCCTAGAATATAAAGTGAAGGCAGAGCTGCAGTTTTGTAAAGATATGCATAAATATTGCATGCTCATTCATTCCACCAAATATGTTATCTACACATATGCAATCAATTGAGATTGTCCAACTGTATTCATTGTTTACTACTGGATATGAAATGTGAATTGCTTGAATGCACATTATTTGATTGCTATTGCAAAACTGTGCCTGTGGCAAAAAGAGATAACTCACTACAGCTGTTATGTATGTGCATGAGTCTGATAGTTCAAATCCAGGGCTGTCTAATTTTTTAACCTTTTTTCTTTACCATGTGTGCAGCACTTGACATAGTGTGCACAGTTCACTGTTTAAGGAAAAAGAGAAACATTTAATTTCAGTCCCCTTATAGAGTGCAGTCAGCATCATGGATGGTATGATGAGCTAAAAAAGAGGGAATAGAGGTAAAGCAGTGTTCAAGGCCACAGTACATATTTTTAGCAAGGAGGAGTCATGATGAGCACTTACACAACTAAATATTGCCTTTTTTATATGAGCGTTGCTTTCCTCTGCACAAATACGATTCACCACTTAATGAAAAAAGTGAAAACATTTAATTTGGTTTGCCTTTCTTTGGGCAAACATACCCAACAGTGAAGAGTGGCCATCAGCACTCTGGACAGTACTGAGTGTGGAAAATGAACTAGCTTTTGCTCTGGCAGCAGATGTAAACTTAAAGAGCTCATGATCAGAACACAGGCGAGTCAGGGTTCCTATCCAACAGACTACTTTCTAAGTAAGGTTATCCCACTTTAATTGCTTGCAAAACTTTGATTTTAAGGTAATAGTACAAAAAAGTAGCTATGTATAGCAAGTAGATTGACAGAACGTATCCTTACTGCCTGTATGCACATACTTTTGTTGGTATTATACACATTAATGACTGACATATGAACCCCAGTTGATCAAGTGTGAAACTGATTTAACATTACAATGATGATTATTTAATGAAAAATGCAGCTGCATATCTCTGATGGACACTCTAGTTTACTGACAATCATACAGACTTCCCCAATAACCCATTTATAATTATGAGACAGAATGTATTGTGAGATATCTATCATAACTATTACTGCAGTTATGCAAGTCTATCCATTTCCATTATATTGCCAGATATCAGTCCTTCATCACACCTGAGAATGCATGAGGCAGATCCTTTTAATGTTGCACACAGAGGCTTAACTGAAGTATATCACCAGTCACTCGTTAAGCTTTATATCTGTAATGACCATGGTTGACTCACACTTCCTCTGTGGCAATGAGGAATAATTACCTGTGTGGAAATGTGTGTATTCTCTTTTACAGAGGCTTGAATTCCACCTTGTACAAATCACTTTTAACAGTGTGTAAGTCCCAACAAAATATGTACCAAGTCATTCCTTTGATCTCTTCCACGTCAAGGCTTAAAACCCAAGCCATTTAGCATTTTAGTATTGACCATTGGACAAAGTGTGACCAGGTATAGCAGCACACATACCAAAAATGAATGCCAAATCTCACATCTTCATTGCTGTTTAATAAACTCCCTTTCTCTTTGTTTGGCAATGTTTCTGTTTGCTTACTATTGCAAAACTGGTCATAAAAAGCATGATCACATTTTGGCAGGTAACCGTTGCTACTGTTGTCAGAGGACCTTTGCAAACATGGCAGGCGATGGAAAGGATGGTGTTAAATTCAGGGCACATAGGTTGGGTGTGGAGGAATCAAAAATCTTTGTTGCACTCTTCTTCGAGGAGTGCTACAGCAAGAGGATGCTGCAGGGGGGACTATACCGGGTGTCAGTACAAGGCTAAGGCTTGGAACAGACTAGCTAAGGCTATCTCTATTGTGACTTGCATAAAACACACTAGGGAACACTATAGGCACCACTACAGTGACTTAAAGAGGTGCAAGCAGGCACAACTCGACCAGTGGCTGGATAAATTTCAAATTGCTCACACCCCGTAGATAAGGTGATGTATAGCTTAAAGACCACATCTAGCACACATACAGTTATAATATGCTGCACTGTGTCATGGAAATACCACTACATCTCATCAGTATTACCACTTGATACTTTGCATGAACACATATGGATGTATGTCAGGATTTAATGGTGGTATAAGATTTTCACTGGCAATGTCAAGGGGAACAGCGATCTTATGGCACATGTATTGAGGTCTGACATGCACCTGTAGAGTGTGCTCCATGTTTTGTTTGGTATGTGTACAATATTACAGTGACAGCTTCCTCGATCATTGATACCTGACTTTGCACTGCTGTAATTTCTGTGCACATGGGCAAAGTTGATGTATTTCCATCAGTCTCACATGCTGCCATACCTTTCATCATCAGTTGCAGATGCTTCAGATAATATCTATTACTATGTCATGTGGCAGATGTATGCAATGCCTAGCTGTGTGTAGAGAATCCACTCATAATAGTGTGGTGTTTGTGTGTCGTTGTCTGTATGGCTGATACCTATGTCAGGCAGGGATGCTTTAATCAAGTGTATCACATTTGGCACAGTGAGCTCCCATATCTGGTAGGCCATAGAGAACAATTCTCTCGTAGGCATACCCATTAGAATTTGGCAGTGCAGGCTTCCCTTCAAAGGTGTTATAATAGATGAATGTGTGATACACCTTCCTGTGTTGCACCCAATTAATACACAGCTCAATAATGACACTGATGGAATGGGTTTAATTCTTGCAGGGGGGATTGTGGTGTATGTCATGCAAACCTTCCAACTCGACAGAATTGCCCCTGATTTCAACTACAGGTTTAACACTGTCCTTCTTAACCTCTCCAAAAAGTGGTCATGTTTGGGAATGGGTGATGAATTCCCTTATGATATACTGGCAATCATTACAGTTGTACAAGTCTGTTACTGCAGAACACATATCATAAATTACAGTCATATAATCTGTCAATACCACAGGATAATGGTCATAATATTTTAAGTATCCATGATTGTGTCTGTTTCTTTCTACATTTGTTCAAAAGTCTGTTGCTATGTATCCCTGATTGATTGAGAGCTATGGTGACAAGTAAGTCATATTCAAGCAAGTCACATTTGCAAGTCACATTTAAGATCTTCGGAGTCTGCCCATACCACCTATTGTATATACCGTCCCTGCTAAGTGTACCCTCCAGTGAGAATGTCAGTGTTGCTTCTGTCACATCTATTCACCTCCACTGACATGTAACCTTGTGTGACCATCACATATATACTATCATGTGTGTTCATATCATATTATATTTGCTTAGGAGGTATAAACAGCAGTACGTACTGCGCCATCTACATATGTGCATAATATTATGCTACTGACTTGTCTTGGAAGTGTACATACAGTGATATATCATATCTTTGGGACATTTTCATATTTACCATGCCCTCTTCCTCTTCATTCATTCCTATCATTCATATTTGTGCACATTTTCATCAGCACACCTTCCCCTCCCAGGGTACATTTCCTTGTAGTTGCCATCCCTCCATTATTTTGTTCTGCATATAATTGCTTTAATGTGCATTGCACTCAAGACTCTTTTCTTTACTATGTTATTACTGCTGTTATGGCAGTATTTTCACTCCTGGTAGTCACTGTGGCTGTCCTTGCAATTTCAAACCTTGTTTGCATTCACGTAGGCATGATGAGCAGCATGAATACGTGATTAGCGCTGCTGCTCATCACGCTAACACGTAAACTCTGTTTAGGCTTCACGCAAAGCCTAAATGGAGTTTATTGAATCCTCTGGAATATATTGCTGATACTGATAAATACTCTCCTTAAAAGGGTCTCCATTTTAAGTACAGATATTCTGCTTACCAGCTACCTACATAAAAATCTGAACATACTTTTTATTCAAGAATTACAAATATGGTAGGATTTTTTAATTCATAGTATCCTGTTCTTTGATATTAATTAAAATACAATCTGAATATTAGAATATATATATGTGACATAGCAAAACATTTGCAAATCCTGTATTTATAACTATTTTATTGCAATAAATTACACTATGGGCCAAATTCCATAATCATTGTTGAACTCAGTGCACTTCCCTGAGTTCCATGCAAGATTTGCAACTAACCAAGTGATATGCAAATATGTGCCAGTCAAAGCAGAATATTGCAGTGGAAGGCAGATATAACCAGTGAAATCAGCAAAACCACAATTAGCCATGTTAAATATGTATTGAGGAAAACTCCTCTATAAAGTAATACATGTATGTGCATTATCAATGCACACCTACAGAAGGTCCACAAGCCCAAAAGAACTTTCAGCAATGTGTGTAAAGTACTAAGTGAAGACAAATGTGCATCAGCTGGTATGACTGGAAAGTGAGAAATATTGGTAAACAATTATGGATATCATCATAATATGTAGACAGCCAGATCACCTGCAGAACACCGACAGCCCAAAAACCGTCACCCATATGGTCGATGCCATATGGTTGACACTCACAATATTGATACTGCCAGAAACTTCACAAATAGGAAAATAAAATGTTCTTTTTTGTGCTAGCAGGGGTGCTCTGCCCCCCTGCACCCCCCACACCCCCCCATACCTTTAATATACCAACTCCAGGATCACACTACAGTGCAAGAATGGAAATGTTTACATTCCGCACTATTGGGTGATAGCGTTTCTCCATCGTTGATATTCTGAACGTCGACCATATGGTGTCGGCCATATGGGTGTTGGTGTTGTGAGCTGTCAGCATGCTGTATGGGACCCGTAGACAGACATATATAAACACACACATTGCAATTTGTAGAATATGATATAATCCTCAAAATCTCTAATAAAATATTAATTGAGTAAGGTGAAAGAAATTCACAGCCACATTGCCATGGCTAACAGTAATGAACAATGGGTGTGGGAAACCTCTAGGGATCTCAAGTAATGTACGCACCCAAGGAAACAGGTTGATAGAAAAGCAGATGTGGGGCAAGGGTGAAGAAGAGGGGAGCAAAAGAGGTGTGATAGAATAGTAAGGTTAAAAGGAGAGTCAGAGAATCAAAAGACATTTCTTTTTATGGGAATAGGCCCCATATTTTGTTCTGTAGATAACAGAAGGAATGAAAAAGACACAGAAAGAGGAGGTGGGCAAAAGTGCAAGTACAAACTTATTACAAATATCAAATTACATAATGGACAAAGGTCGGTAATGCAAATAAAGGATAGGTAAAGTACACAGACAGCACACACACATATATATACTATACAGCACGGGTGAAGGAAAATGACAAAAAGGATAGGGATGCATACCAACCATGGTGCAACACAAAAATACACATATGCCAATGCACAAATCAGTGCTGAGATGTGCAAACTGTGTGACAGTTATACCAGAATGACTATGACTGATAGGAGGTGTGTCAGAGAACACTAAATGGAGAGTGTTGTCATTACAGTACAGAATCAAAATACACTTCTCCACTAGGCTGTCAGCAGTGCAAGTATAAGTCAAGCAAAAGCAAGGATGATCACATTCAGGCAAGGTAATGCAGGAGCAGACAGACAGAGGGCAAATTAAACCTCCAACTCTGCATGGAAAAGACAAACAGCAAAGCACAGTGCCAAACTGCAGTAGTGCAGAAAAAGATCAATGTGGCTGTATAATAAACAAATAAGTATACACACCACAAACCCAGGAAAAATGGAATCCATATGTCAAAGACACATTCCCTGCCAGAGGCAACACATATGGGTATTTTGGTATACAACATCGATGTTTAACATGCAATGACATTACATTAGCCAGTCAGAAAGAAGGCTTATCACCCATGCCTAGAACAATGATATGGAATATGAAGAGCATGGTGATACATATATGATTTATGAATGCTAAGTAATACAAGCCTGTGCATACTAATACCTAGGTGATGCAAAACACACAAGTACAACATCAACACTAATGCAATCTACTCAATTGCCATTATGTTCTGTGCACATGCCTTGCATGTGCATGGTACCCATCATTGTGGAAAAAGGTCATGCTGTACCAGTGCAGCTACTGGATGATAAATATACATATGCCATGTACCTGTGAAACATAGGCCAAGGCTATAAGAAGAAAGGGAGATGGACAACATAGACCCACATCAATGAGGAAATGCCAGCAAGAGAAAGTAGGCACAGAATAAATCGGGATAACTATATCCAAGGAGACACAGTGCATATGCATGTGTCCACAATACAAGATAGACTGCAAGTCCTCACAAGGTACGTAGAAGTAAATGGCCAATGTCTGACACACATGCAGTGTGCACTGAGGATGCTATAAACATCTCTGTGTACAAATGATACAAACAACACAGTTAAACAGCAAATGGCATAGGTACAAAAAAGTAGGTTTGATAATCACATATCCATATATATTGCCATACAAACATAATACAACAGGTAGCACAGTCACCATTAGTGATGCAAATAACATACTATATCTGTAGGTCTAATCAAAGGATAGTCCTATGTACACAATTACAGCACAACAAAATGGAATAAGTGTATGTAACCTGTTACATACAACAAGGGCATTTGTGTGTTGATCATGTTCTAACCATACACATGTAAATATGTGTAAATCAATGTGTGTGTGTGTGTGTGTGTGTGTGTGTGTGTGTGTGTGTGTGTGTGTATACTACAAATGCATAAGCATGAACAAGTATGCTAACCTGTGCATACATGTCCTAATATAAGCTTTGTCCAAAAAGACTGCTTAGTGCCATAATCAAGATACAGACAAAAAAGGGAGTCATGAATAATGCTATACAAAGCATCATCTCCATATATTCAATAAGAGACCAGTGAATGTCAATACAGTTTGTGAAGGATACATGTTAAGATGTACCTGTCACAGTAATCTAAAACAACATAGCGCAATAACTGCCAGTACATGGCACACGCAAGGTCATTGTGGAAGTGGGACCGCATGATCCAACAATGTTACATAAGGTACAAAGTCAAGGGTATGTCATGTAGCTGAAGAGACATAGGACAGCAAAAATCAATATACAAATGGTTGCAATCCATATATTTGGATAACATGTACAAATAAACACACTTGACTGTCCTCACTGTGTTATGTGACAATAATGGGAATAATGTAGTATACGAACTTGTGTCATCTCTTCTAAGTATATATACAGAAACAACACAAGCGAAACTATTTTTTCTCACTCACATTATGCTAACTGTGCCAGTTATATCTGTCACATATAGGGATTGGACATACTGATATTATACTGCACTGCATGCATAGGAGTACTCATAAACACACGCACACACACACACACACACACACACACACACACACACACACACACACACACACACACACACACACACACACAGATTGAATGAGTAACACCTCCACCCATATAGAGCAGTTTATACAGTAATGACAGCATACAATCATGTAAATAATAATAGAAATGCGTGTGTCATTTGCTTATGTGTGTCATACTTCAGTGATAAGATAAAGCCACAAATGGCCAGGTTGTGCAATGTTCCCTATGACATGTGTCCAAAAAGAATGACACCAATATGGGATGTGTGCACAAGTGTGTGCAGGCCATAACAATTGGAGTACAGAAAACACCATTGTGGCAGCATTACATAACACAGACAATACTTACATTTCTAATATCACAAAAGATCTTTCTAGTGATTTCCCAGAAGGAGTCACACATGGTCCGTGCCATGTCCTGAAAGAGGTTACCTATCAGGTTCCTCATCTGTGTTTGGAACAAATCTGTCACTACAGCTCATATCTGGTTACAAAAGTTGTCAACCTGGCATGGTGGTGGATGTTGTCTATGCTGAGCTGCAGGAAGAATGGCACCTGCAAGTCAAGGTATATGGTTATTATCATCATCATGATCCCTATCATGGTCACCATCCTGGACCTTGGAGTCCAACTCAGCTGGCAGTGGTCTGGTGCATCAATGTCTTCATTGTCCGGTTAGTGACGTAGCATGCTTCCAATGCTCTGCCACATTTCAACACTGTAACAAAATATTATATATACATAAAAGGTAGTAACCTAAAAATGATAAAAAAAATGAAAATTCAGTGAAAAAATACACAGTCTACACCTTGTTAACTGTTATATATGTGATGTTACATTACTGTCTGACCTTATCCAGCTATAACACCTGTTTGATGTCAGGCATAGATCCTATCCACACCAAATTACAAGATGGTGTTGAACATACATTACAGTCAAACATGACTGAAATAAAGCACAATAACTGATAAGGCATGCATGTAAATGCATCTACCAGTCAAAATACATATTCACTACAAAGGTATATAAGGAGACATCATATACATTATATGACACTGTACAATGTGTTACATGTCTGTTACAAAACCTGCCAGCAGTCATATGCATATGCATAGCATAACAAACTAGAGATTACACAATGCACAGTAAATGCTACTGTAGCATTATGATGGTCCTGGAAAGGAGGACACTCTCAGAATAGTGATATGTATGTGGACATAATACACATGGCAAGCCATTCTATTTTGCCACATCTATCTCACTATTGTTTCACAGTATATCTTGACATGTCACATGTCAAGATATACTGTGAAGTTATTTAATATACTTATAGCTAGTTACTTCTACATGTTAGCAAGCAGTGCCATTCAGTCCACCATCACATTTTGCATATTCAACCATTGGTGTTTCACTCTCAGTGCATATATGAGGATTACTGCAGCCAAACAGGAAGAAGCTAGATTCAAACCTACAATTTTTCACCTATATTCATACTACAAACCAGAACCCTATCTGCCTAGCTAATCATTCTTTTCTGTGATTGCATGAACTGATGGAAGTCAACAACTTCCCTTTATGAATATGCATGCAAAGTATTATACACACTAATAAGTGTGACTATCTAAGATGACATTGTATATGTGTACACATATATTTAGCCATGTGGACAAAGATCTAAAAATGTATACAATCATATTGTTTCCTAAACTTAGTGTAGTACTCCGTCATAATCAATAAAATTATGTACCATGTATATGATTAGTGATACTTTAATGTTACAATCTTCTTGCATGTACATATGCATGAATACAAATTAATAAACATGTATGTTCACATGGGTATATATATATATATATATATATATATATATATATATATATATATATATATATAGATCTTCCACTCTCTCTCTCTCTCTCTCTCTCTATATATATATATATATATATATATATATTATAACTATCTATATTTTCTATGTCTCAGCAAAACACAAAGTGATAAATGTAAATATTCTAATTGTATCCTTTGTACCCTCGGACTGTACTAGATGTACTATGCTAATATGTAAATCTAATGTCACTCATGTTAAAACTAATAAGCTTAATTTTTTCTTTCTTTTGGGAGACTGTTGTTTACAGAATTATGTACTATGTTACTTTAGTTAGATAATCAAGTGCATATTGTTTTTGTGGAGCCTTTCTACCTGGGTCTCCATTGAAAAAGGGCTCTGACCCAGGTGGACTAACCCGGTCAACAAATGTAAAATAAAACAAAATAAATGATATATATATATATATATATATATATATATATATATATATATATATATATATATAGGTGTACATGTGTTTGTCATTTTTTATGGACTTCTTCATATATATTTTAGCCATATCTGAATTTGTGTGCATAAATTACATGAGAAGTAAAAGAAAATTACAAGTGCTGCCATGCACAATGCATAAGCTTCTACAGACATTTAACATTTAATCCTAACTGTATTGTGCAATGGGAACTGTTGACACTCATGACATAAGAAAATAATACAGTGGAACAAAAGCACTACTACTCATAATACATTTTTTGCAAATCAGGCATGCTTGTGTAAGAATATTCAAGCTGGCCAATGATGTACCTAATGTCTGTGGTGGGATTTGAACACAAAAATTATGCAACTGTGATTGCATACCATCACATTGCTTACAGCACTACTCCTCAGCTACAACAGTTCAAGTTTCCAATTTGTTATAGTTTGCGAGAAAACATTTGTCTGCACATGAAACACATACAGTAAATAACCACCAAATGAATTAATATATAACTGTGGGATTCAAACCTACACATGTAAAGTAGGTAAGAGGGCAGTCAATGACAAGAACAAATGGATTATAACAGACTGTAGTGAAACTTAAACTTTAGACGAACTAAATGTTTGTCTTACTCAGCATTCACACATACATCATTGACAAAAGTATACCGTGTGTTTTTTGAAGTTTTGTGAATAAGGGAGAAATGTGTATTCTTCTACTGCTTAAGCCCTACAGGCATCAACACACCATGGCCATGCTTGATGTCTAAAATTTTAAATTCTTGAGTTACCAAACAAGTACTGAGCTTCCACATGTGTGATATGCAATTGTAAATTAATAACTAAAATAATTTCATCCAAAATAGTCTACACTGAGATATGAACCCACATATAGGCAATCAGCAATTATAGTGTGTGGTTGCTTAACCATTTCAGCTAATGGACATCACATTTCTTTTAATTTTGTAAAAGTCTGTGTTATGGAATAAACATGAAATGTGCACTTATCTGTGGTAGAAAACTAATATGTGGCAGCACACTGAGTTTAACTTTCATAGTTTGCAAGAAAACATTTGTCTGTACGTGAAACAAATAAATAGCCATCAAAAGAAGTACTTCACAACAATAGATTCAAACCTACATGCAAATTAGGTTGGAGGACAGTCAATGACTCCACATTTAGTGCCAAACCTACAGCCACAAGATTACAAATCCACATTTCATATACTTGCATTGAGTTTACAAGACTCACACGTACTTCAGCCATGATGACACAACTATATGTAAAATTGTTCTTACATTCATTAAACTGATGAAAAAAGAAATGGATTAGAAAAGACTGTTGTAAATTTGAAATTTTACTAATTTATGTATTACTCAGTATTCACACATACAAAACTATTCTGTAAGATGTTTCTAGAAGCTCTGTGGGTAATGGAGAAGTATGTAGTCATCCATGGCCTAGAAACTGTAGGTGTCAATGCACCACAGCCATGCTAGGTGTGTAAAAATCTGTATTGTATAAGATATCAAACAAATATGGATCTTCCATATGTGATGTGAAGTATTAAACAAATTATTGCCAATAATTTCACAAAAATTGGAAGCACTGGGATTTGAACCCACATATAGACAACAACATTCACTTTAACAAAGTGCTTAACCAGTCCAGCTAAGGGACATCACATTTCTTTAGATGCTTTAAAGCAGATATTATGGAATATAGTATGTCTGAAGTCTGTATTCATATACAGGCATAATAGACAGTACTGCATAATGTTTACACTGGACCAGTATAGCTGAGGATAACTTCAGAATGTGTTGACATGTAAATGTTAACTTTAATGATTCTAACATATTATTTGTCCATGTAAATTGCTATTATTAATACAGATTATCATGGAATACACTTGAAACAGAATTCATCACATAAACGTATTATTACTACATACATATATGATAATGTAGGTGTTAAGGTGCGGAGTATGTAACTTACTGTAGGCATCAGGTGGCTTGCAGCAGACATCTGCAACCCTCCCATATGTTGCTGAAATGTCCCAGAGGCCAGCAAACCTACACTCAGACACACTTTTGTTTCTACTGGTACTGAGTTACTCCGCAGACTACATGTATACATGTAAGGTTCACACATGCTGCAGACAGCTCACACTAGCTCTCTATCTATCTATCTATCTATCTATCTATCTATCTATCTATCTATCTATCTATCTATCTATCTATTTCCTGTTCAGGAAGCTGGCTTAATTGTAGCATTGCTCCATGCCTGGTTGGCTGCCTTCTGGGGTGCCTTTGCAGATTGTACTCTATTATGGCTTACAGTATCCCTGCCTGCTCTAGTGCATTACATGCCAGATACATTTTTTTACTTAGGTTTGTGAAATCCACATGATTCTCTAGGAGTTTGTGGAATATAGTAGCATCATAATTAAGCACATATGTCCTCCACCAAGTGCTTTCAGAAAATGTTTTGCAAAGTACCTTGTTGCTTTTAAATTGCATTGAGTGCACCCATTGTGGTTTGGAATCTGGCAGGTATGTGCAGAGTCTGCAATTATCCTTCACTGAATAGATAACTACTTAATTTTGTTTTAATGTACACTATGAAATCGCATCCACCACTCATGAGCTGATGTCTTCCTCCTTCGTCTGCAACTATCTTTTGAAATCTGGTCCTATGTTATATGAAGATTATAGCCTTCAGAATAAGGCTGGTAAAATCTCATATATTTCATTAATTTCTTTCTTTAAAATTATGCAATCATGTCAGACTTATTAAAAAAGGACCTGCTGTTTGTTAATGTGAACTAGCTTCAAAAAGATGTTACAGCAATTTTAGATGCTGTCTTCATCAATTTTCTTGATGGAATATTTTTAGGGTAACACAATGTGAAAGCGTTTTTTTGTTTTCTTAATAGAAAGTTTGATTGGTGCTCCAAGGTCATGCATTGCTTGCAAATGTAAATTCTCAGATATACTGCCAGGTAGCATATTATAAACTATCTTAATACTTGCAAACAGTAATAACACTAATGTTTCCTATAACTCACCTGTTTGATTAGAGATCTCTCCTTTAGAACAAGGAGCACAGTCATAGCAACATACTGGTTCTCCTCGACGAGCAACTTTTCTGTGTCCCATTGGGCAACTCTCACTACAGACAGACGTGGGTACCTGAAGAAAATCAACATGCCATTACTCAAAAAGAAACACTTAGATGGTGACTCAAATAAGCCACTATTGTGTGTGTGTGTGTGTGTGTGTGTGTGTGTGTGTGTGTGTGTGTGTGTGTGTGTGTGTGTGTGTGTCTGTGTGTGCAAAGATATGCTTGTGTATTATGGTTTCTAGGGTCAGTAGAGGTGTTTGTGACTGCAAACAAACTTCTCTTCAACAAAGTCTGTTATATGTTCTTGTAAATATAAATATGACAGTTTGGTACTCTAAGTGTCCATTGTATTATGTAATAGAATGTAAAACATATTAAAAAATGGACCTGTGCTGCTAGCAGAACTACTTTGCTGACTGATTGCAGAGTCAGATGGGCTACTCATTTGCTCTGACTGCTGTCCTGCACAATACCTATTACATAAGAAACAGGATAAGGTGTTCATGTAGGATGAGTGAAGGCAGATGGACACAGCAGGGTCTGATAAGCTAACTGGAATGTGAGCATATTTATTTATACATTTATACATTTTATTTACAAGAAAAATCTAGTTATACTAAGGATTCCTACACAGCAGATAATGGGAGAGTATCCCTGGTAATAGGACATTTGTCATAACAGATTCTGAGGCAACCAAGTGTTATCCTGGAGAGAATTACAGTGTAAACAAAACAAAAAATAAGAATGTCAATAAAGGGGTACTGGAGATTAATACAATAATAATAATATTCCTACATTAAAAAGAACACGAGGAAAAATAAAAGTGGTTTTGGATTATTCTGCATATTCTATAGGCAGATTAGATGCAATTACTCAGGGCAATACGAATAATCCCCTTGAACTTTTTAGGATAATGTTAGTGTCAAAGATTAGATTTAGGGGAACTGTTATATCCAAGTGTTAATGTATTTTTGGTTTGTGGACTATAGTGACCTAAACAGAATGAATTTGATCTACTGTGTGGGATGCCAACAAACTATCAGTGAGGACCTTAATTAAGTTGTCAATGTCTGCATAAATAAATACTGCAATGTTATGTCCTTTGGCTTGGTATAAAATACTGTGGAGGTTAATAGGCCTATAATCACCTGGATATGTAGAGTAGCCACCCTTGTACAGGGGAGTCACAGTGGCTGTTCTCCAGGCATGAGGCACAAATGCTTGGGATAGGCTGAGGTTGTGTAATTTCAGTAGACGCTCAGATACTATAAGCTTGTCACAGATAAGAGGGTCATGTGGTATGGTATGTTATCTTACAACACAGAAACATTATTTGTAAGCTTTGACAGGGATTTTAAGACTTGTCTCAAGATGATTTCAGAGAGAACTAAATGTTCAGGGATAGTGGGTGCAACAATGTGAGGAAGTGGGGTTAAGTTAGCATTGCATATGTCTGCTAATACATTGAGAAACAGTAAAAACAAGCAGCAGGCCAAAAAAAAAAAAAGACATAAATTGGATAAAAACTGCCACCAGTTCATACTACACAGATAACTCCTCTGCAGGAAATATTTAAAGTATAATTTATTAAATGTTTAGCACTTCTGTCCTAACCAGAGTATTATCAGAACTTACAAATTTCTCAACACAAATGACGATTGTATAAACAATTAAGTCATGTGACCAATCATATACAACAGTATTTAGCTGTTAATTAATACAAACATTTGCTGAATAAACTACAAAATGCAAATTCCTCATAGTTGAATGCATAATTAAAAAGTCAAAAAGTGCACAAGTAACATTAAAAGTATAAATATATTAACAATGTATTTAAAATACTTAAAATAGATGTGTTAAATTGATGTTAAAAAAGTTGTATGCAGTATAGGCAGAAGACATAGATAAATGTTTAATAGATGAATAAGAATTAATAAATTTAAAAAAGTTTCAGAAATAAATGATAAATGTCTAATAATCAGTGTTATGCATCTATCACTATATAAGTCTATTTCATCCTATAACCGAGCAGCATATGGTTTAAGCATCCTATTAATAGAAATGTTATTATTTAGCCCTGGGCAAGTTGTTTCATTTAACCTTAACTGCTACTGCAGTTCCTTATATTTTATAATTGTCTCCCATGTGCCACCCCTAGGATTTTATAGGGAACTTATCTAAAACAGTAAGTAAAAGTTTCCCATAGTTAGTGTGCATCTATAGAATGAGTTCTTCACAAATCCTCTACTAATGTTATAATAATGTCATATATTTGTTTTCCCAAGGCTCTTTCAGTCTTAACCATGCAAAATTATTTACAGAAGTTACACAAAGCTTAATTAATAATCCTCTATACAATTGCAGCTATCAATCACTTTTCTTAATCTAATATTATAATACTTTATTTTATTTTATTTATTTTACATTTGTTTACTGGGAAAGTACGACTGGACTAGGTCCATTTACAGTCACCCTCACTTATGTATTTACATTGATTCCAGTGACCATATTTTCTAGTACCCTTAAGATGGACTGATTTCAGATTCAAAGATCTTTTTCCTACATTATCTACCCTATTTCTCAGTTTCTGACCTTTAAAACAGTAAATTAGGGTTGTCGTTCAATGTTTCTTTGAGTTGATCATCAAATTTAGAAATACACCAATTCTTAGTGATAATATTTTTGACAGTTGACAGGTTGATATTTAAGAATCATAGTTTTGATAAAATTTACATTTCTCCACATTTACTAGATCTTACAATACCACTACCAAGCAATGTGATGTATTTGGTATTTCTTCCAGCACATATTTCATTTTATTTTATCCAATAAATCACCAGGGTAGCCTCTTGACCCTAATCATCTACAACAATTTGTTATACCTGTTATAACACACATTTTCTTCGGATGTCATACTTGTCAAACATACTAGTTGATGTTCCACCAAGCTTTTTTTTTTGCAAAAGAGGGTGACAACTGTCAAAATGGAAATAGGCATCAGAAAATTAGTCTTTCTGTAAATGTCTGACTCAGATTTATCCACTACCTTGGAAACTGTGACATCAAGATAATTAATACAATCTTCAGAATAGTAATGTACAAACTACAAAAAAGATGTGGTGCTATCAATCTATTTAAGAATCTCGTTCAGTTTAGTCTCTCCATAAAACACAGATATCATCAAGATATCTGACATACAAATTCCAGCTAGAAGTAAAAGCAGAACGTAGGACAAATGTCTGGTCCAACTCCATACTACAAGGTTTGGATAAATGGGAGTACAAACAGCTACTATCACTACACCTTTAATCTATGC
This sequence comes from Protopterus annectens, assembly GCF_019279795.1. Taxonomy (NCBI): domain Eukaryota; kingdom Metazoa; phylum Chordata; order Ceratodontiformes; family Protopteridae; genus Protopterus; species Protopterus annectens. The sequence goes on from NC_056737.1 coordinate 894,013,326, forward strand.
ACATCCTGCAAACTGTGGAAAAAAAAGATACTTAAATAAGAAATTAGCTCTTTTTAATAGTAATCAAAAATGTGGCCAGTGTAATCAATGTGTTAAATACATCTCTGGGGGTAACAGTTAAACTTTAGGTGATAATATTAGAATAATAAAATTAACTGATGGCTGCAATCATAGATCTAGTGGAGTTATTTATTTAGCTTTTTGTAACTTTCATAAATAATTTTACATGGCTAAGACTGGAAAGAAGCTTAGGAAAGTTGATATATGAACATTATTATGAGATTAGAAGGACTTTGTGAATAATGTATTAATATAGGCATATACTATGTTCCTGTAACTGTGGGAAACTTATTTATTGTTTTAGATAAGGTCCCTATGAATCCTAGGGATGACCCATGGAAGATGCTTATAAAAGATAAATAATTGTAATGGCAGTTAAGGTTAAATGCAGCAACTCACCCTGGACCTTTCTATTAGAAACTAGCTCAAACTTTGCGCTGCTAAGTTTTAAGATATGATAGACGTATATGCTAGTGATAAATGTGTAAAAGTGATTTATTACTTAACATTTATAATTTATTTTTGAAAAATGTATAATTTTATTATTAATACTCAATCATCTCGCAAGCATTTATCAATGTATTTTGCCTTTGTTTTATAAAAAACTTTTTAACATCAGTGTTTAACACAAATATTTTAAGTTTTTTTAATACATTGTTCATACATTTATATTTTAAGGTTGCTTGTGCACTTGTTGCATGTATTATCTGAAGGATACGAAGTCTGAAACTCGAATATCTGTCATTATTAATGACTTCAATCCCCAGTGATTTACCAGACAACTACACATTTTATGAGGATGGAACCAATCATACAAGCCAAAAATCTGGACAGTCTGCAAAAATCTGGACAGTTGAATGGCATGGCCTGTTGACTCTTAGCTCAAAATATCTGGATAAACCTAAAATAAACTCGGGAGAAAGGCTCAAAATAATAACATATTTTATTTGATTATTAGCATTAGTGTTACCATACATTTTCTGAAACAGACATGTGCATGACAGACTGAGACTGACAGTAAAGATGTTAGCAGACTCTGGACCTTTCAGCCCATGAATTCTGGATAAAGTCTAAAATATAGAGGGAACAAAGCCTGAAAAATAGGAACAGATTTTAATTACCTCTCTTATAAAATTACAAACTTGCTTAATTAAAAGGATTTGTGTTAGTATAAATTTTCTGAAGAAACTAATAGTCTGAAACGCAAATGTATGCCATTATTTAGTAACTTCAATCTCCAATGATTGGCAACAAACCAAACATTTTAGGAGTAAGGGGACAAAAAATAAAGTAAATGCCTGGACATTTTTTAAGTGTTATATATTGGATGTAAAATGCATTTTCCAACACTATTAACATATACTACAGCAAGTTTGAAACATTAGGTGGAGTAGCTATTTTACATCAAAAATACATATAAAAATAATATGGTACTTAAAAAAATAAATAAGTAAGTAAAACACCACAATTTTAGAGAGAAAGTATTCTGTAAGCACAATAATGCCCTCCAGGGTGTGTGTTAATGTGTAATTAATGAACTTTCAGGGGTGTAGAGGCCCTCTGTCTGCAGCGTTGGGCCTCTTAACACCCCTGGGTGGACGTTAACCACAAATTAACACACATCCTGTCAGGCATTATTGCTTACTGAGCTATATAGAATCCCCTAGAATAACATCATGTAAACACTACATTGCTGTTTGACATTATTATCATGTACAGGTTTTGCTCCCTTATTTCAACCCTCTTCAGGAATATGACAGTTCTGCAGGTAGGCATGTACTACAAAACCCATAAACTTCTCATCCTCTGAAAAGATGATTATATCAAAAATTACATTGAAGGACTTTTACAAAATAGCAAAATAAGGGAAGGTGCTTCAAAAAATGTGCCTCACTTTTTATTAAGCTGTCTAGAATATACAGCAGGATTATGCTGGAGAGTCAATAAACTTCTTGTAGGTTTAGTGCAAAGCATATATGGAGTTTAAGTGTTTGGGCAGTGAGCAGCAGTGCTAATTGCATATACATGCCACCCATCATGTATAAATGTAAACAAGTGTGGTTTTATGGCCTGCAACAGTGTTGCTGGATAGGAAACCATGTAAAGCAACATGGATAGCAGCAGACATGTAAACCTGTTTACCTAATGGCAAAATAGGTGGTCTGCATGTTTTTCCGGAATAATGCAATGATTGCCAGTGTTAGTAATAAAGCAATGTATATAGTTCCAACACATATGAAAGTGCATGCAGTGCAGAGTACTGTGGAAGCCTGTTTCAGGCATACTGAACAAAAGCTGCATAAATGATCCATAAGAGTACATAGACTGCATTATAAATGGAAAGTCAGGAGAAATATATGTATTGACTAGGAACACAGATGAATTCTAGGAATGAAGGCAGGAAAAGAATACAGGTGAAACATGGTAATGTAGAGCAGATGAGGCATGGCAATGAAGATAGTTGCAGCATGAAAACGAATTACATATCAACACGATACAGTATGGACCGCACAGTGACTGTGTATATAGAATGTACCTTCACCCATGATGATGCCACAATATAAGCAAAAAATGATCGACTTAAACAATTGACTTAGCTTCTGGTGTCAGTCCAGGGGGATGCAATATCTCTCAGCCTGGGATGAGATGGTCGACAGGCCATACTGTTTGGTCAGAGATGATCTACATCTGTGTCCTCTAGGCTGCTGGATACTGGCAAAGACACTTGCCTCCCCCATAGTGCCTTTTTTTTAGGAAATGTCAAAGCAACAAATATTCTGACATTAAAAAATCCAGTGAAAGCTGCTAACCTGCTAGATGACAGATTTGGAACAAAATTCACTGCCTGGCCCTACAGGCTATACCCCAAAGTATACCTGACAGCAGTCCTCTGTCTAGTATCTCTTGAGATCAGGTCACAGCTGCACTCTCTGAGGCTAAAAACATGGCCTCAATGGTACCAGATAATATCCCAGGTAGCTTACTAAGCAATCCAAAACAGGACATAGCGACCCACTTAGCATCCTCTTTAACCATAGCTGAGAACTGGTTTTGTACCAGCAGGGTGGAAAACAACAATAGTAATCCCCTTGCATAAAGGGGGGCTGTCAACCAACCTTGGGAACTATAGACCCATAAGTCTAACAAGTCTCATCTGCCAGGTCATGAAAAGAATCATGGGCCTGATCAACAAGGACTTAGGTAACCTTCAGACTGTAGACCTAACCCAATTTGGCCTAGCTAAGGGTAGATCATGCTTATTAAACCTAGTAAACTTCTATGAGAAAGTCATTAAAGACCTGGATGTAGGTAAGGCAGTGCATACCACCTACAATGACCTGGCTGTGGCTTTTGGCACAATCCCCCACTCAAGTATCATTGAGAAACTCTCCCAGCTTGGGCTTAACCATTACATCACTAGATAGGTAGCCGGTTGGCTCACCAACAGAACACATACTCCCAAAGTCGGTGAGTCAACCTCTACCAGTACAGCCGTCACCAGTGGCATACCACTGGTATCTGTGCTGGACCCTTTACTGTTTAAAATCTATTTCTTGGAAGTCTACGCTAAAGTAGATGGCCTTTGGCTTACCAAGTTTGCTAATGATTGCAATCTGGGTGCAATCACTGAGTCCACCAATGATGTTAACATATTACAGGAGGGATTAACACAGACAAATGATTGGTGCCAAAGCCACAGTCTGCAACTAAATGCAAAAAAGTACCATTATTATTGCCTTTGGTAAAGTGCAATTCTTCGCTAATTACCGTATTGACAACACCCACCAAGCTCCAACCCCATTGCTTGAGATCTGGGAATACAGGTAGTTAGCAATCTGATCTTCGACTACCAAGTTTCCACAGTGGTAAGGAAAGCCTTCTATGTCATTTTTCTCATAAGTAAAGGCATTACATCCAGGTCTGAGGATGTTATAACACAACTGTACTCGACCCTCATCAGACCACTGATAGATTAAAATGCTCTTTTTTGCATGTACCTTACCAGATGACAGATTAAAATGCTCTCTTTTGCATGTACCTTACCAGACACCTGCAGCAGCTGATGAGACTACAGGGTTTTCCCACCAAGAAAGTACTGAGCCTCCAAACCATGCCATGACATATGTGGATAGAATGATGTTGGGTGTATTTTGTGTGCTAGGAAGTGGATTATGGAGGGTTGGTAGAGGTATGGGGCTAGTTGAGTGTAAGGTATGGGGTTTAGATTGTTAAGGGATGTACATTTGTTAGGGATGATTAGGGTATAATTAAGTTGAGTTTGATAGCTGGCAATGGAGGACAGCACTAGTTGTATAGAGATACATGTGGTGTATAGTAGGAGCTGTGGGTGTAAGGGTTTTGATAATGGAGCCATGTTTTAGTGAAGGTGAGATTAGTAAGTGGTGATGAATGGCAAGAGCAGGGAAGGGGTGTGTACTGGTTTCTAATGTGAACTGAGAGTTAATAGGATGGTCAATTTGATAGGTTGGAATGGTGTGAGGGAGGTGGGAGTGGTTTGGGTTGGGTTTGGGTTGGGTTATAGTTATAAAAAGTCATTTTGATCATACCTCTCAACTGCCCATGATTTTTCCTCAAATCTTAGCTCTGTCGCTTTTAATCCCTCCTAAAACTGGTTATTTTCTTGGAGAAAATGTGCTGAGCTACACTTAATAAATAATGACAATAATTAGTTATAATCTTTTATTTTAGAAACTATATAGTAATTCACGTATTCTTATTCATGTTTAGTTAAAAACTATGGTTTTGATGAATTGATATAATTCAGGATTATTTATCCTGGATATGTAAAAAAAATATTAACTCTAAATAATTAACACTAACTTTGTGACAGACCCTATCAATTTGGAACAAAATCAAAGTGATACAAACAACATCAGAAAATCAAACATTCAATTATTTCAGGCATTCTCAGCAAGTGTTAACATTAGCTCACCTTTCTTATTCACTAGTTTGTAGTGATCTTGTTATAAAGGTGCCAGTCATTGTCACTTGTCACTTCAGCTCCACAAGTCTACAACCCCCTGTGCTGTAGAGAAGGCAGGTAGGATCATGAATAAAAAAATCCAAATGCAACAGCAAAGCCACAAAGATTATCCAACAAATGGTTTCCCATACCCTTTTAAGGTATTGCAGTGGCACAAAAATTGTAGCAGACTAGCAGCATGCCATTGGATGACTTGTGTTTGTGTCCTCATTGGCTTGCTTTGCATTAGAAGTTTTCAGATTTGCTCATATACCGCAATGCCGATTGGCTGTAATTGCGGTATATGAGCCAATCAAAAAACACAAAGTGGACCACCACTGTTCAATGCGGAACAGAAGAAAAATTACTCTTGGCTATGCAAATGTGGAGCAATATACACAGTCTAGAGTGCTTGATTGGTAAGATGGGCAGTGAAGCAAGTAGACTACAGTATGTCCTATACTGATAATAATATTTAAAATCCAATAGGTTCACTGCTAAATTTCAAATCTGGGACTTTTTACATCCTGGACAGACACTGTGCAGGACACAGGACACAAGACTGAAAAACAGGATTGTCCTGGAAAACCTTGGATGGATGGCAACCTTAGTGCCTGGCCTACAGGGCAGTCTCTGACCTTGCCCCATTGGAAATACTGCACATCCACAATTCTAATGGCAGAAGAGTCACCCGCTCTAAGGATCATAACCTAGCCTGTGACATTAACAGAACACGCTTGAGAGACAGATATATCTCCCAGAAACTGCCACTTTTCTGAAATACACTTCCAAATCACATGAAGCAGAGCTCTTCACTGACCCTATTCAAGTGCAACCTAGACAAATGGATGGGAGATTGCAAATTCACCCCAGGGATGGCACCCATGTCCCTCATGGAGAGGGGTAGTTGGTGTTGATCATAGACTAATTCTGCAAAATACATCCATTTAATAAGAATAATTGGGGGCTACTTGGGATGAGCATGGCTAGGCTTGTAAGGGCTTTATGGGCACTAGCCTAGTAACCTCATATGAAATTATGAACCTATGTCAACAGTTCTCAGGGGGCATATTACTACAGCTATTATAGAAAAAGCATGAAATTCAATGGCAGCAATGGCCATCAATACATTTGCTCACATCACAGATTGTAATACCCTCTTGTAGCCATACTGTACATCCACACCTCAATACAGCATATGTCAATGACAGCAACATTGACATGTCAACTGATTATTGGGTCATAAGTCACTATTAGGCTGATGGCCAACATCACATGAAATCCTAACCATTATTATAATATGAAACTAAAAATGCCTATATGTATATTATGGAAGATAGTAAGACTATTGTCAGTATGCATATATTCTTTGGATTGCATTACATTTTGCCACTGTCCATATGGGACATGTGTACCACACCATGATAGAATTAGCAATCCGACATGCAGTGGTCTCAGGATGGCTTGCATAGGCTCATGGAAGGACTCTGCTTCATGATATGTGTATGCATATTTGACATGATGACATCATTCAATCCTCTGCAGGAAAGATCTCATCTGTCCAGAGGACAAAGGAGGATGTATGGGGCTGTGTGAAAAGTAACACAAGTGGTAGTGCAAAACAGCTAGTCCAAAGATCACACAATGACCATAATGTACCAGCAACCAAACACACAGCAGCACTATGGGCCTGATGTGAACATTATACCTATGTAGGCATAAAATATGACTGCCATGCAATGTCACAGTAGTAACACCACATATGTCTGACTGCAACACTGCCATGTAGCAGTATATGGAGCATGATAGCATTATTGTATGATGAGGAGAACATGTTGTGAGCACTGTAGGGCATGGATGTAGAATCACATCCCTGTGTAAAATTGTCTCAAAAGTGATAGTTGTATGTATAGACATGCAGGTAGCTTGTTGTCAGATTAGAACACCTATATTTGTAGTTAAAGTAGATTGCAAACACAGTAGTTAATGTAACTGCCACTGCACAGCTTTGTCTTCAATACTGTCAGAGTGTATGCTGCATAGAATGACATAATCACTGTATGCTACAACAAGATGTTTGGAGGAGTGTCGGACATAGCTGTGGGCGTACATATCATTCTAAAACTACCTAACTATTCAAAGAGCACAGTACTTAACACAAGCCCCATAGCAAAATTCTAGCTTTTACAGTGTCGGAGAATACTTTATAGCTGAAGATATCATCAGACTCTGGTGAGAGGAAGATTGTAATAGTAGCATCACACATGATGGTGTAAAATGCTCTCTCTCTAATATCAAGCAAGTGTAAACACACACACACACACACACACACACACACACACACACACACACACACACACACACCATTTGACTGCACTGAGGACATAACTCCTACCTAAGTACACTGACTAGAAACCTCAATATTTAATGCAAGCATCACATTATAAGTCTGAATAGGAGAATGTCAGACAGAACTTTATAAGTGATCACATCAACAGAGTCTAGTGAGAAGAAGATGGTAATAGCAGTGTCCCAGATGCTGGTGTAAAATGCTCTCTCTAATATCAAGAAATGCACAAACCCACACACCAGCTGAGTGCAGTGAAAAAAGAACCCTTACTTATCTAAATATACTGACTAGAGATTTCAGTATTTAATGCAAGTGCCACAACACAAGTACAACTTAGAGAGTGCCAAGCAACATTTTATAAGTGATGACATCAGCAGTATCTGGTGAGGAGAAGATGGTAATAGAAATGTCCCACATGCTTGTGTAAAATGCTCTCTCTAATGTCAAGCAAATGCACAAACACACCCACCCATTGACCACAGCAAGAACAGATCTCATCCCTACCTAAGTAGACAGAGTAGAGACTTTAGTATTTAACACCAGTGCCATGGCACATGTCTGAGTTTTACAAGGCTGCATGACAATTTATAGTGGATGGCATCATCACTGGATGTTTGAGAGAGAATGTTGGGAGGCCTGAATGAAATGGATGTGTAGGCGTGCACAACTGTCAAAATATTGGTACTTCATGGGATTACAGTGATCACTGCAGGATAAACAGTTATACTCTTCTGACTAGACAGAGACACACCAGTTGACTACAGTGAGATTAGAACCCCTGCCTGAATATACAGACTAGATAACTCAGTACTTAATGCAAGCACCATAGCACAAGTCTGACTTTTATGAGGCTGCAGGACAATTTATAGTGGATGACATCATCATTATATGCCTGAGAGAAGATGTTGGGAGGCCTGAATGAAATGGATTTGTAGTCAACACACACACACACACACACACACACACACACACACACACACACACACACACACACACACACACACACACACACACACACACCAGTTGAATGCAGTGAAATTAAAACCTATACCAAAGTACACTTACTAAAGAATTCAGTACTTAATGCAAGCACTACAGCACAAATCTGACTTTTACATGGCTGCATGACAATTTATAATAGATGACATCATTACTGGATGTAGCCAGCTCCTCAGCGAAATAACAAATACACAACAGAAGACGCACTGTATACAAAGATGAAGCCCTGACTGGGACCCAGCTGACCTGAATTCTGTTAGACTCCTGGTACTGGAGAAGTTCTCTGAGAAGGAAGAGGAGTGAGGCAGACCATCCTGGATACAGGGCTAGGAACATATGTCCCAGGACATGAACTCCATTTAGAACCCCCACTGATTAGAGATGGATGGAGGTATTTAGCTACAAAAGGAGCAGAGCTATGGGGCTAACATAATTCATAGAACTGGAATGTAAGGCTTACCCATGGCATGCAAACCTTTAGGACTAAATGGGTAAGATAAGGTTCTTGTAGGACTTAAATCAAAAAACCACAGATGGTTGCTGGGATGATGGCCAGTCCCTGCATCCCTATTCTCACCCCATGCAAACAGAAACAAATACAGCAGCCATAATATTGGGTCAGTGGTCTGCAGGAGCAGAGGAGAGAATATGTAGCAAAAAAAAAAAGTTATTCACTAGCCTTTTCTTACATTCTCTATACTAAGTTGATATAGGCAGTCTAAGAAAACTGTTGATTTTTGAATGATATCTCAGTGCTACTGGCCTTTAGAATAATTCAAACTGTTTGCATTCCAACCATCATAAATGTAGAAACCCACAAAGAGAACTCACCTCAGAGTGCACAGTATTCCACAAAATGGCACTTTCATCTATAGAGACTTCATTATGGTCTGGAGTACGAGACTCATAAATACCAACATTAGGATTTCTCACTGTCCCATTTGGCAACACTTGCCAGTTTACAATGTCATATCGAGCACTGCCTTCACCATCTTCATTAAAAAATATCTCATCTCCAGCTCTATTCTTAAAATGTATGTTCTTTACATAATGGAAAAGATAATAATTCAAACAAAAATAAAATTAAGTTTTAATATTACATATGTATACATTTGAACAATTAATGTTACATTTATGATTTTACTAAAGTGTGAAAAAATAAATACATTTGATTTTAACTTAGTCTTATCATTCCCATACTTGTTTTGTATCTCATCTTCACATAGTTTAGGTTCCTAGGTAAATAGTAGGCAATCAGCCTGCAGACTGTTACATACCTAGCCAAAAACCAGGCAGTGACCAAAGGTGAGAATCCAGTGCTGTACCTTCAGCCTGTAAAGCAAACACTTTTAACCATTATGCCATCCTCAGAACATTCTCCATTAAGTATCAAAGACTTCAATGCAGTTTTAAAATAACATTGTTTTTTTTTTCATCACCTTAATATGCTCCATATATTTCCTGCATCTGGCAGTATGACTGCCAAGCTCTCCTGCATTTCATAGACATGTCCAATCATGTTTTAAAAGGAGTGTTCTCCTGCTCTTATGCTTCTTTTACTGGAATAATGTCATGTAAGCATGTACTTGTTTAAACTATGTTGAGGGTGTACCATGGAGAAGCTTCAAAAGAGAAAACTCTATCTAATGACAAACATTAAGTATGGCAAGGTGTCCCAGTTTTTTCATCTTTATTTGTGGCATAATTTGACATGTTTTTAAGGTTTCTTTAAAGCACTACAACCAACTGGACATCTGTGAATAGCAGGCAAATGTTTTAATCTGTTTAATTGTAAAGTGGTGACAAAGATCCCTCATAACATGAGACATAAACAGAATTCTTTAACTGGCCAATTATCTTTGGGTATTCCTAGTCATAAAAACTGTCAAACTAGTTCATTAGTTATGGCTTTCACTGCCACTTAATGGAGGGTATAATCATTGCATAGAGTGCTAGATAATCTACTGCTATCATTTTGTACTGCTGCCCCATAGATCCCTTAACTACACACCACACTATAACCAGTGATATCCTCTCAAATGGTGCCTCTTTTATGAGAGCAGACAAGTAAGGCAAATTGTATACTGTGAAACTTTTCTTAGTATTCTATTATGATGTGTCTACTATTTAAATGTATGTATTGTTTAAATCATTGTACTGCTATGCTAATGTATGTTTTACTCACTGCTTGAACTACTGTAATGTGTGTTTTGTTCTTTATGGAGCTTTTATCCTCAGGCCTCCCACTAAAAATGGGTACCTGTTGGCCCAGTGGACTTTCCCAGTAAACAAATGCAAATAAATAAATAAAATAAGGACATTGTAACTTTCTAGAAGGCATCTTTTTTCACAATCCATGCAAGAAATACTATAACTCTCTACAGCTACAAGGACTCTTGGCTACTGGCTAGTAAAACATTATTAGTTCTTTTTTTAGAATTATCAGTCATGAAGTTTGTTCCCAAAGCATGGACATGCTCCAGCTTTAATACAAGCCTGACTGACAGTAAGAAGTTGTCTAATAACATTTCTCCCATTTTATTTGCTCTGCATATCTGATCATTAGATGTTGTGAAGTAAGAGTAAACAGAAATTATAGCTGAGGAAGCATCTGCCATATCCTAAAGATTATTTCTAACCTTCATAAGCTTGGGACCCTTTCATTGCACTTTCAGGAACATTAGTTGGCTTATATTAAACTCTATCGAGTCTAATCTATGCCTTGTGTCCTCTGATCTGAACATGATTAATTTGTCTCTTTCTCTTTAAAAATTGGTTCAGCAATGTCTTGGCCAGGCACTCCTTCACCTTTAAGATATAACTCTGAAAAGGGAGCACCTTTTTCACTAATTTCTTCACCTTCTTTAAAGACTTGACCTTCCTTTTGGTTCATTTCTTACCTTGTATTACTCCCAGCAGTAACTTCTACACTTCCTCTGAGTTATTGCAAACTGTTGCCTATTTTTGGCCACAGGTCTAAAACCTGTGGAAACTCTTTCCCTGATATTATTTCACAGTTTAAGTTTGGAACTGCTCTCACACAGTGTTGTACAACTCATCTGCTGAACTCTACTTCTGTTATGCATACAGTTCCCATTCATTTATCCACATTATTCCAGCAGGTAGGTAAAAAGGATTCATTTACTAGAGCTGTAATGCTTGTATCAGTTAAAGTCTGCAAATGCATACTCTCCAGTCAGGAATGACATTTTTGTGTGCAGCTACCAACAACAGAAGATGATATTGTAACCTCTGTGCACAAACATTAGTTTTCCCCACATATGTAGGTGTATTTATCACACTGCATTGGTTTACATAAGGTGGACATTTTTTGATAAGTATACATGCATATATATATATATATATATATATATATATATATATATATATATATATATCAGGGTAGAGTAAACTCCGTGTAGGGTTTGTGTAGAACCTACATAAAGTGTTACTGTGTACAAGAAGTAGTGCCTGTGGCAATGAGGCACAATCAATATTAATGAAGTTATACATGCTTAAACAAGGTTTCACAGTGTGCACTATTGCATCTGACTGTGAAACCTCTCTGTGGATGTGGATAGCACTTTCTTATACCTCTCAACTGTACAGACTATCACAGAATGCCCAGATGTCTGCCCCATATTGTTGCCCTGTTATTTGCAAAATTGTGGTTTACTGACAAATCATCGTCAAATCTCTGAGGACTGAAGTCAGAAAATAATGACAGACATTTGAGAATCAGACATCATACACTACAGAAAATTTATGGTAATGCAAAACCCATTAGCCTATCAACTTTCTAAGTCAGTAAGACCGATATCTCAAAACTGTCACTATTTTGAGGCCTTTGTGCTCCATTTACATATGGTTTTGTGTAATTGTTTAATCTTCTCTCCTTTTTTATTATTTATTTATTTATTTTTTACTTTTCTTCTGAAGTTTGCACAATGCACCATTTACCACAAACAGCTTCAGTCACGCTTACCTCATTTGTGCGACTGGACCATCCATGTATCAGACATGATGCAGCCATCCAAAAATAGAAATCAGATTTATTCAATTTATACTGCTGGGCATTGCACAAACCCAGTAAGTGAAGCTGCACTGTGCAAATACTGTGGGGATAGCAATGAATACTAATATATGGGACCTCATGTAACTAATCTTCTGGCGAAAGGTGTTAGGTGTAGGACTGAAGTACAGATGTCCTGAGTTCTAGTACACGGTATGAAAACTTTTCTTATACTGCTGTGAAATTGCAGCTTATACAAATAACATTCTGCCTCAACCTTTTTGTGGCAAGAGATGTAAATGTAGGACTACTGTTCACATGGTCCTGAGTTCAAATACTGTGTATTCCATACACATTTTACTTTACTTTAATTACTTTGTTTCCCCCCATCACATTATATTTACTCTCCCAGTTGAATAACAGAGTTGCACTAGTGGCTGTATATGAAATAACCTTGAGAATGTGCACTGTTCAGTTTATGATACATCTGAAAAAGCTGTGCTCCACTTACCGTCGTGCAAAGAAATGCACTTGGTTTACCATCTTTGAGCAGTGGCAAGCAGAGGAGAGCTTTTTCAAATGTATCAATATGGAGAGAGTGCATACTCTCACTAAGCACAAAACATGCATTTGGTGAGAAAACATGATATTTAAGATGGAATTGGTAGGAAATGCACATTAGATTTTGAGCTTGATCTTGTGTCGGCATGGTTGGTGTCATTGGAGAGGTTGTGCGCTTCTACGTGCAGTGCTGAGGTGTTCAGGAGTCCAAAGTCTTCAAGAGCACAGCTCTCACCTCTTGTAGGGTAACTTTACCGGCTCTCAGTACAAATCTGAGGCCTGGAATAGTGTGGATAGGGCCTTGTCTAGTGTGACAGGTATCCTACACACTAGGGAACAATATCAGCAACACTTTGATGACCACAAGTGGAGGAAACAGGATACCCTTGATCCTTGGATCAGGGAATGCCAGGTGGGAAACATCTCACAGATGTGTATGTACAACTTCCGTTCAGTAGTTGTAGACATTAAAGCTGAATATAGTCAAGACTGGTATTCACGATGGCATTCTTTTCTTTTTTTCTTTTTCCACAGCTGCAGAAGAGAGGGTCTCAAATGTGAGGTCCCACATCTCGCTATTAATAAGGATATGAGAAGCATGTGGTATGCAAGTATAATTATATAATTATATAGTACTATTATTGTATCATTAACAGTTAAAGACAGATTACTTGTTATTTCATACAGTTGTATAAAACTGAGCATGCATATCTCAACTGTAAAAGCAAGTATGCATGCATTAGTCTGTAGCACAGCTCTCAACTGGCCATATTTTTGCTGAATATCCAGAGTTTTGACACTATTTTAGTGTGCTCCTCATAACATTTGAAATAAATGAGAATGAAGTCAGTAAAAATGAGTGTCAATATGTATGTTAACACAAATCCTATGCAACTTTCTGTGCATGATCTGTCCAGATATTTTGCTCTAAGAGATTGACAGGTATGGTCTGTATACAAAGCAACAGTTGCACATTCTCAGATAATAGTGAGCATGAATCTATAAAGTGTAAAAGGAAAGTGTGTTTGCATTATGATGTAGTCCAAAAGAAAAGTACAGTACTACAGTATTTACTGATTGTGTTAAAATACGACGGCTCCCAAATATAAAACTTACTTGTTTACAGTACTGTTTTATTTTTTTCATCATTAAATATACAATACTGTTACATTTTCCTCATTATAACATTTGGATTTCAGACTTCTATACCTTTGGCTTGACTGGCCTGCTAAGTGTAATCAGTGTACATGGAACATGAATATATGCAATATATGCACCCATGAATGATTGCTGGATGCAATCTGCTCTGTACTATAGTGTGTATGGTTTAGGAACAGGCTAGTATTCAAAGTAATAATGACATTTCTTAGCAACTGGTAGTGTTAAAAGTAAAATATAAGAGAATAGATTAAAAATGAATTTTAGACAGCTTTGTATATTAACTGTGAGGTTACTAATGTTCTCATTTTTTTCTCTCACCCCACCCCTTCACTTTGTATGTTTGTTTGTTTTTTGGGTTTTTTTATGGTTAATTTTCTTATAATTTTATATTGCTTTGTTGTTACATATTTTTTCATTTATTATTTATCATTGTGTTTGTAATAAGATTATTTAATATTTTAATAACATTTCATAATATTTTCCTTTAAATGTTATTATTTCCATTTGGTTTGGTTTATGTTTTATGTCATTATTGTATTTTAATTTAATTTTGTTATTACTACAGCACAGCAGGGTAGGTCAGTTCCCTGTGATCCACCTACACTCAGTCCACCACCAACAGCACTGAGGCCCAGCACATCTGGGCTACAGCCTGGCAGCAACCCCCCCCCCCCTTGCTGACTCTGCAGTGCCTGTACCTTCAGGTACATCTGCACCAATGGCAAGGCCTGTGGTCCTATCTGGTAACAGAGACAGAAGGGTGTATACATCACCCAAGCTTAGTTGCCAGGTATGGTGCTTAGACTTGTGCACCAGATGGTGGTCACACACCTACACCAGATGGCGAGCCTACTTTTCATCCTGGTATGGTAAAGTAGCCATAGGCAAAGATGTCACCCACAGCAGCCAGTGGCACAGTGATGAAACAGTGATAACAGTCCAATGGGTGAGAACTGGAGTCACACTGTTACCATGCCTGATTTCTGTGGAACCTCAATGCACCCAACCCCCACCATGACCAAGGAGTTTACCCCCCTCTTGTGCCCATTACCAACCCTGTCTCGTGTCTCATATGTCTTGTCTGTCAGCAAATGCTTCTTCACCTTCCCAACTTGCCTGCTCCAGACATGCCTATCTCCCTTCCCCAACATTCATCTCTCTCCTTTAAAAAAAAAAAAAAAAAGTAAGACACCTGTCCCCCCAAAAAAAATCACATTCTGCTTGACACACTTAATTTGGTCCAATTGGCTTCACAACACAATTATATTTTTGTCACCCCTCTCTCTGGAAATGACAGCCCAAATTCAGTTAAGATTCTGCACATATGCTCATTTGTTACTGTTGAAGAAATGGATAGCTATGGCTCTATCCTACACCCTTCCTGTACATTTCTGCCTTCCTTTCCCTTTGTTTTTCCCCCTGCTTGCTCCCCATTTCATCACTTTGCTATCTCCCCTATTTCTTTTCTTTAAAGAATATGTGCACAATGTTGCATCATGCATAGCATTGCTAAGCAATGGTAAACAGTAGTACTATCAGTCAATGTATGTAAAAGTATCATACACACTTGTAAAAATTATGCCTGCACTTCATTTCAAACCTGTACATCAACCTCCAACAATGCCAAAACAGCTATAATCGAAGTCAGTACCATGTGCTCCAAAAAAATATATCACTGTTTTAACACATGGTGCCATACAGTCAGCTGAGTAGCAAGGATTTTCTAGAATAGTCAATACAAACTGTTATTTGGTATGTACTCAAACAGATATATATATATATATATATATATATATATATATATATATATATATATATATATATATATATATATATATATATATATATATATATATATATATATATATATATATATATATATATATATATATATATAGACATATATATATATATATATATATATATATATATATATATATATATATATATATATATACCTGTTGCTTTACTAACTCTGTTGTGGCATGTGTTCATGCATTTAGCTCATTAATGCATGATCACACTCCATTTTTGGGTCCAGATGGTACCGGATTTAACAATAGCATCATGTAATGCCTTCAACTGCTTTTTTGCATAAGTGTTGGCAGGTTGGAACATGGGTGTAGGTAGTACTTTTACAAGTACATATGAGCATCTGAAATAGACCAACATACTTTATTGCATTTGACATTTGATGCACATGGTTGCACATCATGCACCATTGAGTGGTAATGCTTTTCAGAAAAGAAATGGGTAGATAGGAAAGCAATGAAATGGGGAACAAGCAGGGAGGAAAACATACTGAAATTCTGTAGAAAATATGTGACATTGCCTATTGATTATATGAAATACACATGCTTTTGGGGGTGGGGGAGTAATGTATGTTCCTGCTATGGCACTAACAAGACTGTGTTGGTCTGGTTACTCTGCTTGTTTGGCATCCTGCCTGCTGTCTGATTTAGGGATGGTTGAGAAGTCAGAAACTGCAATGTGTATCCTTACTGTCCTTACTGTAGAACTTTTCTCTGTAATGCTTTCCCGGTACAAAAGTATAGTGAAGTCAGAGGATGGTTTCAGGCTCCTAGGTGGTGAGTCAGTGGGCTATGGCTTGTCTCCTAGCCAATACAAGGACATACTGAGCATGCCTATGTTTGCCTACAACCGTACCAGCTGCCAGTTCCACTTCTGAGTCATCATTGGCCTATGACTGTGGTGAACTTGGCATTGTTGAGAGGATGTGTTCTTCTTCCCCTTGATGATACTGCTGCAGCTGCTTTCACAAGATTAACTTGGGTAGCGTAACACTTACTATGAGCACTGTGGGACTTGTTAGTGGATTGTAATAGAGGCACTGGTACTGTGAAGGCAGTAGCTCAAAAACATGCTCTATGACATTACAAGTTAGAGCTCTGCTCTCTTATCCAGTATGCTGTTGACTCTACTCTTATCATTTCATCTGATATGTCTCAACTTCAGACTTTTACCCAAAACACTTTTCTTTCTTTTGAAAGATGTCTCACAGATAACCAACTTATTTTGAATCCCAAAAAAGTAAGCTCTTACTCTTTCTGCCAAAATCTCTGTCACATCTCAAACCCACCTTTACCATTACATCCTTAGATAATACTACTATTAAAGTAAAACCCCACAAAAAACTTATTGGAATGATAATAGATTATCAACTCAAATTTGACCTCCATATCCAACAAGCTATCAAAAAAAAAAAAAACAAAACAAAAGCTAGGCCTCCTCTACAAGAACTCAGAATTTTTAACTTGTGAATCTTGTCTCTCCTTGGGCCAGTCTTTTCTACTCCCAAGCCTTCTCTCTGCTGCCCCAGTTCTTACAAACCTACAGACCACTTTAATTGCTAAGATTGAGCAAACTTACAATAAGATTGCAAAATTTGCAGCAAATCTACATCATACTTCTCACCACCGCATAGCATTAAAAAATCTAAAATTGCTTGAGTTTCCACACCACTTGCAGCTATCACAACTTCAAATCACTCACTTCTTTCACAACAAACCCTTATCTGCCCCTCTGTATGGAACTTGGTATCATGCTATACCCCAACATGCCAACTACGTAGCTCAGACCAACTTCTTGTCCAAATATATAAACCCAATAAAAATATTGGGAAAATACTTTACAACTACTCAGTATCTAATACTTGAATCAAACTCCAGCTTAACATAAGAAATATCTCACATCTCAATAACTTTAAAAAAAGAACTAAAATATTTTCAAGCCAATTCCTGGTTATGCCCTTGTCCTGACTCAACTTAAACCTCGGACCCTCTCCTTCTACTTTCTTCTGCCTCTTACACCCAGCTGTACTGTTCTGTCTTATCTCACTCTGATGGCAAAATAAAGCTTAGTAAACTGTCCATCCCTGCTTTCTACTTTCTGTAGTCTACATTAACATATTGTATTAGTTTACTCTATATACTGACGGGTCTCCACTGAAAATGGGCATCTCCTCAGTTGGACCAACCTGGTCAACAAATGTCAAATAAATAAATAAATAAATTAAGGTGTTCTTGTGTGTGTGTGTGTGTGTGTGTGTGTGTGTGTGTGTGTGTGTGTGTGTGTGTGTGTGTCTGTGTGCATTTCTGATGAGTTTCATCAGCCATGACTCCAGTGCATGGTATGCATCCACCCCTAAATGAGCCTGTGAGATACCCCCTTAACACACATCTGGTGCAGCTCGGAGATGTGGCACATATGGGAGTCTTGTTAACTGCCAGGGTTGCAGGCACATATGTTCCAGATGATTCCCAGGCTATTACACATGACTTGGCAGTTCGAGTAGTAGACCTTATGGTTAATGTAGACCCTACCAAGTTCCCCAGCTGTTGTTTTTATGTGTACCTGACTGCGATGTATGGCACACATCACCTCACGGTAGTGTGATACATGGTACAATTGTAGCATTCTTCTATGAACTTATCATAGAGGTCTTATGTCAACATCATACAATATTGCTGTCCAGAGGGAGGGCAAATATAGCTCAGCAAGCAGACTTGTGGAATGAATTAGTCCACAAAATAAATGATATTGGGTGGCAAAGTCGCACTTATGAACAGTTGCATCACAGAATCACTGATATGATCACAGCTGAAAGGAGGAGTGCAACTGCAATGGGAAGTGATTGCCAGATCAGCAGTGGTGGGCTGCTGAAGAATCCCCTCTCACTGCGACAGAGGAATTCCTGGCAAATATTGTCACACAGGACAGCTTACAGCATTCAATGTTCCAGTATGTTCTGGATGTGGGCGCCACTCACTCCTGCATCTCAAAAGGAGATTCCAGGTATGCTTTGTTAGATCATCATTAGAATACTGTGGCATTCTGAAATAATGTCAATAGTTTATATGTGTGTGTCAAGTTGTTTTTTTTGGGTGGAGGAATTTAAAATAGCTGCAGATTTCAGCTTATTTTAAAGTTGTCAGCCACATTATCGTTAACGTTTTAGTTACTGCAGATATAGATGAGTAAATGTATTACCCCCTGTTATACTGTTAAATGTGGTGCTGTTGCCATTACCTTTTCCTTTACTCCTTTCAGGGCCCTCAGGAATTCAGAGACATAAGGCTCCTGCAGTTGGTAAGCATAATACATTTATGTCAGCATTGTAGATACGTTACAAGATATCTGATGATGTCAGTCCTGCTGTATGTATTTCTGTAGTGTCTGCATACCTGTCAACTGTAGCAATTTCTATTGAATGTCCAGATTTGGACTCATATGTCTGGCTTCATTTCATATCATAGTGGTTTTCTGGCAAATAATTGGCAAGTCATTAAAGATTGCAGAATAAAATAATGACAGAGATCTGCATTTCAGACTTCATACCCTTCAAAAATGTCATGCTAAAGAAAAACTTGTTATTCTGTTGAATCAAATAGTGGTATATAAGTGCTTACCAATCCAACAACTGAAACAAATTAAGCACCCAGGTTGTCAGTCTCAAGTCCATTTATTACAATAAAATCAGTTGAGCGCTTTCATCAAACACAGTTGACTTCATCAGAACAAAGAACCTTCTTAAGAAGTGAATTTAAATAGTCTAAAAGCAGTCAAGATGGGTCGAAAACCAACCAATCAAAATACATTGATCAACATACCTAATAAATATTCAAACCAACGAAAAAGAAAACTCCAAACTGCTGAATTACAAAAAAATCCGCTTACGCACACAGCAACCTGAAACTCTGCACTTTATTGCTTAAAACGCTAAAAAATTACATACGTTTTTCGTTTAAACCTATGTTTAAACTTCATCAGAAATTGGCAAACACCGGCTTGCTTTAATCCATTCAGTTATATAGAAACCAACTAGTCCGTGCCCGCCAAAATTCAAACCAATACAACAAGTCTTTAAAGCCACAGTTCTTATTTCACAAGTGTGACTTTTAAAATGACATAAAAATTATTTGAATGAAGTTCTTGTTGTCTATTTTAATTTGATTTGAAATATTTCCCCTGGGTTGACTGACAAATTTGTTCCGCTATGTATATTAATAACAATGTGTTTTAAAACACGGAATACACATAAATAAATGAATAAATAAATAAAATTGAGTGTCATTCATATTACGAACTGAATCTTACTAAACGATATGACATCCTAACTGTTCGTTTTAGACTAATTCACTTAGAATGATTTATTCTAAACATAAATAAAGATGTTTGTAAACCATTAAATATGTGCAGCATATTATGCAAGGCAATCACTACGAACAAATTATTGTACGTAATTTATATTAAATATTGAAAATTAAAAATTAAAAATAAGCATTTCCTTACATTTTTTATTTTTCATTTTTTATTATTATTTATTATATATGTATATACGGATTTATGCTTTATGCGTAAATACATAAACTAACTCATAAGCTAATTAATAGCATTGAATATAACCTTATATTCACTTAGCAGTTATCTCAATGTATTTATGATCAAAGTCCGATCCTACTTACCACATTTATATATATTTATATGATAAAATTTATGTAATAAAATATCTTATATGTCAGTGTCTGAAATTTATTGACATGATAAAATAAAAATTATAACTATTATAACTAAAACATATTCCTTTTATGCAATGCTTTAAATGTTTGTATTGTGTATATTATGGGCAACTATAGAGACATAAACACTAAAAATACATTAAAAATATTTAAAATATAATTAATGTATATGTACACACCCATAAATAAATTAATAACTAAATACATAAATAAATAAATGAATATGGGGCATTGTTATTATCTATTTTTGTTTTTTATTTTATAAGAATTATTAATATATATAATTGATTATCTTTCCAAGCTTCTTAATTTTAACAGACTACTTATTGAACATTTTTCATTTAAACCGGGGTAGGTAAATGCATTCAATTTGATTTGCCATAACAATTCACTTCTCTCTAAGAGTAAATTGAATGGACCTCCTCTCATGTCTTGCTTAAGTTGAAAAATAACTTTGAAGCAAAATTTATGATTGGGATATTCCATTACATGCCTTGACAATGCATTGTCTTCTTTTTGTAAATTGATGCTTCTTATATGCTCATACACCCTATCTCTTAGCCTCCGCTCCATCTTTCCAATATAGAAACAGGGGCAACATTGACAAGAGGCCAAATACACTATTCCTTTAGAGTTACAATTAAATTTGCCCTTTATATAAATTTTGTAACCATTAATAACTGATGAAATGCCTGAAGACATGTAAAAACAGTAAGGGCAATTACCACATTATCCCATCCCTCTATTCATTATTACTGATCTATTATTTTGATGTTTCTGCAAAATATTTTTCAGGTTAGATCCTTTCCTACATATAATTTTATGCATCGATCCTAACTTATCCATTAAAACATGGTCATCTTTAAACATATTCCAGTTTTTAAGTATTATTTCTTTGATACTGTTGAAATCCATAGAATATCTTAGGATACATGATGCATTATAATTTTCGTTGTTTGGTCCTGCTCTTGATGTTATTTGTGCTTCAACGATGTTTTGACCTCCTGCATCTGAAATGGTAACATCTTTCCATTTTAATATGGGAATGAAGTAGCCCATTTGTCTTTTTGTTTTGACTTCTTCTAATATGGGATCCAAAAAGCTAGAAGGATATTGCCTATTAGTGAACATCTGTTTTAACAGCAAGCATTCTTTGTCAAATTCTATATCAGTTGTAATCATACGTGCTGCCCTGACAAGTTGTCCTTTTACTACTGATTTTTTCTGGTGTATAGGATGTTGGCTAGAGAAATGCAAGAATTTGTTGGAATAAGTTGATTTCCTAAAAATGTTCGCTTCATAACATTCATATGGTATGTTCTTGCTTAAGCTCACATCCAAATAAGTTATAGATTCTTCATTGAATGTATGAGTGAACCGCAAAAAACTGGTACTCCTATTGAAGAAGTTTATCATATCTATTGCCTGATTTTCGTTTCCTTGAAATATAATTAAAATGTCATCTATGAATCTAGAATAGAAAATTATTTTGTCCTTGAACGCCATATTATTGAAGATGAAATTCTTCTCCCAATAGGACATAACTAGATTCGCAAAACTTGATCCACATGGGGATCCCATCACAACTCCTTTTGTTTGTTTATAGAATTGCTTGTCAAATAAGATGAAATTATATGACAGAATTATATCCAGCAATTCTCCTACAAGAGCTATTTCATCTGATTGTGCATTTTTGTTACGTATATTTTCTAGTACCCATTCAATGCCTTGTTACTGGTATATAGTTCTTTCACATCAATTGAGATGAAATTGTTCTCTTGCTGATACTTTAAGTTATTGATCTTCTCCAGAAAATTCCATGAATCCTTTATAATCCATTCATCCTTAATGACAATTTTTTTAAGGATTAAATCCACATATTTGGCGCAAGCATATGTAGAGGCATTTCTACCATCCACTATTGGTCTAAATGGTGGATTCTGTATACTTTTGTAGATTTTTGGCACTCCAAATATAGTTGGTACTTTTGGCGCTTCTATCATTAAATAGTTGAAAAGATGGATGTCAATTCTTGCTTCTATGAACAATTCATTCAACAAGCTTTTGATGAATTGATTAGCTTTGTTGTATTCATTAATTGATGATTTCTCATAAACATCTGATGTAAGATGGACGTTTAGTTTATTGTTATAATCCTCCATGTCCATTATAACTATTCCTCCTCCTTTATCTGGATTCATGATTCTGACATCAGCTGAAATTAATGTATTGATGTTGTCTCTCTCTTCTTTAGATAAATTATAGGAGTACTTTTGCTTTTCTTGATGTAATTGTCTCACATCTATTTCACACATTTTTTCAAATGTGTGAAGTATGTTGTGCAAGGGTGGATTATAACAACTAGCTACTCTCAATGGATTGTTAACTGGGCCCTGATCACCCAAAAGTTGTTTGAGATTCAGTTTTCTTACAAATAACTTGATGTCACATATGGTGTGGGCTATATCCATTCTACTGGAGGGTACAAAGGTTAAACCTTTTGCTAAGATATTGGCTAATTGTGTGGTGACCATGAATGACGAATAATTATAGACTATAAAGTCTTGCTGTGTGTTTTTTACTATTACCACACCGCTAGATTCTATATCAGATGTTATCTCCTGTAGTTGTGATTTTTCCTTCTGTTCCATTGCTTTCTTTGATTTCGTCGTGGAAAACCCTGTCCCATATTGGATGTGGATGATTGTTGGTTATTATTACTACCATTCTTGTTATGATTATTGTTCTGATTGTTGGTGTTGCGTTGCTTTATTCTATCACTTCTCCTGATGTTATCTTCCTGTACCTCATCTAATTCGACATCAACATGCATATCTTGTTCTTGTGATTCTGCTTCATGTATTACAATTCGATTATTACTAGTAGTCTCCTCTATTTGTGTGTTGTTGAATGCATGGTGCTTTACTTGTACATGTGTCTTGGGAGGTAAAGGATATGCTGTACCAGTTTTATATTGAGCTTGATCTCTTTGTATTTTTTTAATCTTGTTAGTTCTTATCTTTTGCAAGTGCTCTTCGATGCTATGAAAGCATCGTTGATAATCATACTTATATCTTAAGAAATCAACATGTGACTTAATTTGTTTGTCTATGTTTTCTATTTCACATTCCAAATCTTTCATCGTAGACGTATACTGTTTTATCATTGTCTCCAATAAATGTAAACCATTTTGATTAAATAATTTAATCAAATCTTGATGGAATGAAGAACCTGGCATTAAACCCGTAGGATATTTCCAGGTTCTAAGTCCTTTAGGGACTATTTCTAATCTTAGACATTCGTGAAAATATTCAATTTCCAGACCTAATTTCTTATATTTTAACATGCTCGAATCTAAATTATTCAATAACTCCGATAATGGTACTTCTCTTTCACTTTCTTGTGCTATCCGTATATACATATATAATAAATAATAATAAAAAATAAAAAATAAAAAATGTAAGGAAATGCTTATTTTTAATTTTTAATTTTCAATATTTAATATAAATTACGTACAATAATTTCTTCATAGTGATTGCCTTGCATAATATGCTGCACATATTTAATGGTTTACAAACATCTTTATTTATGTTTAGAATAAATCATTCTAAGTGAATTAGTCTAAAACGAACAGTTAGGATGTCATATCGTTTAGTAAGATTCAGTTCGTAATATGAATGACACTCAATTTTATTTATTTATTCATTTATTTATGTGTATTCCGTGTTTTAAAACACATTGTTATTAATATACATAGCGGAACAAATTTGTCAGTCAACCAAGGGGAAATATTTCAAATCAAATTAAAATAGACAACAAGAACTTCATTCAAATAATTTTTATGTCATTTTAAAAGTCACACTTGTGAAATAAGAACTGTGGCTTTAAAGACTTGTTGTATTGGTTTGAATTTTGGCGGGCACGGACTAATTGGTTTCTATATAATTGAATGGATTAAAGCAAGCCGGTGTTTGCCAATTTCTGATGAAGTTTAAACATAGGTTTAACGAAAAACGTATGTAATTTTTTAGTGTTTTAAGCAATAAAGTGCCGAATTTCAGGTTACTGTGTGCGTAAGCGGATTTTTTTGTAATTCCTAATAAATATTGATATATTAAAATGAATTACAAAACACCATATCATGAATATTAATTACTTCAAGGTAGTATCACAAAAAATTGACTTAGACTTGACCTGCCCTTTCTTTCAAAACTGGCAGGATAGTCATATAATCATTCAGCCCAGGATATATATTAACAGCCAGCCTTAAATGCCACATCAATTCACTCCTTTAACATTATATTCCTCAATATTCATTCCTTTGACATTTTCTATCTGACAGCAACTTGGTTAAAACCTGGAACTAAAGAGAATGCAATCATCCCCCCAGGATATAATATATTGAGACAAGACCATACAAAACGTAAGGGAGGGGGAGTAGCAATTCTATTTAAAGATGGCCTCCAGATCTCCTCTTCACCTGATTTTATTGTAATAAACAGACTTGAGACTGACAACCTGGGTGCTTAATTTGTTTCAAAATTGTTATTCTATCAACTTTCTAGGTTTGTAAGAGCAATATTTCAAACTTGCCCCTATTTTTGGGCCTTTGTCTACCCATTATTTATGGATTTGCCCAAATTTCTTGCTCTAAGATGTTGTGAGGTATGACTATCTGTAATAGTGACAGCAGTGTAAATTGTTTAGGATATATTACAGCATAGTAGTGCAGATATTAATGTATTCCTGTGTTTCTTCCTTTTATCACAGGTGATTATGGTAGTAGTTATTTGTCCCCTGACCCACTTGATGTCACTTTCTCATCTGACTCTGATGATGACGGTGGTCAAAATGAGGCACAGCCAGGGGTTGCAGAGGCTGAATATGACACAGCCACTACACAGCCAGTATGCCTACATATCCCCAGTACACTGAGGTTACAGATATTGGACAGGTGAAAGACAAGGACATTGACTAGGGAAGTGTAGCTACTGCTGATTCACAACCTGTTGACTCTGGCCATATCCAAACTGTTGGGAAAGTGCCACACAGGAGGTTTGATAGGGGTGGTCAGAGGAGGCCTGCTGTCCCTCCACCTAGTGCAGATGTCTCTTCATGTATAACACTACATATGTTTAGGGCCATCATGGAGGCACAGGCACATTCAGACAGGCACTCCAGACATATGCTCAGGGTTCTAGATGTGGCATAGTCTGACATCTGTGATTGCCTCCACCATGTTGTTGATTCCATGGATCAGATGGGTAACACATTGGAACAAGGTGTGTCTGTAATGGAGTGTGGCGTGTTTGTCATGGAATGCACATTGTCTGTGATGGAGCATCTGCTGGGAGGGAAACATCAGTCTTGTGGGTGTAGGTGAACAACTACATCTGCATTGAGCCAATGTGGCTGTGTCCGATCATGTTCCCTCAGTGGTAGTACCGCCGATGCTCCATCAGGGAGTGTGCTGTCCACACCCAGACATAGCAGGCCATGAGGTCATGGTCCTGGATGTTCCTGTGAAGGAAGCACATCCAGCAGACATCACTCAGCTGCAGATAGTAGCCCTTCATCTGACCTTCGGCATGGAGGTGCCAGTACAACTCCTGCAGAGCCAGTTCTCATGGTCAGGGGCAACAACAATGAACTGTCAAGTCTACGATGCATGACTTACATCTGTCCAACATATAGACATGTAGATATAGCACTGAGCTTGGCTGTGTGCATGCAGATACTCACACACCGATGTTACATTGAGGGCACCTACAGACACACACACAACATTTTCATGGTTCATCTTGCCTGCTTCACTTCCTTACTGACACACACACTCACACACCTTTTGTGTCAGCCTATGCCTCCTGCACTCCTCACAACACCCTGTGCAAGTGATAATAACTGTGCCATATCCCTTTGTTCTAGCTTTTGGATTCAGGAATAGTAAAGCTATGTGTCTGATGCACAGGGTGATCATTTACATAAATGATGATTGCATCTGCATGTGTAGTGTTGAACTGATGATTGCAACTGTCAGTTAATTGCACTTGGCCAGTTATGCAGATGCTACCATCAGCATTTCATTACTTTACAGTGGATTCTCTTGTAAGGGTTGTAAGGTTAGTAACTGAATTTTGTATCATGCAATTTGAAATGTTCCCTGCAATTATTTTCATTACAGAGTTGTGGTGCACATCAAAAGTCACAACATCAGATCCAGATATCCGGATTTTAAGCATGTACTCTAGTCAACTTTCATCAAAACAGTAATACAGTATAACAGTATTTCTAGCATGTACATCACCACAGCTTTATAGGTACATAAGATGTTACTAGGCTATTGACCTGGTGGTGTTTAGAAGCTAAGCACAATATGACATTCAATGTCAGATATCATGTACAGTATGGGCAAGATTTGTCTAGAAAGGACTACCCATGTTCAGTTGAAAAGCAGGGGCAATGCAGGGCAGAGATTAACAGTTTCACATCAAGTCAACCAGACCGTGATGAAATAGTGTCATGAAGGTGATTGGCTTGACATGGTTTTGAAGTCTATTCCAGAGGAGTGGCAACCTATAGGAAATATATCTATCTCTCCAGCATGTCCTACATATATCAGTCTACATTGATGGCCCATGAACAGCTGACTATAATGATAAATGACATATGTAGAGGCATCATTTCTATCACAATTGGGTCAGAAATAGCACTGCAAGGCAAACATAAGTCACCTTGAAGCAGTTGATAGCATACTGAGTACCATGACAGCTACATCAGTCTGTCCTTATTGGACATGTTTCACACCATGGTTTATATTACTTGCAAATCACTGAGGTTTGCCAAGTTTCTGCAGCTGTCTGTTATATTACATAGCAAAGGGAGCATTATATTCAGGAGTACACCTGAGGAGGGATACCTATAGGGGAATTAGAACTGAATGTGATCTTCCTGCAATGGCTTTGCTAATCTGATGCGATATATAGACAACCTTCCTCATCACAGTAGACACATGTTGCAGTCTACTTGTGATCCCATAGTCTATCAATACATATTTGTTTATTAGGGTATTCATGGTTATGTCACAGTAAGCTGGAATATTGTTAATAACAAAGGAAATGATGATGCATTTATCTGACGTTCATTTAACAGCACGTAGCTGTCATCAGCCACTGGTCAGTGTAAACTCCTTTTGAACAGCACTCACATTGTTACTGGATACAATGATAGCTCATAATTGTCCATCAACCACAAACTTGGCTAGCCACAGACACCCTGTTTTGGTCTGGACTTCTGAGATGTACATGGTGAACTTGAACAGACACAACAGTGACACTTATGGTAAGCTGTGGGTGACAGTTCTGCTGTCAGAGGTGAATTCTCACACTTTGTATCTGTGTTGTCTGTGAGCCAGTTTGCAACCCACATGACAACATAGTAGTTGATATTCACCTGGCTTCACTTCTCACTGATGCACATATGTGGGATTGTGTGGAAGGCCTTGGCCAAGTCAAGATAGAAAAAATCAATGCTGTGCACACATGCTTCATCTGTGGTGTCATCACTGAATGCCAACAGTTGTAGCATACACAACCTGAGAAAACCATGCTGGGACAAATGTAGTGTTTGGATGTCAAATCTGTTCTTGTATCTGATATCCATGAAAATCCATTCCATTGTCTTACAGCTGAGGCTTATGAAACACAAGGGACTATAAGTACATGTGTATGTTGCTGATCCATTCTTGTGTAGGAGAAATAGGTCACTGATTTCAAATCTGTGTGGATAAAAGCAGTGCTCAGACTGTGATTGTGTAGGGTGCCGAGTGCATTAGTTTGCTGTTTAAGATCATTAAGAATGCATGCCAGAATACCATCTGGTCCCATGCAGGCTGTGTTCCTATTATTGGAGAGAGCAGTGACTAGTTGCTCTTTGTAGAGGGAGGTTGAATGTGATGCTGAAGATGGTTGTGGTAAGCTTGTGGTTGGGTGGGAGGTTAATTGTTATCCAAAAATGTCTGCTAGGTTGTTTTCAATTTACACTGCTTCAGTATGTGCAATACCATCCACAAGTAATTCACCACATATCTGAGTTATACATTTGATGTTGCAGATGCAGCAATGGAAAGCCTTATGGTTATCCTTGGCTATGGTTTTGATGTATTTCCCATAGCCACTGTGTGAGGATTTTACAAAGTGTCATATTGTCTTGTTTAGGCTGGGGATGTTATTCTTCCAGTTTGGGATTTAAACTTTTGTGTATTTGTAGACATCAGCCTTTTTTTTCTTACTGTATAATCAAGTAACGTCAGACATCCATCAGCATGGTTATGATTTTCTGAAGGATATTTCTTTGATCCTATCAGGTATGTCTGTGTCTATACATTTGTGTAGATGTTTATACAGGGCATCAAGGTATACCTTGCTACAGTTGTCAATGTCCTATGTGGAAACTGGAATGTGGAAGATGATTATACCATCCCTTAGGATAGTGAATTTACCTTGGAAGATGTATGTTCAGCTGACCTGTTATTATTTAATTCTGTACTTATTGCAAATTGTGAAGAAAACTACCTTATGGCTGTATTGAAACAGTGCAGGTCCTACAGATGAGGGGTTGCATTGGTCAATGCTATTTGTGAGGACTAGCTCTAGAATATTATAAGCACTTGTGTTATGCTACAGTCTTAGTTCCATGGCATATGTGTTATCAAAGTCCAGGAACTGTTGTGCATGTGAGTTTGGTTTCACGTAAGTTTCACAATCAATGCAGTCATAGTAATAATCATCCCTGAGTAGGTTGTCTTGTTCAACTTTAATTGTTGCAAGTACTTATAAATAAGCAATGTGGACTTTCTTGTTCGTGGAAGGACACATATAACTGGCAATAACATTTAGGGGTTTCTTAGCCACAGTAAATTAGACTTACATTCCACAGACTTATGTGTCTATCCCCTGTAGAGGAGGAATTATCCTCAATGAGGAGAAATAATCCCCAAATTCATATTGCACTCTGAATGTATGGAAGGCATTGTAGCCTTGCAAGACAGGGCTACTTACTGCAGTCTTGCATCAGGTTTCTGTGACTGCACAGATACCCACCACTTCCATTGGGAAAATGCTGACAGAGTGCAGTTTCTGATGTTAACTACTACAGTTTATCAACAAGACCCTTACTTTCTTGGAGTTATATATTTTCACATAGTAACTTCTGCTTTTGTGACATTGCCTAATAAAAACATTATGATGGAGGCAGATGCCTTAGCCAGAAAACAAAAGCCTACTGGTGCCAGGGGAAGTCCATGTCTTTCAAAGCAGCATAGTCTATCCATAATGATAGCCCACACTGACTGGAACTGGAGCCCCTTAGAATGACACCAGACACATAACCAATTTTAGACAATAGTTTGTTCTTTACATTGTTGTCTCATCCTAGCTGAGCTTATAATGATGGTCAAACATAGGAACATGCATGCTTGGGACACATATATAGAGAGTTCAATCATGTCTGTCTCCACATATTCCCTAGAAATACATATCAAATTGCACATAACAACACCAATTATGATCGATTAATAGTGGGACTTGTGGAGAGACTTGATTGCATGTGTGATGTGACAACTACTTGTGCCACACAGCTGACCCTAAATTTATCCTTGTTTAAGCTCTAGACTGGAGCAGGTGTATGTCTCACTGTACAATCAACTGTAAGAACAACCTTTGTAATAGATAACTATTGCCTTAAGCACTTCCTGGGTGAGACACTGGTGCTCCTTCCTGGATTTACCTGAATGGCTCAGAACATGGGAAAGATCCAGCCCTATAAGAAATAAGCAATCTCGGCTACTGTGTCCCCCATTACCAAAAGAAATTAAATCAGTTTTCTTTACCCTTCCTAGCTTTACCTGAACTGCTTAGAATACGGGAAAGATCCAGCCCTATAAGAAACAAGCAATCTTGGCTACTGTGTCCCCCATTACCAAAAGAAATGAAATCAGGTCATTATCTTTTAAAAATCAATAAAGCACAGCTCAACTGGGTCTACAGCATGTCCCTTTAGCTTAGAAGTCCATAAGTTTAATTTAATTCAGACACACAGTAGAATGAAACTCCTTTTTATTGTTGGCTCTGTTGTCCAGCTGTCTGCCTTAGTTTTAGAATAGAGCTTCCAGCTTAAAACATATTATCTAAGGAAAAACAGTAGAGCTCCCAGCATAAAACATATTAACTAAGGAAAAACAGTAGCATAAACCTGAATCAGAGGTTAAAACTCTTGTGCTCCATATTAGCCTATCAAGAGCCTTACTCCCTCCCCAGACTAGCTACGCAATCAAGGTTACTTATAACACTCATATAACTGCCATTTTCAAATCCCTTAATGCCTACGGACCCAGTTGGCTGTTTGTCTATCTTTTTATGGTATGTGAAACCTGTATTTTTTTTAATTTAAAGCATTGTGGAATCTGTATGCAACTAACATTGCAGTAAGTGAACTATAAAGTGAAGTATACTGAGTCTAAGCATCAGTGACTTTCAGTAAAAGTGATTTGTGCACCATAAATGCTTAAGGCAGTTTGTAAATGCCGTAAAACCTCTCCTTTCTTAGTACACTGTGTAGAACAGCGAGCGGAGTGTTGTTCTAGTTATATGCACTCTCAGAAATATAATTTGAATGTATTGACCTGCTCTGTTAAATATTTTCTGTTGTCTTGAAGAAAATAAGGAATATAGACTATTGTGTTACAAGTACACTGTTGTGTTAAAAGTACACTGAATTAAACTGTATAACCAGATGCTGCCTAGCCTTAAAGTGCGAGCTTACCCCATAGTGTATATTACTGTTGCTATTATTCTTTTTCAAGAAAAAGTGCTAACTATCTATCCCTATCAGGTTTCTTTACCCTTCCTGGCTTTACCTGAATGGCTCAGAACATGGGAAAGATCCAGCCCTATAAGAAACAAGCAATCTCGGCTAACCTGTCCCCCATTACCAAAAGAAATTAAATAAGGTCACTATTTTTTAAAAATCAATAAAGCACAGCTGAACTGGGTCTACAACATGTCCCTTTAGCTTAGAAGCCCATAAGTTTAATTTAATAAAGACACACAGTAGAATACAACTCCTTTTTACTGTTGGCTCTGTTGTCCAGCTGTCTGCCTTAGTTTTAGAATAGAGCTTCCAGCTTAAAACATATTATCTAAGGAAAAACAGTAGAGCTCCCAGCATAAAACATATTAACTAAGGAAAAACAGTAGCATAAACCTGAATTAGGGGTTAAAACTCTTGTGCTCCATATTACCACTGCTGCACTTGCCCTCGCTATGCTCAGGCTCGCTCCGCGCCCCACCCTGCCCCCAAATCTCACCTCCCCGAGAGGTGCTAAATTTATAGCCATAGTTGCCACTCCCATAATTACAGAACCAATCAGCAATTGTAGGACCCACCCTAAATACACCAATCAGCAATTTTAAGAACCACCCTAAATACAACATCCTCCCTATTTCACTACTATACCATCATCTATTACCTTCCCACCTCCATTCTTAAACAATTGTTAGTTACAAACCTCTTTAATGCCTCTACAAGCCTTAACCTCACTTTACAATTTAAAGCCCTCCTACTACCTTATACCCTTGCTGATAATTACTTATCTTCTCACAGCATATGAACATCTCACCCTCCCTGGCCTACACTACCCAAATCACAAACAGAGACTTATGCCTCTTTCACATAACTTTAATCACCCACTACTCCCCCTCCCTTCCAACTCCCATACTACAATAACACAACAGCTCATTCAAGCCAGTTATGTTAACCCTAGAACTACTACAAACTCTTATTCAAACTTCACAAACTAATAAATAATTCACAAACTAACCTCACAATGGATGGAAACATCCACCCCAACCCACCACCAACCCCACCTGAAGCAACCAAACCAATATATAACACCCCCACTAGCCTGAAAAACTTAAACATCTCCTCTACCTCTCTCCTCATCTGTCACCTAAACATTAGAAGCCTAAATAATAAAATCCACTACCTGCATGCACTCATGGCAGTACACTCCCCAGATATACTATGTCTTACTGAAATCTGGCTTAAGCCAACCACCACTGACAATGAAGTTACACCTCCAGGTTACAATATATTACGACTGGACCACACCTCAAAGAAGAGGGGGAGCTAGCTGTTCTATATAAAACTACACTCAATGTAATTATTTCCAACTCTCCACAAGCTTTTCAGACTGATAAAACTGAAATACTCATTACAAAACTTCAAATTAACCAACACAAATCTATAAACATTAGCTGCATTTATATCCCACCAGGTAACAACACTAATATCCTTGAAGACATCCTACAATGGCTGTCTATAAACTCCCCACAAGAAACTATTGTTCTAGGAGACTTTAATATAGACTGGAACATCTGTTCCTCAGACTTCCCTACTACCCACATAAATCTATATGGCTTCTCCCAAGTCATAACCTCCACCACTAGAACTAGTAAGTCCAATAACAAGGAAAGTATACTAGATTGGATTTTCATAAATAACCTTCCCCAAATGTATAAAGCAGGTACCCAAACTGAGGAAATAAGTAATCACTTCCTAACTTATATACTCAGACAAAAAAACTGATATCCCTCAAATACCTAGCTTCAGAACTATTAGGAACAATAAGAGCTTCAATCAAACTGAATTCCAAATAGAACTTCAGTCATGTAATTGGAATTGTCTAAAATTACTTCCACTAGACCAAGCAGTATCATATTTTAACTCCACATTTCTTACTATCCTTGATAGCCATGCACTTACCCAGACCATCAAAACAAAGAAAAAAGTAGCACCATGGCTGTCCAAAGAAACTAGACAAAAAAAACATAAATAGAAATAAAGCTTGGACCTCTTGGAAAACTAATAAACCCCCAAAGGATCAACTTATATATAAACAGCTAAGGAATGATGCAAAAAAGTCTATAGTTCTAGACAAAAAAAACTATTACTGTAACCTGCAACATAAACATCAAATCAACCACAAAAATTTTGGTCCAGTTTAAACAATCTTCTCCACCCAGGAAATAATACTACCCCTACCCCTGTGTCTACCCTCCAAAAACCTCCAGAAAATATTGCCAACACCTTCAACACATTCTTTATGGAAACCATACAATCCCTTGCAAACCAACTAGGCCCCAATAACCTAGACCTAATTGACCCCATATCCAATACCTACCCCTCCTTTAACTTTCAACCAGTACCAACATCACTTATCTGATCCTTAATCAAAAAACTGAAACCCACCACCCTATCAGCAGACCTACTCCCTGCTGAATATCTTCAAAAGGCTGCAGATGCAATAGCATATACCATCTCAATATTAATCAACAGGACCATCTTGGAAGCATATATCCCCTCCATGTCGAAAATGTCCCTGTAATTCCTCTCCATAAAGGGGTAACTCCACTGATCTATCAAATTACTGGCCCATTGCCATTCTGTCACCTCTGGCTAAAATTATGGAAAAATGTATCCATAAGCAACTCTTACATTACCTCAATCTGCACAGTCTCCTAGTTCTTTCCCAGCATAGATTTAGACCCCTCAGCCCTTCTATCCTTCTCTCAGACAATAAATCAAATTTGAAATAATAATACACTCTCCTCTGCTGTTATTCTGGACCTATCCAAGGCATTTGATATGGTAAACCACCAACTACTCCTTGGCACACTAAAAACTCTTGCCATATATAGCCTGGCAATATGCTGATTTCAGTCCTAAGTGACAGACAACAAGCTGTGCTATGGAAGGATAACCTATCCTCCCTACTGCTAGTCACCCTTGGAGTTCCTCAAGAGTCTATACTAGGACCTCTCCTATTTTCCATCTTCATTAATCATCTTCATACAGTCATCCTCAAAGCAACCTGCATTCAATATGCAGATGACTCTACCCTAATCTGTTCCACCACCTCCCCAATAGACCTGCAGACCTTATCCCAAAATACTTTCAATGAAGTAGAAAACTGGCTCACTGACCGGCCTCTTCTATTGAATCCAAATAAAACAAAACTGCTACTCTTTACCCCCACCCGCAAAGTTACATTCCCATCATTTACCATAACATCCAATAATGGCAACATAATTTCCCCAGACGGTAATACAAAACTATTAGGCGTAATTGTTGACAATAACCTTAAGTTTGATGCTCACATTGACAAAACCATTAAAACAGTCAAGAAGAAGCTAGGATCTTTATATAGGATTAAGTCATTTCTAACCCCAACTGCTAGGACAGTGATTGCCCGAACACATTTACTTTCAACCCTTCTTTATGCCTCCCCAATCTATACAAACCTGAGTAAATCTGACCTCAATAAACTCAATAGCTGCTACAATAAAATAGCCAGATTTGCCACAGGTTCGGCATATAGAACCCACCACTGCCTTAACTTACGATCCCTCGGCTGGCTAGAGTTACCCTCTCAAATCCAGTATAACCAATTAATAATAGCCCATAAAGTCCTCTATCAGCCCAAAAGCATGTCCGTACTCAAAAATATAACTGCCCCTTACAGCAACCTAAAAACACTCCGCTCTTCTGATAAAATGCTGGTACAAACTGTTAAATCCAAAAACTTAGCAGGTGAGTCATTATTTTGCAACTCTGTTGGTAAAATCTGGAACCAACTTCCTGCTGAACTTACAGCAATTCATTCTATAAACCAATTTAAAATGTCTCTCAAAATATACCTAACAAGTCACTGGCTGTGCCCCTGTACAAACCCTGACTAACCAACTCACCATTCACTTTACTATCTGGCTACCTGTAGAAAAAGTCTTAAAAAGTCTGAAACACTGACTATCACTCTCAAATGTATTGTACTACTGAATGATATGCTACCTTACTCAGCCTTGTACCACTAAAACTGTTTATGTTCTAACAAGGAAATTAATATTGTAAAGTTTTTAAGTATGCATGTATTCCGATAATTCTGTAACTTGTATCTATATGTAACTGTATAAAACTGCTACTGTTAACTCTTCTGTATCTATCCACATGTGGAGTGTTTCTCCCCGGGCCTCCGCTGAAAATGGAACTGTATCCAGTTGGACTATCCTGGTTAACAAATGTAAAATAAATAAATAAATGTGTATTGCGTGCTTTGGGTTTAGTGTTAGGAATACTGTGCTTGTGTTTTGAATGTCTCTGCTGTTTCTGTAGGTTGCTGCAGAGTACATCCACCCATGATGGTACTTCATTGATGTTGTAGTACAGGCCTTCGGCATTATCTGCACAGAGTCAATAAAGACATGTCAACTAGGCTAGCAGATGAAAAAGAGGGACACTGACAGCTCATAATGTGATGTGTGATCCTAGTATCTGCATAGAGAATGAGAAAAGGATGGGTGTATGTGATATGGTGCTATTTTGGGGGGACTAACATATGGGTTGTACAGTAAGAGGTCTATCCAAAGTGGGATCTATACTTCTATTGTGGAGAGATAAGATGTGACATTAATGCTTGTTTAACTGACATTTGCCCAGCTATGTTGGTCTGTGAAAGATCTGCTCTGCTAGATAGCATTGGCTGATTGTGAGGGGAAAATAATTTAATTGTTTTTTCTGCATTTATAACCACAATGAGTAAAGGTCTCTGCATGCAAACAAGAGCAGCTAAGACAATGAAACACTGTTAAAGCACAAAATGACACCAGAAACAATTAACTTAAGATATATAATCCTAGTGTACACTACAGGCACAAGGGTGCAGAGGTGTTTTCTCACAAATCATGTGTCATGATGTTTACTTATTAATAGGTGAACTGAACTGGATTCATGCAGTGTTAATCCAATGTGTAGTGTGGGTAACACAACTGCAACAGAATAAAAGCAGTAATTGACAATTCACTTGTTAATGACATTACATAGGCAACAAAGTCAAACACAGCACAGTTTTTTTCAAAAATTAATCATAGCAACACAATAAAAATGAACTATACTTTTTCATACATAAGTAAAAGTAGCAACTGCACATACTGCAGGGCTTTCACTTCATAACAGTGGCTAAAAACAATGGCCTGATGAATATGCATAGAACAGTATTTCATAGGCTGCTGTTGAATACTCTCTTTTTAATGTCCAGTAACAGCTCAGACACACGCACTACCTCCCCCCATACCTCTCAAGTTGTACCTCATTGTGAGAAATGTTCCTCATTTGGGGTCTGAAAAAGTTCATGTTCCTCGAAGTTCCACATTGACAGGGTCTGTCACACATTTAGTGTTAGCAGCATTTTAATTGAAATCAATGGTAAATAGAACTGAATCATATTATTTCATTAAAAGACCTATTCTATAAGAAAAAATATCACATTTTAGCCATCCTAAGAGCTTCTTAGATGAAGTTGTTAGTAAGCCATTAGTAAGTGTTCCACATTTTGCCCATTTGTTCCACATTATAAGAGGCAGTGTTCCTCATTTTAGAGATGGAAGGTTGAGAGCTATGCCTCCCCCCAGTTGACTACAATGCAAATAGAACCCCTACCTATCTAAGTACACAGACTACAGAACACAGTACTTAATGCACGTCACAGCACAAGTCTGATTTTAACAGGACTGCAGGTAAACTTATAGTAGATGATTTCAGCAAGCCATGTGGGGACAACAGCTTGGTAGGCCTGCATAGGTACATCACTTCTTAAATTCACCTGAAGCTAGTAGCCTAAGAGAAGTTTACTGTTTATAAGCCTAACTATGTAAAAATACCAGTACCCTTATTAAGCATATTTGGCTGATTGAGTTTCAGAAGAAGCTTGTGAGCACTACAAAATGGCCTTGTCGATGAAGGAGCACACAACATTATATAGTACAATTTATATTGTGGTTGATATATGTGTTGAAAAGTTAAGGAGACCCCAGGGCTGTACTGATTGTTCAAAAGATATGCACCACAATAACCAGTCAGTCTACTCCAAAATAAAATGTAAATATCCAAGATAGAAGAATAAACTGACCACCAGGACTGTAGTTTATTAAACATTTGAACTACAGTTCTGGTGGTCAGTTTATTCTTCTTTCTTGGATAGTGTACTGATCGTTGGAATGGTTGGTGGTGGGGAAAAATGGGTGGGATGTAAATATATGTACATATAGTCATATTGTGCCCTTAGTTTGCAATGTTTTCACATGTAGTTTTAGGTCAAACAAAGAAACTGTAACATATAGAGCAATAAGAACATATATCTATGTATGGATCTATATATATTTATATATAATGTAATAGTACAAGAAGCATCGGATGTGTGCTATGTTTAACTAAGTGTACATGCATGCGCATTTGCCTCTGTACCTATTTGCATGCGGGTAAGCAGTGCGCAAATGTGTGTTGCATTGCTAATATCTGGGACTTACTATTATGTAATATATACCTGCTACTATATCCCACGCCTATCTCATCTCCAGGCTGGGATTTCCCAATGACTAGGAGCAATAATTGAATGTATCCGCCTTCTGTTGCTGGCAGTGTGACATAAATCTTATCTGTTTTTTTCCCTGTTTCTGCAATGCTGCGCTACATGCAAACTAGATAAGCCTTCTCAAAAATGTTCACAAGATGTGGCACATCATGCCAATGTGGAATTTAAAACAAACAAGGAGGTTAAATATGAAAAGTATGGTACACATAAATAAAGTCTATAAAATCACACTACCAATTGATAGTAAACATCCAGAATTTCTACTTATTTCGGGATTAGAACCCTCATATCAACACAGCTTCCGCAAACAGGATGCCTGCCTTAGTCCTCTTTGCCACAAAAGTGACTTCTCCACACAGAACTGGGGTCATTCATCGCACAACCAACTGCATAAGAATGTGCACTGCTATCAAACCATGGAGTGTATATTGTACAAGTGATTCTCTGTATTATATTAGGACATAGAGCAGTTAGTAGTCACACAACCTGCCATAAATATGGTTACAAATATACTTCTCTCATTCTTACATGTGGGTGTTTTTTTGGTGAGTCATCATTTACCTAACACATGTAACGTGTAAGCAATTCTATAGCATTTTCCACAAAATGTAAGAGGATATTAACTGTGGCAGAAACACACATCTACTGTGGGTTTGGGGGTAGCATAGCTGCGTTACTGTTATGGCAGGTACAAAGGTACACTCCTCTTTGTGGGGGGTTAGGGAACAGAGCACACTTACTGCTATGAGACAAACAAGTCTGATGTCAGAAACTGCAGTGTGTAGCCTCACTTTCTAACTTTTCTCTTGAAAGATTTACAAGTATTATGCAAAGGTATGACTGTGAGAATGATTCACTCCTATGTCCTACTAATTACGAATGGACACATATTTGGTAACACAAGTGTCTGTAGTTCCATGTTAATGTAATTTCTGTACAAATCCACCACTATTTACTTTCTTACTGTTCCACATTAAGAGATGCAAGGATATGTCATAATAATCTTCAAGAACACAGTCTAGGTTCCGGACTTACCTTGCAAATATAGCAGTTGACACATCTTTAGTTCAGGGCTGACTCTGCCTGATGCAAGAAGTACACAGCCAATACGTAGATAGCTGAAGGTTGTGTGAGTTGTCTGTCATCAATTTTAATATATGTATGTGATTAGGCAAAAGGTATTAGGTCCCCAGGTTGCCAGTGAATGTGCTATGCATTTTCTCTTAGCTAAAGGAAGGGCATACTGAGTATGTCTACATCTGCCTACAGGGACAGAATCTGGTGGTTCCTCCTCAGAGTCCTCCTCTGACTGTGGCTGTGGTGACCTAGGTGCTGGTTGGGAGATGTGTGGCCCTTCCCCTTGCTGATCCTGCTTTAGCTGTTTCCACAGGATCAGATTGTGGAGCACAGCAGATACTGTGAATATCTGTGTACATGTGCATGGATTATTTTGCAGGGCTCCATCAGCTATATCTAGGTATCGGAACTGTGATGTCAGCAGTCTAAACACACACTCTATGATGTTTCTAGTTTGAGCATGTGGCTCATTATGACATTCTTCTGTGGGAGTGTGTATACTCTGATGGTTGTCATCATCTAAGATTCCAGGGCATAGCCAGCATCCCCCAATAAATGGGCCTGTGGGATGTACCCCATAACAAATATCTGTTTCATCAGTTTTAAATGTTTTACCAGCCTGCATTACATACAAGTTTATTCTTCATTTGGGGTGGTGGACCAAAGGTGCATTTATGTTATGGCAGTTAAAATTTAATTTGTTATAGGAGACTGATTTTTTAGAATCCACAGTGTGTGCTTAGGTCATAATATGTGTGTGTGTGGTGTTACTTGTTGAGGTCAGTTCCATCAATATTTCATAACTTTTACATGTCCTTGTTTCCGTGTAGACTCCTGTAGTTGGAAATTTTCTGCATGCCCTACCAATATGTACACGTAGTCTACATGGCGTCATTAGAGCTTGTTGGATTGCTCAGTCACTTAGATTTCCTTCATTAGCATTAAGTTCAGCTACTTGTGCTGAAATTTGCATTCCTAGAAAGTTTCCGTATTTGTGTGTGAATGTGCGTGATTGTGCATCGCTATGCGGAGTTTACTAAATTGAAAACTTGCTGCTCCCATTTACATATCATGCCACAATGCGCACACGATAAAAATCATCATGTAAGCTTTACTGAATTTCCACCATAACATCTGTAATGTTTTAACTTTTTAAGCTTATGTTGAATCCCACTTTCTTTTATGATCTTTTTAGTATTGTTTCTACACACTTTCTCCCCAGCTTTACCTCTAAATACAGCCTTACTGGTTATTTTTGCATTGATCCATGAATTGGCTTTCTGTAGTACAGTAGGTGTAGCAGGTGATAACTCTTCTGCCACCTCAAAACATTCAACCAAGTCAATGAGTTGCTCTGTAGTGATAGGATTTGTTATTTTCATTGTGCACACGCATGTGTGTGTGTGTGTGTGTGTG
This sequence comes from Protopterus annectens, assembly GCF_019279795.1. NCBI lineage: Eukaryota > Metazoa > Chordata > Ceratodontiformes > Protopteridae > Protopterus > Protopterus annectens. The sequence goes on from NC_056737.1 coordinate 894,053,964, forward strand.
TGTGTGTGTGTGTGTGTGTGTGTGTGTGTGTGTGTGTGTGTGTTTTGGGGTAAGGACATAAGGAAATGGTCAGTAATTAAATGATTTGTGGAGGAATGCTCTCATCTGGCTGAAGCTACTTGTAGGTGAGATAAGTGAACAAACCTTTGCAGTCTCATGGTTTTCCAGGTGTGAAGCTGAGCTCAGATGAATGTATAACACTGATGTTACCAGGATCTACTTCTTTATTTATTTATTTTTTTATAATCATTTACATCGGTGGGTTCAAGGTCAAATACATCCATATAGGGTCATAGTTCCAGAGGTGTTCACTAGGCTAATGACTACAAGGGCTTTTTTAAAGCCTAGCCATGCATTCCAGATCTCTGACAAGTTCTGTTATTTTGCTAAGTTTAAGCAAGGGCTTGGGAGATGAAACATTTACAAGCTGCCTTTGCCCATTAGAGACATAGGTCTCAAACCAAGGATGAATTCCTCATCCACAACAAATTGTCCAAGTTACACTTGATGTGGGTGGAGTCTCTCAGTGATCAGTCCTGGGACCTCTCTTTTTTGTCATTTACCTCTCTGAAGTCAAGGCCAATGTCAATGGGCTCTGGCTGGGTAAATCTGCAACTGATTGCAAATTAAGAGCAGTCATAGGATCCTCCACTAACACAAAGGTTCTCCAGGAAGGGCTAACACAGACAAATAACTAGTTTCAGAGTCATGGACTAAAACTATATGACAAGAAATATATAATAGTATATATCAGGAAATCATCCACCCTTGGTATCTATCATATTGACAACACACTCTTAAGAGCTCAACCAGTAGTCAGGGACTTGGGTCACACATAGGCGATAATCTAGCCTTTCACCATCATGTATGTGCAATAGTGAAGAAATCGTTTAATGCTGTGTAGCTGTCTTAGGAACAATGAGATGACTTGTGCTTATTTTATAGCCTTCACATCCTTCAATCCTCTCAAATTTGATCAGGAATGTCTGTGTCATCAATTGGGTTTATGGTCTGAATTTTAGTCCAGTAAGAACCCTGAATTTCTGTTGCAAATTTATGATGTTTTGTATTGTAGCTCCATTAGTCTCTTGCTATGTAGTTATTTTTGTTGAAGACTGCTGTAGGGTCACTGAGACTACAAGAAGGGTTCTATTGCCTTCTCTATTCTTCAGGTGTTTAACGTGTAGCTGGTAAGGCCTAAATACATTTTACAAAGTGTATGTAGGTTTTTAGGCTCTCCATTTAAAGTTCTTAAGTGCCCATATTTTTGGATTTGTTTTTCTGGGTAGCGTATATTACAGTTCAAAATTTCCCAGGCATCTTCTCCACCATACTTAGCAATGTTGATACTTATGGTCTCCAGGAAAGGTACAGCAAGCACAAACAGGTAAGGTGTTCAGCAAAAGGACAAAACACTGTCTATAGCAATGTATCTATTTTTAAGCACAAGGAAAATAAAACTAGATTGCTTAATTCAGCCATTTCATAAAATGCTTTCTTAACTGAGTTACTAAAGAAACATAAAATTAGCCTCTCTTAGGAATATCACAGTTTGTTTGACTGAAGTCAATATGGTGATCCCAGAAGAGTGTTCTCTAGGCTAATTACATTAACATGGAATAGGAAATTTCATGCCCAGACATCCGTACTCTGCAATCAGGAAAATCTCATATATACTTCCATAGATTCCTCACCTTTTGCAGATGAAATACCTTCTTTTGAACAGGAGAACCCTTCCTAAGGCAGCAACTACCCATTCAACATATTGTCTCAGTCTGTCTCTAGGTTCAGTGTAGCCCACAGGGTAGGTAAATCAGAAAACTGCTCTGAAAATAGGAAGTTAGTAAGAAAACCCTCTTTGTTAAGTCCAACAAACTTCTAGCTTTTGTTAACAGCATAAAATCATATACCAGGGCTTTCTTTTCTGTTCACTCCTCATCCTTGTTCACTGCTTCTATCTGTCTGTCGGTCTGTCTCTCTCTCTCTGGCTCAGTTTTTGCCACACCCACTTCTAAAGGATATGTATCATGGGTTCATAAATGCATTGATATATTTTAGGCATGTGGTCTATAACACCACTGAGAAACCTAAATAGTTAAACCTCATCAAATGATTTATAAAAAATCAGTGCATACCAAGATTATATATTTCCCATTCCGAAGGAGGTATGGTCCTCCTTGAAATTGATTACATGTATAGATCTGCAATCATGGAACTGCATACATATCTGCTGACCTCATAAGACCTAAACATAGTGAAAGTTTTGAAACATGAGGAGAATAAATCTAAGATGACTTCCCTGCTTAGTCTAGCAGAAGCATATCGGCATAAAGCAGGAATGGAAATCAAACCAGAAGTAGATAAAAATCAGGGATCAACTGAATGTGCCAAAAAAAACAAACAAAATAAAGAATATAAGGTGAAGGATCAGATGAGGAGGCAAGAAATGTGGAAAATGCATAAATATTGTTGCAAGTATAGAAAACTCCTGGAACAACCTCATGTTGATCAGGATCGAAAGCAGGAATGATTAAGGAGAGGTGAATTCAAACCAAGAGATGAAAGGTTAATATTGGTGGCCCAAAATAGCGGACTATGTACATGTTGGTGTAGAAAGTCCATTGAACATATGAGAAAAACAGAGAAATGTAGGTTTTGTAAAACAGACTTGGAAACAGTTGCACACTTTGTTACTGGTTGTGACATACTAATGGCAGAAGGACTATATACTGAAAAGGCATAATAATGTGGCAAGATTGTTGCATTGGGGATTGTGCAAACATTATATTATTGAAGTATCTGAAAAACACTGGAAACATGAGCCACAAAGCATCATAGAAAATTATGAAGTCTACATCGCGTGGAATCACCCATTACCAATAGTTCAAATTCAGATGCAAGAAAACCAGATATAGTGGTCCATGAAAAGAATACAAAAGTAACATTGATCATTGAAATTTCTACACCAAATGACTACAGTGTTTTGTGTACAGAGAGACACAAAGTCATAAAATATGAAGATTTGCAGGCAGAAATGAGAGCAATGTGGAAGAAAGATACTCAGTTACAGTAGTAATAGGAGCAATGGGTCTTATAAAAACAAATCTATCATTGTATTTAGATATGTTACCGATACATGTAACTCCATGCGAATTTCAGAAGGAGTCATTACTGGGCACATTTTAGATGCTGTGAAGAGCACTTTTGGCTAACATCAAAGACTGAAACAATACTAATTTCATGAACTTTAATTATACTTTGACTTAGGAATATGGTCCATTCCCACCATGGTATTAGAAACCCAACAGACTTGAAGAAATTAAAAATATTAAACCTAATATTCTAGGAATAATTTGGTTCATCAGTCAAGAAGTGCTGTTCTGCATACTTCAGAAGTATATTTATGATCACCCATTCTCTTGTCCAGATTAATTTTAATGGAAGTTAATGTGTTACATTGATTGACATGTAAGGATAGATTATTCCATAAACAGGAGGCATGTTGGGTTAGAAAATGTTCCCACCAGTAGGTTCTATTTATGTGTTGATGAGTACTAATGCTCTTGGTGCTGGTGTTAATAATGCTACTAGTCTTACATAGATGTGGGAAATCAAGCAAGCTGAGGTCTTTGATGGCATGGAAGGCTAGAGGTAGATCCGCACAAAGGAGTCTGTATAAGACAGAGTATAGTGAAAGGGATTTTAATCTGTAGGCATACTTTAGGGAGTTTAGTAGAGCAATTTTGTTGGTTAGGAATGATTGGAGCCTTTCTTTTTTGGCAAGAATTAACTTATAGGTAAATGCTGAAGATGGCAATGTATTCTGTGATATGTCTGTTAAGGGAAGTACAGACAGGAACTATGACTTAATTATTCCTACAGGTTGTATCTTGGAAATTAGCTGTGTTGGGTAGAAGGGTTTCCTTACTATGACTAATGCATGGTACCAAAGGACAGTTTGTTGTCACTGAAGGTACCCAGAACTCTGATGAACAAATCAGTTTTAAGGGGGTGCTTTTAATATGGTGTGGCCTAGAGAATTCTTGCTTATCACACAAAATCACACAACATTATTTTTGATATTAGCCAATGGTTGGTATACCAGACATTATTCTTACCAAGCCTTTGTTGAAAGAATTTGGGGTCCAAAGTAAAGAATATGTGGTACCCGGCTTGCAGTCATTAACCTGTCAACATATGCCTTAGCATTTGAAAATTAATTAATTTGTTTGTTTGTTTGTGTGAAAGCCTCTCTATCCAGGCCAATAATCAAGGAACCTCAGTCCTCACCATTGACACCGGTGAAAGATGTTCACTAAGACCAGGAATGGATTTACACAGTATTTTATGATGCAGCTCTCAGCATTGAGCAGAGTTTCACCCAAGAGCACACAGGCAACATGATCCAGACCTGGTAGTGGACTGTCTGTTTCTCTAGATCCCAAACAAGACTCTTTTGAGCACTGTGCTCCAGTTCCAAGTAGCTGACACACCCACACCTGGTATTTGATTTTGACACACACTCCTGGGAAAGGCTGGCACAGATTTAGTATATGTGTCCCCTTCTGCCCACATAATAAGGTAACTATGCTGCCACCAGTCAACTACTCTCAGTCTCTTACAAGGGTATCCAATTATATTGAGTAAAATCAATACTAATATAAATGGTAGAGTCTAACCAAAGCAGTCAGGCTTTTCAGAGTGGCCAAGGCTTTACTAAAATAAGTACAAGTACTCTCAAGATGTTAAAAGTATGCTCTAAAAGACCAGCCACAATGAAAGCTATAAAAATGTTTAATAATAAATAATACAATAGAAAACATGAGAATACTAAATAACAAAGTACAATAAACACCAGAGTTTCAATCGCAGGAGAAATAAAAATAACACAGTTGCATGTCTCTCAACTGTACAGATTTTTGCAGAATGTCCAAATTTTTGCTTCACATTTTTGGTCTGTTCCTCTTAAAAATTTTGTTTTTTTTGACAAATCACTGGGATGATCTAAGGATTAAAGTCACTAAATAATGACATACATTTGATTTTCAGATTTCATGTCCTTCAGAAAATGCATGTTAACACAAATCCTATTATTCTAACTACTTTTTAAGTTTATAAGGCCAATATTTAAAATGTTTCCCTATGTTTGGGCCTTTATTCCCCCATTTTGTTGGGCTTTGTTCAAATTTCTTGAACTAAGAGGTTGAGAGGTATGCACAGTTGGACAGATTCAAACAGATGCAGAAAAAACACACTTAACTAATTTCAGTGTATTTCCTGACTGTCTATAGGATATCTGTTCCCAAACTAACAATCTATACAGCAAGGCAAGATTAGATTAGGAGATGCTTACTTCTACAAGGCATGGTGATGAACTTCCAATCAACTGAACTCAACTCAACTAACTGAACTGAGATAACTGTCATAGATTTTCATATCAGGTTTCAAAGAAAACAAAACAGAACAAGCTGCAGTGTGAGTTCCCTCCTCTCAGTGTTGGTTATGGAATGGCATTGCATTTGATTACCTGACTCTGGTACGGTACAATACACACTCAGAGCTTTGCTAAGATCTGTTGCAGTATTTGAAAATTATAGAACAATTTCTAAAATTCTACTGTTCCTTTCCATAAGTATTTGTTTAAACATAAGCATTTAATTAGTTATAACACTGTTGCTATATTTTAACACAAGCATCTGTACAAATTAGTGTGACAGTCAAATGGCACAAAAATATTTGCAAAACTCCAGCTAACTATGCTGGCATATATTACACATGCACTGCCCTATTCTCCCTGGCATGGATGGCAACACCTCACAGCATCACATCTCTCCCCCCCTTTGAAGACTCAAGCTAGTTTTTCAAGTGACCCTGGAAAAATCTTACTTGAGAAAAATGGGCCTGTCTGGGAACACACTGACCTATTCCCTGTCTTGACAGCCCATCTGCATTGACATTGCTGACCCCACTGCAGTGCTGTAATGTCATGTCATATGCCTGCAGCCCTAGATGTTCTTCTCCCTCTGAGGAATCTTGACTTAGTAGAGCCCCCACCTCATGGTTTGAAGCATCTACCTGCACAACAAATTCTTTGTTGTAATCTGGACTGGCTAACACAGGGGTCCCTTCCAAAGCCCCTTTAAGCTATTGGAATGTCTGCCCACAAGCTGGGATTCACACTACCTTATCTGGTCTGCTTTTCCTTGTCAGGTTTGTGAGGGGAGCAGCTATTGTACTATAACTGGGAAAGAACTTTCTATAGTACCCCCTGTCCCCAATAATGGCCTCACCTGCTTTTTGGTAAACAGGGGCAGGCCACACCTGAATAGCTTTCATTTTGGTAGATTCTGACCTAATCTTACCACTCCCCATTCTATGTCCCAGTTAGAAAACCTCTGCCATACCCACCTGACACTTACTGAGCTTAGTGGGCAATCCTATCCTTTGCAGTCTGCCCAGGACCTTCTCGCCACACTGAGGCTTCATCATGTTAGCATAGTACAATTCATGCCCCTGCAACCTGCCTGGCATGTTTACCATATAATTAAAATCCCTGACCTTCCTTATCACATGGAAGGCTCCCTCCCAAGCTGCCTGACAACTTATTGTGTCTGACAGGAATGGACACCATAACCTGCTGTCCCAAAGCATACTCTTGGGCTCAAGCATTCCTGTCATACCATACTTTTTTATGCTGTTGGGCTCCTGCCAAGTTCTACTGGGCCAAGTCCCTGAGCTCCCTAAGCCTTGTCCTAATGTTTATGACATATGCCACAACAGACTCCTTGTGGGATTCATACTCACCCTCCACTCATCAAGAGTCAAATCTAAAGTCCCCCTCACCCTATGTCCATACAGCAACTCAAAAGGTGAAAAACATGTGGATTCCTGGGGTACCTCTCTGTATGAAAATGGTAGATGGAGCAACTATTTGTCTCACTATCCTCTAAACTGGACTGCAAATGCCTGCAGCATGGTCCCAAATGTACAGTTCAGCCTCTGCAGAAGACCTTCAGCCTGGGGATGGTAGGAGAGTGATCCCCAGGTGCTTCACCCAACAATGCTTCCACAGACAAGCCAGGAGGTCTGACATGAAACTGGCACCTCTGTCAGTCACTAGTTCTCTTTGAAAACAAACCATGCTGAAAATCTCTAACAAAGCATTTGTCATCTTCTCTGCCTTGATGGAGGACAGAGCCACAGCCTCAAGCTATCTAGTAACATAATCTACTACCACCAGGATATACGTCTGCCCTATGGAGCTTGGGGTACTTAGAGGTCCCACAATATCCATAACTACCCTCTGAAATGGCTCCTCAATCACTGGCAAAGGAATCAACAGAGCTTTGAATCTGTCCCCTGCCTTGTCTACTTTTTGGCACTGCTTACAGGTCCTGCAGTACCCTTTTACATTCTTTGCAATCCCAGGCCAATAAAAGCTCTTCATAATACATTTCTTGGTATGCTTTATGCCCATATGACCTGCAAAAGGAATATAATGGGCTATGGCTAGAGGTGCCAGATGGTAGGCTCTGGGCACTAGCAAATGTTATATTACCTCACCCTCTAGCCCTTCCACAGGGGTCCACTCTATATACGGTAACTTTTTGTTCCAGTAAACAGACTCCCCTTTTCCTTAAGCATCAGGTGCCTCCTTAGCTACATCCCTCAGTCTTCATAAGGTAAGACCCAAAAGCTGACCCTGTCTCAACTCTGTCTTTGTAACTTCTCCCAGCTCCCCTTCCACAGGAAGCTTAGTATCTTCTGACAGAGGTGCCTCTCTGTCAGCCTGGTAACTACCACTCACCTCTGTCCTTGCAGTCACCCTGTCCACTGGAACAGTAGTACCTACCAGCAGCTGTGGCTCACTTTCAGGCTCACTGCTACAGGGTAGCTCCTTCCCTAAAATAGCCACATTACCAATCCCAGCTTCAGGTGTGGGGTCTGTCTGGGTCTCCCTCAGCCTACCAGACCTATCTGCCTGTCTCCAAGTCTGACTGAACGTGACTGCATGCACACAAGGTACTGCATTTTCAAAATCATTCCATATCAAGACATCTGCAGGAATATCCTCAAACACAGCTACCTGCTTACTTCCTTTTCCACCCTCCCTTTCAAGGTGAACCCTGGCCAATGATTTGGAAAAGTATCCTTCCTAATGCTCTGATTGTAATGGACTTGTCAAGCAAGTACTGCTCCTTTTTAACCACTGCAGGCTTCACAATATAATGTCAGAAGCTGTGTCTCTCTTTCTAGTGGCCTGTCTTCCATTCACTAAGATAGGACACAAACATCAGTGATGTCTCCAGACAACTTACTAGTGGCACACTGTTAATGTCAGTTGCTGGCTCCCTCACCTTTTATTCCCCACCTTGCTTCAGTGGACATTTGTATGATACATGGTCCCTCTGGTTACATTTAAAGCATCTAACCCCTGAACCTGGCTATGCAACTGAGCTACTGGCTTCCCTGTTACAGGTAGACTCTGCTTGGGTGATTTAGGCTGCCCAACATGGGTTCCATTATATTCATATGCAACACTGAGTATCCATTTCTTGTGCAATGATGCCCTGTTTGCTAAGTAGAGATCTCCTTTTTTCCACAGCTCATCAGCAGAGTTATACTCTGAGTCTGCTAACCAGATTCCCATGTCCTCAGGGAAACTATTAGGGGCTTGTTCCATCACCAAAGGGTCTGCCAGTCTTTTGAAAGTGGTAAACTGACACTGATTCACCCACCTGTGAAAATAAGTATATAACTCAGCAATATAATCACATACACTTTCATCTGCCTTGCTTTTATGCTCACAAAACATTTTTTCTGGAAGCTTCAGGTGTTAACTTGTAACAGTTCAATAAACATTGCTTGACTCTGTCATAGTTCAAACAATCAGTATCAGACAATTTAGAAACAGCAGTTACAGCTTTACCATGGAGTAAGGAGGTCAGAAACAATATCCAGAGCTCTTGGTCAACATTATACGGTTTATATATTCTTTCAAATATATCAATAAATCTGTCAAAGTCACCCCCTCAGCAAATTGTGGAAAAAGTTTATTGACCTTTATTGCTTCTGGGGTCTGGTTATTCCCTTACCCATAACCTCCATGACCTTGATGAGTGGTCATCTCCTTCTCATGTTGTCACTGTTTTTTTTTTTCTTCAGCCTCCAGTCACCACAGTCTCCCATTTTCTTTGATCTTCAAATGGTGCAGTCTGTCTTTTTCTTTGATCTCCAAATGCTGCAGTCTCTCTTTGGTCTGCAAACATTTGGTATCCTGTTGATGTTGCTTCCCCATTTCTCCCAACATTGCAGTCTCTCTTCAATCTCCAAACATTGCAGTTTATTGTGATTGTGCTTCTCCTTTTCTTCAGCCTTCAGTTCAAGTCTCTTTAACTCCAGATGGATATTTAAGTCCTTTGAGGAAAATATGAACTGTTGTTTCTGAAAACTGCACATCCCCAAATGGTTATCTTCCTAATCACTGGTCCACACTGCAGCTGTAATGAAAGCTGAAATAATTTCCTCTTTAGTCTGGTTAACATGTACCAGTTATTTGGCTTTCACACCATGGCCAACTGGTTCTTTGTCAGCTTCCCATAATCCTTTGCTGACATCTTTACCTGCTTTCCCTGACTAAACTAAACTAAACTAAACTAACCAAAATAAATAAAACTGTTGAGAGCATGAAACTCTGAATATTTACCTTGTGGCTGTTGAGAGCACACACACCTTTAACAATGACTGCCCACAGGCTACTGAAGTTCAGTTAATATCCCACTGCTCTGACACCAATATGTGACAGCCTCTTTTTACCCGGGGCCAGTAATCAAGGAGCCTCAATCCTCACCACTGACACTGGTGAGAGATGGTAGCTAAGAACAGGAATGGATTTACAGAGTATTTTAAGATGCAGCTCTCTGCATCAAGCACAATTTCTCCCAAGAAACTCTTGAAGTTTTCCCTACTGCATTACAAAGATTATATGAGATAAAAGGCAACATCTTTAAGTTAGTTAGGAAATTAAAAGGAAAACCGCAAGTAATGATGAAGCACTGTGTCACACAAAAAAGACTTTAATCCACTGCTATAGCGCTTTCAGCCCAACAATTAGGCCTTCATCAGAACAAACTGTTAAAAAACTGTCCCATTTTATAGCATCGTCAGTACACATCAAGCCAATCAGATCTCAGTTTTCTTAAAACTTAATATAAAAATATATGTGTATAAAATGCATCCTAAATAATGCATAAGTTTTTAACAAGCATATAACCTATTTACATTTATTATAATGCGCTTTTCTTTTCAACACAGCTTTATAGTTGACACCATTGTTAAGCCCTGGTGCCCTGCATGCATCCAAAAGAACCTGCCATTTAAACTCTCATTAGATTGTTAAGTTCTGTGCTACTAATAATGAAGAACATACTGCTAGTAGAAATGTGAAACCTGAAATAAATTCTATTAAGGAAGTTGTCAAGTTGTGTGATAAGACTACAACTAAAATAACTGAGTAGGTGTTATGTAACTGTGTTACAACCAAGGGAGTTAAGTGCATTGGATTGCCAAAGGGAAGTCCAAGCACTGATACACTTCGGAAGCATGATTAACTTTGTCAAAGACCACCTGGTAGGTAAGAATAAGAGTAGCAGCAACCAGAAAGCAGCGGTAATGCACATCTGTTTATAAAAAGGAATATCTCCTCACTCATGCAGACATTCAAACATGTTTGGGAAATTATTGCATCCTTTGTCTCCAACCCCTTATTTGGCTCATGATGCAGTATTATGAAAAAAATGTCCCCATTGTAAAGTACTAAGTTAAATGTAGTACAAAGGGGAATCAAAAGAAACATTGCGGCAGTCTAGCACATGACACACTTGACAAGAAAGAGGTAGAACACCAGCTTGGAACGCCATTCAGTATACAAAGCAGTGATACTCGTATGGAGATGCAGAATCAAAGCTAAGATGGAACTGGCTTGGGACTTACAAATGGAGCTAGCCTATAATCTGGTTAGAAAGAAGGAAAGAAGATCCAGTCAGCTACCAGAAGAACATCCTAATGACAGAGCAATAGAAACTAAACTGCAGCATATGTCACTGTAGAAACTGAATGTGAACTTATAGGAAACTCTAAAGTAAAAAGCAATCTAAGTCAGAAATTTGCACATATGCTTACAAGGAATGTTAGCATTGAAACAGACAGAGAACAACTGGGTACTTGAGTGAGCAAAGAAATGGTGATTAATAGTAAAAGTGATATAGATAAACACAGAGTCCTTAGTGCAGTTTTGCTAATATAAATAGAGAATTCAAGCAAAGGCAAACTGTCTCCTAATATCTATCTATCTATCTATCTATCTATCTATCTATCTATCTATCTATCTATCTATCTATCTATCTATCTATCTATTCATCTATCTATCTATCTATCTATCTATCTATCTATCTATCTATCTATCTATCTATCTATCTATCAGTAAGCATGAGGCAATTAGCAGAGTGCCTTGGATTTTCTAGTGTTTACATTCAGTCAGCAGATGGTGGTTTCTAGAATCTGGTATACAGTGATGAGTTTAATAATATAATAACAAGGGAAGAGTTATATGATTTGATCTAGAATCTCAGTAATGCCATAGTCAAGTTCAGGTAACATTGGTAGAGATATGATGGGCTACAACGAGCAGTGAGAAAAATCAACAAGATGACCTGGATACCACATCAGGAGCAATGGATGATCTAGTAACCAATCATTTCCATTCAGACTGGAAGAAAAGAAATGTCAGTTTATACACAAAAATTATAACTGCCATTACAATATATAAATGATAAACTGTGTCTGAATCAGAAATAAAGGTCTGTAGTAATATCTACACCATGCATAATGTAAAGTGCCTTACTGCCCTCCTACTCTTCTATAATGGGTATCTGTATTTTTTACTGTTTGAGTTGTACAATACATAGTTTATGTATAATATTTATTGATAAATACATGTTTTATAGTGCATTCCTCCACCTCTATTAATTAACTGATTGCTGCGTAGCATTGCAGTTTTTTAAATGTGTGGGAATTTTTATATGAAAATTTTAAAGTAGTCATGTTTAGGTCTCTTCTGTCAAGCTGTCATGTCTTTCTGATACAGTGGACCACACAAAAAGTAATACGTCCATGATTTAATTAACAAAAAATCTTTTCTGTTACATGGTCACCTGCAACTCTAAGTTTTTCTTCTGTAAAAATGCTAGACATCAGGCCTTTCAAAATTCAATGTTGTTAAATAATCATTAACGATATAGTTTGCTGTTCACCATTATGTTTTCAACTGTCAAACATACATATTTTTATATGATGCTTACTTTCTTGTATAACCATTTTATCTTCTATCACTACTTTTTTAACAGCTAATATATCCTCTGACAAGCTCCTGAGAGTACTATACACATTTTGCTTATTTACTTGGTCATCTAGCAATTTATGTTAATATATTTTGGAATATTTTATCTTGTTTTCCATATAGATTCTGTATAACTTTCTAAGCTTTTCTTTGTGGAACTCCACTGCAAATGACCTTTTACCAAACTGGACCATCTCGGTGAACAAAAATGCAATAAGTGCTTACATTTGGCATAATGCACTGGTTCCAAAGTACTTTTGTGCTCCATCTGAATCTGTGCAGGCATTAGGACAGGTAGTAATGCTTCACCAAGGATACAGCAGGTGCACAGCTCTTCATCTGTATTCTTCAAACTCAGGGATAACAAATGGAGATGTGGACTTGTATTGTATCAGTATGGTGTTGTGGCACTGCTGTGATATGAAATAATTCCCCAGTAGGCATCTGACTGTAGTTCCCCTAAACTAACATCTAGTACAAAAAAAACATATAAAATGTTCAATATTCTTCCACAAAAACATAATTTATTGAAAGCCCACTTGAGTTCTGCCTCCCTGAAAGGGTCTCTTTTAGTCCAAATACCATGTAAACTTATATCTTAGGTGATATAAATGCATGCTTAGGGTCCAGGGATGGGAAGTACTGTTGTTTAGTTGAAATAGCTGTACCATAAGCTCCCCAGGGTCTGTAGTTCAATCCTACATGTAGAGTTGACATGTCCTCCTGCTGTCTGTGTGGGTTTGCTCCATGTAAATCAGTTTCCTTTCTCCTACTAAAAATGTTATGTTTGACTGGTTATACAAAGATGTCAGTATCTATCTATCTAGTCATCTAGCTATCTGGAGGGAGATAGAGTAATTTAAATAAAAGTATTTAATATTTTATTGAAAAATCAGAGCTTTCATTAAAATAACTGTACTGCTTCCTTTCCCCATTGTAGTGTCAACCTGGAGGTGATCAGAATTAGCTAAGGGAGTATGTAAAGAGCTCCACTTGGTGATTTGGGAAATACAGTTCTCATCTAGAACACTTTCTGGGGTCCTCCTCAACACAAAAAATACTTTAATGAAAGACGTGACTTTAAAACAGTACACAATAAGAAAGAATAAGTAAAACAAATCCTGTGCACACATTTCTTCTAAAACCTCTTGTGTTAATGGAGTATGATAAGTGCATGTAACAGGGTACAGGATAAAGATATTTTTGTCTACATCTTTAGCATGTGATGAGTCATCCTATTTGTACCATCGACCATTCAAACATTGCAACCAATCATTCCCATTCACACTTTCAAGAAAATAAATTTCAAATGTTTATACATCAAAAATATACATGGAAAATCCACTAAAAGATGTTTCTCCTATCCAAAATAAAATAATTCTAGGAATTAAATTAAAAAAATAGAATGCTTTAGAAAAAAAAAACAGAAATAAAAGAAAATCACAGATGTGATCAGTCAGTTAGAAACTGTATTACTGGTAAAATGGGTCTAATTTTAAAATAACAAAACTAAATAAGATTAAATTAGCTAAAAATAACTACATTATCAAATTAACCTACCAAAATAAGAACCTTGCCTAGATGAGGCATTATGGAGGTGCCAAGAGCTGTAGCCAGTAACATGGATCCCAGGGGCAACAGGTGCACACCATCTCTAGCAAAGCATCATGGTTTGTCAATCATATCATCCAAGGCAGACAGATAATGGATCTCCTTTGAATGACATCAGAAGCTTAGCCACTTGTTGAAGTCATTGCTGTGTATATGTATATTTGTGAGCATTTATATGTATATATATATATATATATATATATATATATATATTTATGTATATATATATATATATATATATATATATGGGTCTACTTTCATACCTTCACCTACCTGCACCCTAACCCTAACTCACTTCTTCACCTACCTGCACCCTAACCCTAACTCCTTCACCTACCTGCACCCTAACCCTAACTCACTTCACCCGTCCCAAGACTACAGTCCCTCACTATCACACACATTTCGCGACACTTACCTGAACTCTCAAAAACTCGTATAACTCGCGCACAACACTTACTAGGTCACGACATTTATATATATATATATATGTACATATATATCTCCATATATGAATATGAATTTAAATTATGTTTCTCGTATGTTTTACTTGTTCTATATTTCATTCCCCTCTCCCCCACCCACTAGGCAGGCCGACCTGTATGGCCCCATCTAAACCAGCCCCTCCTCGACCCATACATTCATTACCCACAGTTCCGACCCCCCCCCCCACTGCACCCATGCAGCCCCCATCCCTTCCCTGGTTACTGGCCCGTAGCTACCACACCACCACACTTTGCCCACCCTCCACTCCTCCTCCCCTTGGGACTCATCTTGTACGTTGCCCCAACTCAAGTATCCTAGGTCTGCCACATGCTGTAGTCCATGCATATATGAACACAGCCATGTGTACCTTTGGAGACATGGTGTTACTGGAAAGAAGATCACCCAATTTTTGGGTCGTCCCACATGGGATGAATGTTTCCCTGGTAATAACAATAGACTTCATGTGTGACTTTGTTTACACTAACAGTTTTATTTGTAGGTATTGCAAAGCATATGTGGCACACAAGGTTGCCTGGTATGCACACGAAACCTAAGAGGAACGTCTAATCCAGGTATACGGGAAACACAGGACCCTGGCATACACACGGCACTACAGGTTCCCCTCCTGATAACTAAATTATTGTCTAATGAAGATGAACTGCTTTAAAGTTCCTTAATCAGTCTGTATCCAACGGCCTGTGTTCTGCCCAGCAACAAAATAAACACAAGACTCAAACTCAAGACCATACTCACCATACACAAAGTGATTTACCACTAAGCCATGCCAGATATACATAAATCTGATGTTGTCAGTGACATAACATCCAGCCCAGTCATGCAACAGTACAAAGAATGTATACCAACATCTAGATGTATGTGTGTGTGTAATTATATTCATATCTAAACAGATACTACATATCTATATATGTGTATTTATATATATATATATATATATATATATATAATCTGAAATATAAACATAGATATAGATATATATGAACATATATACATGCAAATGCCGACATCTACACATATATATGACAACACCTATATGTCCACATATACACAGCAGGTTACATATATGTAAGCAGGTATATATCTCCGTTTGTATATATATATGGACATAGTTAGAAATATATAAGCAAATATATATATATACCTATATAGGTATATATGGGCATACATCCGTAGATAGCAATGGTAGATTAACAGAAACATATATGTCCACATGCACTGATAATGGGGTTGCGAGGCCCAAACAATATACATCCTGTAGTAATTGGCAACCCCCCCAACAGCCAAACACGTCCGCCCTGCAATACACTACCAAGTTTAATGTATGTTGTTTGATCTGTATAAATAATGGTCTAACTATATTGTCATTTATATGTTATTTGTATATATTTCATTCCTCTCTCCCCCACCCACTAGGCGGACTGACCAGTATAGGCCCATCCAACCCAGCCTTCCCTCGACCCATAATGTCATTACCCACAGTTCCACCCCCACCCCACTGCACACATGCAGCCACCATCCCTCCTCTGGCTACCAGCCCGTAGCTACCACACCACCACACTTTGCCCACTCTCCACTCCTCCTTCTCCCCTCGGGACTCATCTTGTATGTCATCCCGACCCAAGTATTGTCGGCCTTCCACATGCTGTAGTCCATGCACATATGAACACAGCCATGCTTACCCTTTTAGACATGGTGTTGCCGCAAAGAAATTCACCCAATTTGTGGGTTGTCCCGCATGGGATGAATGTTTCCCTGGTAATAACAATAGACTTCACTTGTCACTTTGTTTACACCAGCGGTTTTAGATACGGAACATAAATATGTGAACTGGAGTACTGCAGTGAGCACAGATGTGAGGTGTTAGTGTAATAAAGTGTTGAAGTCCCCAGGACCCCATACAGTGTACGTACACATGAAGCACAGATACCAGACACAGATATAACATATAGCAAATAATAAATCAATATCAAAAGGAAAATATAATGCTAATTAGATAGTAAGCAATGCTAAGCATTGCACAGGTCTACCTACGTGGTGTAAGCAATGTGTAGGCCGGCTAACTCAATCTGCCCAGTGATATGCTCCTTTAAGCAATGCCAACATTAGGTAAGCAGGTGTGCCCATAGCTTAGCCTTTTCAAAACTGTCCAATCATGGGAAGTTGTGGGAAATCGAGCATATTTAAACCCCACAGGCACCAATAATTCCCATAACTGGTTGCAACTCCCTACTGTAGACAGAATGGCTGGAGTTGGGGTAGAAAAAAATGGATGTAGCCACTTACTAATAGCACTCAATACACACAAAATGCCAGTGATATATCTGACACAAGACGTGTGTGGTGGACAGACAAAACATAGGCCCACAGTTGAGCGCTATGCAGACAGACTGCAGTCCATGTTAAACTAGTATGTACACACAAACCCTGCAAAACTGGTGCTATACAATGCATATACCAACACTGGCACACTTTGTCTGTAGTTCTGGAACCTTATACAAATATGTAGCAGCCCTACGACTGCAAGTCCTCTTCTGAGAGGTATTGCTGCCTGCTGTCTGTAACACTGCTGCCCACATGCAGGAAGGATGTCCACCATACAGGAAAGGTAAAGGGACCACACCCAAATGATGTAGGGATTTATAGTAGTGGGTTGCCATGACAGTGGTAATTGGAAGTACTACACAGCATGCTGTATGCAGGTAGCAATTGGAGGACGCCGATTGGTGCAGAGGCCATCATCTGATCATGTACTTCACCTACAAAAGCCATGCTGCAATCTATTCATTCCAGCTACTGGATAGAGAGAGAGAGAGAGACACACACTCACACACACAGACATACAAACACACACACACACACACACACACACACACACACACACACACACACACACACACACACACACACACACACACACACACACACACACACACACACACACACACACACACACACACACACACACACACACACACACACACACACACACACACACACACACACACACACACACACACACACACACACACACACACAATCTCAATCAATAACGAATAATAGCTGTAGGCTAAGGCCAGGAATAAAAAGAAAGTTTTGAACAGACATCACTCACACAACAGGTATGTGAAGTATATGCATGTATTTGACTGTAGTACTTGGGCCATAATAATGGGATAGATGATGTTGAATGATTTATATGTGCCAGCAGGTGTTTTTGTTTTAATGATGTTCAGTTGAACAAATGTTATGGACACTAGAGTATGTTCCTGTGGGTGGTGGGCCATACCTATCGACTGTGCAGAGCAGCACTGACTGACAAGATGTAAGCCATCATAGTGTGTGTTGTGTAATGGAAAACATGTCTAGTAGTGTGGGCAATAGCCACTGGTGGAGGTAATGGCATAATGATGGATACGTGGGCTCCAGAGCCCACCACTTGCAGGATACTCAGGTTAATGTATAATGCAGCATGCTGAAATGCCATAGGTGTGTAATAGGTGTACCTGCAATCTGTCCATGTATATACCCTCCTAATGTTAGGCTGCGTCCATATGTGGCACCTGTCTGTGGTGTAGCAAGGCACAACACTCCAGCTGTGCAGGAAGGAGAGTCAGAGATTGTGGACCTGATGTCTGAATGTACTATATATATATATATAAATATATATATATATATATATATATATATATATATATATATATATATATATATATATATATATATATATATATATATATATATATATATATATATATATATATATATATATATATATATATATATATATATATATAGGTTCATAGGTTCATAGGTTCATACTAGGCTATCTGCCGAGGGCATTTACAAGCCTAGCCCATAGTTTTGTGGCTTACGCCACCCCTTTAGTATGGGGAACTATACCCATTATTTTGCTGTGCCTCTGTCGAGCAGTGACACTGAGGTAATCCTGGGGTATATCTGATCTCCCATCCATTGGTCAAGATTTCTCTTGAACAAGGCCAGCGAGGTGCTCTGCCTCACATATACCGGGATTTTATTCCACAGCATAGGGAGTCTTTGGGTGATGAATCTATCCCTCCAGCACGTCCTATTAATAGCCGTGTCGAGGTTTAAGTCTCCCGCCCTTGTGGCTCTGACGGATCTAGATTTTTTGAGGTGAAGCATATTCATCAAATCTGGGTTTGACATGGCCTTGTATGTTAGGCAAAGGTCACCTCTGACCCTATATATATATTTATATATAGATATATATAAATATAGATACATAGATATGTAGATATCTATATAGATATACACACGTATATATGTATATATATATGTGTGTGTATATATATATATATATATATATATATATATATATATATATATATATATATATATACATGTATGTGTGTATATATATATATATATATATATATATATATATATATATGTAGTAGTATTTTTAGAAAACCAACCTTTGTCAATCAATATTTACATTTTGAGAGCTTACACCCCATGCATATGAAGAGAGGGGTGGTTAAGGGTCAGTTCATTAGGCTTAGTCGACTCACTAGTGAGATTGATTGTTTTGACAGGGAAATGCTTGACTTGAAGCATTTCTTTGTTGAAAGAGGTTATGAAACTAGTTGGTTAGATTACATCATAGGGTAGTCCAAAATTTAAGAGGAAATAAAGCAATTCCAATTTTAAATAGTATATCTACAGTTGATATATGTGGCAACATGGTAGAGCATGGAAATAAATTTGTTTTGTCTTTTCCGTTACCTATTAGTAATGAGATGGACATCATTAAAAGGATTGTGATTAATAACTGGAAAATTGTATTGGGCAACCATGAGTTAGCAAAAGTTATAGGCAATCATCCGTTATTTTCATATAAAAAAGTGACCAACATCAAGATGATTTTGGAAAGAGGTGAAAATAATGTGACATATTCCACACTTAAGGTTGGCACATATCCTTGTACAGGTTGTAAACAATGTAGGTTTGTTAGTGGAACATCTAGTGTTTTCCTAAAACATTTAAACAAGGAGTTTAAAGTGAAAGGACATTTTACATGTAAAACAAACAATATTGTCTATGTGGCACAATGTGATCATTTTTATATAGGAAAGACTATAAGGACACTGAACAAACGTATTTATGAGCACAATTTAGCCATTAAGAAGAAAGATTTAACTAACGCTTTAGCTAGACATTCTTTAAATTGTGTTTCGTTTAAAAAGTTTATTTTTTCAGTATTAGAGAGAGTTGATGACACTATTTTTAGTGGGGATTTCAAGACACTTTTAGAATGCAAGGAATCTTTTTGGCAGATCAGGTTAAAGGCCGATGAGCCACCTGGCCTGAATGACACAATCAATATCAAGTGTTTTTTAGTTTTACAAAAACTTTAATTATTTGAAGTTTAGACATTTTTTAAGCATACAGTTGTCAGTACATGATACATTATTTATTACATATTGTACATTATTTGTTACAATTTTAATGATTTATATTTCAGTAATGTTTTTAATCAATCAAGTGATGAACTACTATTGGTTGATTTGTTTTACATGTGATTAATTAATGACAGTATAAAAGTGAGGGTCTAATCTAAGGGTGCATTTCTGATGAAGTTCTTTTCATTAAATGAACAAAAACGTTAATAGCAGGTTTGCAGTCTGTTCTTCATTTGTCAGTGGTGGACTTTCACAAAGTTATGTATATATATATATATATATATATATATATATATATATATATATATATATATATATACATGTATGTGTGTATATATATCTATATATATATATATATATATGTATATATAGATACATATATACATCTATGTGTATATATATATATATATATATATATATATATATATATATATACATATAGTGATATATGCATACATGTATGTCTACAGATATACCGACACCTACATGTATATATAAATATACATATATTGATATATACATACATGTATGTCTACAGATATACAGACACTTACATGTATATATAAACACAGATATACAACAAAATATATATCTACACATATATAGAGATATATACATGTCTGTGTCTACATATATACAAACACACACATATGTACATATATATATATATATATATATATATATATATATATATATATATATATATATATATATATACACGCCCCCTATGTTTGCATTACAGTGCTGCATGCTATGTGGTAGGGGATATCACACATATCAATGAACACAAATATACAGCAGTAAATGTGTGCAACATGGACAGGTATGTCACTTGTGAACCCCTTTTTGGGACCACATTGTACTTGCTGTAAAGGTGGGATTGTGAATCCGGGTGAGAATATCAGGTATATTTGTGGAGGTGGGTTCAGTTGGTAGATAGATGACAGAGCTTACAGGGGTGGTATATGACGCATGTGGTGGGTAAACACCCTGGATGGTGAGTGTTGTCTGCAATGTGGAAGCCACATGAGCCCCCATATGGAAACAATAGGACCATAGCTCCCACCCATTGCCAGTCACAACAGCAGTTGCACAGACCTGAAGGTGCCTTGGCTGGAGGCTGAGCAGGAGTAGCATGTGGGCCCTGTGAGTGTGTACTGAAGGCCTCAAGGGGCTGTAGCATATCCCCCTGGTTTGTGTGTAGCTCCCTATTCACCAAACCCTGGACCTGACCATGGTTTACAGGATCATGCCTGTGTATGCCCCTGGGGGGACACCACCCCCTGAGGAGGTTCCACCTGAAGGTAATGCTGACCAGTAGTTGAAGAGGTCCTAGGGCGGGTCGCACATGTGATGTTGCCAGGTAACATGGCCAGATGAGATTGGAGAGGTGGCTCTGCTGCCAAATATCCCATAAACATGCTACCATGTCACTATTATAGAATATATGTGGGTAGCAATATTCTACATAATCCCTGAACATGTCCAAAAGCATGCACAGATATTCCCAGTAACACAGAATGTCAAATGTGCAGCAATCACATAGCAAGCATACCACATGCATATATGGAACCATAGTGGCCCTGACAATGCCATGCAGGTGAATAGTCTGTAACACACCGGCAGTGATAGTGTCCAGACAGGGAACATGGCCACAGATGAATAACACAAAGTGTGTTACAATACAATACATATGTATATCCCACTGTTAGTTAAGGTGTGCTGTACCTATTGAGTTGTGTGAATAGTTTGTTTTTGCAGATTTTGGGGGGGCAGAAATGTGTATTAAGAACTATGGTAACCTTGCTTTATGATTTGCTGAGACCTTTTTCCATCTTTATGTCTTTCAGGCAAGATGTCCTTAGGGCGGCTTCCATCATATGCTGCAGAGGAAATGGAGATCATTCTCAGCTACCTCAGCAATCACTATGTGTTACTGTCTGGCAGACATGCACATGAACAGCAGGAGCAGACCACCCTATGGAATGACCTTGTCCACAGGGTCAATGATGTCGGACACCATAACTGAAGTTATGAGCAGGTCCTGCATCATTGCTCTGACCTGCTTCACAATGCCCGCAGGCGTGCTGCTGCTGTACTGGGGGATCACCTCGCAACAGGGGGGGGGGGTCATGAAACCCATCCGGCCCCTTACACGTGTGGAACAGCTCCTCAGCAGCCTCAGGGCACCTGCCCATACCAATGTACAACAAGTGTCAGACAGCATTACGGAGGTGGCTGTTACCCACACACTGACTGAGGAGTGTGCAGGTAAGACCACAGGGAACATCAGTAGACCACATTTGCATATGCATCTGTATAGGTGGAGCATCTTCATCTTCTATTGGCTTTTCCCAGTTAGTAGTTGCCACAGTGGATCGCCCGTTCCCAATTATTCCTGTCCTCTGCATCTTGCTCTGTCACACCACCCACCTGCATGTCCTCTCTTACCACATCCATAAACCTTACCTTAGGCCTTTATCGTCTCCTCTTACCTGGCAGTTTCATCCTTAGCATCCTTTTCCCAATATACCCAGCATCCCTCCTCAACACATGTCCAAACCAATTAAATTCCGCCTCTCTGGCTTTGTCTCCAAACTGTCCAACCTTGACTGACTGTCTACTATACTTATTCCTAATCCTGTCTACCCCCGTCACACCCAGTGCAAATTTTAACATCTTTACCTCTGCCACATACAGCTCGGACTCCTGCCTGTTTGTCAGTGCCACTGTCCCCAACCCATATAACATAGCTGGTCTCATTACTTTCTTGTAGACCATCCCTTTCACTCTTACTGCTACTCGTCTGTCGCAAATCACTCTTGACACTCGTCTCCACCCATTCCACCCTGTCTGTATTCTCTTCTTCACCTCTCTACCACACTCGCCATTACTCTGAATTGTTGGTCCCAAGTATATCAACTCCTCCACCTTCACCAACTCTACTCTCTGCATCCTCACCACTCCTCTATCCTCCCTTTCATTCACACACATATATGCTGTTATAGTCCAGCTGACCTTTATTCCTCTCCACTCTAGAACATATCTCCACCTCTCCAGGGTCTCCTCAACCTGTTCCCTACTCTTACTACATATCACAATGTCATCTACAAACATCATAGTCCACGGGGATTCCTGTCTGATCTCGGCTGTCAACCTGTCCATCACCACTGCAAATAAGAAAGGGCTCAGAGCTGATCCATGATGTAATCCCACCTTCACCTTAAATGCATCTGTCACTCCCACTGCAGATCTCACTGCTGTCACACTACCCTTGTACATATGTTGTACCACTCTTACATACTTCTCTGCTACTCCTGACTTCTTCACACAATACCACAACTCCTCTCTAGGCACCCTGTCATATGCTTTCTCTAAGTCCAGAAAGACACAATGCAACTCCTTCTGACCTTCCCTGTACTTCTACATCAACAGACTCAGAGCAAACATTGCATCTGTAGTGCTCTTTCTTGGAATGAAACAATACTGCTGATCACTAATAATCACCCCCCTTCTTAAACCAGCTTCCACTACTCCTTCTAATAATATCATGCTGTGAATGATCAGTATTACCCCTCTGTAGTTACTACAGCTCTGCACATCATCTTTATTCATATAATCTAGTACCAAAACACATTTTCTCCACTCCTCAGGCATCCTCTCACATTCCAAGATTCCATCCAACAATCTGGTTAATCATGTCACTGCCATTTCCCCTAAACACCTCCAAGCTTCCACGGTTACATCATCTGGACCAACAGCCTTTCCATTCTTCATCCTCTTCATAGCTATCTGTACCTCTGCCTTGTAGAGCATGCATATATGATATGTCATAACTATTATTTGTTGATGCACAGTAGTAATAAACAGATGTGCATAAGTGCTAGTATTGTGGACGTGTACTGTTGATGTACTATAATGCTGCACCCACCCTATAGCAATGCCACAGCTGTGGCCACTAACTTTGCATTTTTCACACTCTTATGCAGGTCCCTCCGGTATACCACCATGGCAGCAGCCTGTAGCTGGTGAGCATGGTTTATGTTGATGCTTGCCAATGCACTGGGCATGTACTTGCTATGGTATATGCCATGCACACATCTAACACACCTACCTTAATGCATGCTGTACATGTTCACATATTGTTGCTATTACATGCACTGCATCACAGTGGTGACCATGATGAGGTATTGGAGAGGTATGTCAGATGCCTGCAGGGTAAGTAACATCCTGTCACTGTGAAATTTGTCCATAGGGTTAACATAATGGTGGCACACACAGACTATAGTAGAGACATGTGTGAAACATCACCCCTGTACAGTGCACCAACAGTTTATATACCAGTGTTACAATGGCAACTGTTACAGATGTACACTATGGCATAATGTATTACTGTGGTCCACATTATTAGCTGGAACGTGGCTGTAACATGTGCTGTGTATAGGGCACTGCAAACTGACACACATGTGTTGCCCATACTTGTCAAGCACCCGCAAAAAGCCTGAAGGTGGAGAGGGGATGTCAGCATGACACACCAGTGCACTGCAGCAGGGAGCCATAATGATGTTAATAATGGCTGTATCTGCACACAGACTGGGTCAGTAACTGTGGCAGACATAACTCTAAACCCACAGAAATAGTGACAGCAGTGTGTGAACACCAAGGGTGTACATATGAGTAGACCTTGCAATCATGCAGAGTTGGGGAACATGTGTAGGGCAGACTGACCATACACAAGCAAATGCAGATGGGCCATGCTAGTATACCCCTGAAAGGAATAGTGACTGCTGTAGTACACATAACAATGGGTGTAACAAAATGTCATGATAATCATGTGCATACACAGGCACACACACGACTGTATGCAATGCGATTAGCATCCGCACACCTAACACCTTTAATAGACACTGCATGTGGATGTAGAGGACATATGATACATATCAGGCTCATGTACTGTTAATATATGTAGCAATGTTGTCCCATGGCAGATCAAGGAATGGTGTATCACATCAATAAGAGTGTGTAGACTCCCTATAGCCAAGGTATGATCTGGCAATTGCCAGTGTAATACTATTGGATTGTTCATACATGGTCTGCTAATGTTGAGAGCTGTAAACCACACGTCAAGCATTCACAACTGACATCTGACCACACATCATCCCAGGCATGTTTTGCTGGAAAACATAGGATCTGTGAGCATTACAGCTGACATAACTGATACAGTACTACACATTCAGCAATGGGATGTACACCTGTGAACTGTGGTGCACAGTACATGTCAGGGTGCATAGCAGGTGCACAGCGAAACTGTGTACATGGGTGCAGTGTTCCCCAGGGGAAGGGGTATCACCTACTAACACAGGCCATGCCTCACACACATGTATACTGTTGCTAGCATGGATTGACTATAGCTGCACTGCATGCTGTTGTGTACCATATGTTATGCATGTTGACAGATGGGTAATGAGAGGACTGTGTGTACTATCATTGTGCATCCTCACCTGTGTGTGTGTGTGTGTGTGTGTGTGTGTGTGTGTGTGTGTGTGTGTGTGTGTGTGTGTGTGTGTGCGTGTGTGTGTGTCTGTGTGGCTGGGTGTTCATGTCATTTGTAGGTTCAATGTGGTGTAGAGGAACAAGGATGCTGCATGTAGGATGTTTGTGTGCATGTGTGCATGTGTGTGTGTGTGTGTGTGTGTGTGTGTGTGTGTGTGTGTGTGTGTGTGTGTGTGTGTGTGTGGTTGTGTGGGTGTCCATGTATTCACATGTGTGACTGTGGAGTTTATGATATGGCAGTACTTCCCTTTGTGATAGTGCCGTACATGGACATGGACTGACACAAGACACAACAGGAATACTTGTCTGATATGTAATCACAGGACAGTTGATGGTCTAATAAGATCAGTAGCATGGAAAATGCTTTGGGAGGGAAAGTAGATACCTGGTATACCCTCAATATCGCATACAGAAGGGAGGTGAACGACAACCCATTTAGGCAGCACTACAGATGCATTGGGAAATTACTAGACAACAGCAGGGAGTGTAAACATATATCACAGTTATCACATGATAGGTTGATTGAGCAGCATGTTAGGCATGTACTGAGCAATCCTTACACATGACACTACATTGTGTGACATTATGGTGGGAACTTATCAGCCCCTCACATATAGGGGCCAAGCTTACAAAGTCCCAACATACACAGGATGAACACTGAATGACAGCAGTGAGGCCTTGTAAATAGTACTACATTAATGTCATGGAGTTAATGGAGTAACAGATCCTGTGCTGTGGTCACTTTTGTAGGCATTTAGGGAAATAAGATGTTAATGAGTGGCATTGAGTGTATGTCACCAGGCATGATGCATGATGGCCAGCTTAAGGGAATACATGTGGGACTGTCTGTAGCATCACAGATAGGTAGGTATTAAGGTTCAGTGTGTGTGTGTGTGTGTGTGTGTGTGTGTGTGTGTGTGTGTGTGTGTGTGTGTGTGTGTGTGTTTGGTGTGTTTGTATTATTATGTAATGCTGGACAGGTCTTAAAGTGCATTTCTTTTTATCCCCCACAGGTGGTGAGGTGAGTCAGGGTCCCTCCTGCAGGCAACCTGATGTTGGTGTGCACACAGACACTGATGATGATGAGACCATGATTGAGGCACAGGTGGATTTGTCAGGGGTCAACACAGCATCAACATTTGACATCCCCGTCTTAGCCACCCCACCCCCGCACACAGTTGCAGTGCCTATACATACCCTATCACCAGTGGCCATAGCTGAGGGAGAGTTGGCAGTTAGTGGCAATGCACAGGGTAGTGTGGAGACCATGCCAGCTTTGTCTGTCCACAACAGGCATACCAAGATGTCCAGCTGGCCACCACATAGGCATATGTGCCAGGGTGCTCGTGGTAGGGCTGCTGGTAATCCTGCCCCTGGCAGAGGTGCCACAACTGGTACCAACAGGTGCATGTTTGAGGCTGTCATGGAGGCACAGGCATGTATAGAAATGTACAACAGACAGGGCCTGAGGCTGCAGAGGGCTGCCTATTCATCTGAAAGTGACAACATCCGTGAACTTGCTGCTGCTCTCCGTGAACAGAACGAGATCATGGATAGACGGTGGGGTGAGATGGTGGGCCTCCTCGACCTTGGAATGTCTGTGCTTGAAAACCTGGTGGGAGAGGTGCAACGGCCACGTGGACGTAGGCCAGAAACAACAACATCTAGCAGTCAACGTGGACATGCTAGGATGCCAAGCCACTCCTTTACTGGAAGTAGTAGCCCCAGCACATCACTGGAAGTGCTATCCACACCACACCAAAGCAGGGATTGTGCATGTGGCCCTGGCCAGTCCCAGGTGAGACATGGTTCTAGCGGACACCTGTCATCATCAGGGGAGAGCAGCACATCAAGGCCTGTACCTGCACATACCTCTGGAACCCCTGGCAGGCACAGTCAGCGTGTCCATGGCTGGAGGCGGTGAACTGCACACCCTGCCAGGTATGGTCTTCAGCTGTCCAAAACACCTGTATGGGCAGCCCCATGGCAGAACTGTGTGTATGTATACCCACACACTTTACAAACACATGTAGGGCAACCCCATACCGACATGCATCACATCACCATGCCCTGTCCAAATAATTAACCCCCTCACCCACACACATGGTGTCAAATGTATGGGCCACCCTTGGCCTCTGGAAAACCAGCAACACACCCTGTGCATATGATGATGCCTGTGCCACATCCCTGTCAACCATAACATCTATGCAGGGACAGGTTAATATGGTTCTGATACACACGGTGACTGTAATACAGTGCAGCAATGTACTGCAGTATAACATGTTGTCTGGAGTAATGTGTAATGCATACATATCAGGTCTTGTAGGTGATTGTTTTACCCATACTGTTATCCATTTGTATTGTAGGTGTACATATGTCAGCAGGAGGATGGTCTTCAGTCATATTCCACAAGGGTTGTGGCACTGTGGTGACACCATGGCTGTGACTTATCCAGAGTACAGTTGCACTCATTTCACAGGATTGTCTAACAGCTATTGCCTGTGCCACATAGACAGATGACCCACTGGGACATGTATAATCTGCTACAATATGTAGACCCATCCATATACATGCACACTCTTACATGGCAACACTGTGACTAGACCCCTACCTAGGTATGTAGTGCTACTGAACTGTGTGGCTTTCATTGCACACACCACACATCATTTAGGGTGAGGTGTGTACCAGGTTACATGTTACATGCAGAACATCCACAGACATGTACAATATGGTAATGGTGGATGTAATGGTCGTATATGAATAATACATAGTGTGACATACCATCATACACACATTGACAGACACATAACAGGCAAACACACATCCAAGAGACCTGGGCCTATTGGTGCTAACTAACAGTCCATGTGTCCAGTGTGTCACTGGTAGGCTGCACACAGCACATGTGTAAATGGGCTGTATTGTGGTTTTAGTTGCCTGTATGGTTGATGGCAACAGTGGTCACCATAAAGTGGTACATGGGGCATATACTGGGTGTCCCATTGTGTATTGGCAGTGTACACACCACCCACATCCCCCAGTGGTTATTGTATGCACTGGACCCATGATAAACACCACACACAGGTTTTCAGGAATGAAAAAACTTTATTTATGTACTATTACAGTTCTATATACTATTGCTACTGTAATTAGGATTGTCTTCACAGATATAGAGTGTGTGGGGGGGTCACATCTGCTTTCCACATGTGTGCCATTGGCTACAGACAGACATCCTAAGGACATCATAGTACAGTACTGCTGCTAGCACGTACTGCCTATGTCGACTGCAGCAGAGATATTGGCCAATATCTGTGGACATCCTTACACACTCTGTGCAGTCCAGAGGTATACACAGAACTCCTTAGTTCAAAACATGTGTACCATGCATGACAACATGGATGTTAACAGCCATGTAGATGGGTATAACACATAACAACTGGTATACATATGCCACCATAGGTTATGCATTCACACACACCTGTCTGGCCTGACACGTAATACCCACTGGTACAGGGGTGCCATGGTCACATACTACCTACTAGATGTTGACATACATCTGTACAGCATTCCACTGCTCTGTCTGACATACATGACTGTTAAGGGAGGCTCGGCAGCAGTACATCTGGAAAATATATGAACATGACATCTCACTGGGTAAGTGCACTAAGCTGACAGGCATGTAACAATGCAGGATCATATTGTGTAGCATGGCACATACAAGGACAATTTGGGTACATGTAGCTGGTGAGCACTGCAAGGCTCCACTGGATGTGTCCAGGCACCGGAACTGTGACTTGAGCATCCCAAACACATGGTCTGTTATGATTCTTGTTTGTGTTTGTGCCTCATCATGGAGCTTTCTTTGGGTGTGTGTGCATTTCTGATGGGTGTCATCAGCCATGGCTCCAGTGCATATCCAGCATCACCCACTAGGTGACCGTGTGGGATGTCCCCATTGGCAAATCTCTGGTACAGCTGCATCAGATGCCAGATGTGGGAATCATGATAACTTCCAGGGCAGCCAGCACACACATTCATTATTATGCCCTGGGCATCGCACACAACCTGGCAGTTGATAGTGGGGAAGCCCTTGCGGTTGCTGTAGACCCTACCCACTCACCAGGTGGTGCTTTGATGCATATGTGCATGCAGTCTATTCCACCCACTTCCCCAGGGTATTCTGCTATTTGGTGGAAGAGATGTATATTGCTGGCCAATGCGTCATGGGTTTTGGGGAAGTATACATCCTCACTGACATGTGCTGACATGGCATCCAGGAACTGGTGGAGTACCCTGGATGCTGATGCCTGTGAAATCCCCATCATATCCCCAGTTGGCCTTTGGAAGGTACCTGTAGATAGTATTTGTAGGCTACACACACCATGGTATACAGTGGGATGGGTTCCCCTCTGTTAGTTCTGTGTGTCAGGCGTGGCTGGCACAGCTCAACAATTTGCTGTAGGAGGTCCCTGTCCACCCTATAGCACTCCACTATCTCCAGCTCATGTAGCCCCTGGTAGGTTACCCTGGGTCTGTACACTCTTCTCTGTCTCCTCCCTGTGGGTTGGTCGGCAACATTCACATCCTTACCACCCTCAGTGTCTTCCACAAGTTGTATGATAGCTATTGTAGCCCCTATCATTTTGATGTTGTGAGTGTTAAAAGTTCCCTGCTTGCTTACACTGGTGATGTAGAGTGTGGGAAAACCAGAGGGGAAGGTGTTTGCTTAGTTTATAGTAGCGTTCTGGGCTGGGCTGGTTTGCTGCCTGTGTAATTGGCTGATTCTGATACATTTCACCTGCCAGCTAAGCTAGTTCTCCTTGATTACTTTCCTACTGCTGTTTTACCTTCCCATTGCCTTCTTGTTTAAGCCCGTGTGCACGCCGTGCAAACAGAGTGCTCAAATGTGCACACTGCTGCTATTTCCCGGTTTCCATTCTTTTTTTCTTCCTGTACACACCTGCTTAGGCTTTGTAAAGAGTGCTATGCAAGTTTAGACACACCCCATAGCTAAGATCTGCTAACCTAGGAGCAAACCCGAGCCACAGGGCTCCAATCCACTTCCAGTATGCCTGACACCCCCCCATGATGTCACCTAACTCCTAGGCTTGCACCAGGCTATTCCTACTCTTTCACTGTTAGGACCTGACTCACATGCTGGGGTAAACTGGGATTCAAATCCTTCCCCTCATTTGCATAGGATTGCTTGCTAATGCATAGTTACATGTCCCACACTGAGCCTCCCCCCTTAGTAACCACTACTCACTGGCCAGATTATCTTCTGCCTGCCATTGCCTTGCATGGCAGATTACTGATTTTAGTTAAAATGCTTATTTTAGGTTTATTTTATTATCCCCCCCGATCCAGTTTGCACGTCACTGCCCTACACTTAAACAGCCGAGATCAGCGATAAAAAAATAAAAGTTGATTTTTTTATTTATTTGCAATGCCAATGGCCTTATACGTGCCCATTGGCATGCTTCCTCAATGATATGCAGCCTTTATTTGGAGCTGTCATAGCTCCATTTTGGATTTTTCAGAAATGTACTCGGTTACTAACCAAGTACATTTCTGCTGGTTGCACTAGTCCTGCATGGATGATTGCAAGCTTCTTGGATCACAGAATCACCTCATTTACATGTCTTTCTCCTGCATATGGGGTGATTTGCATACAAGGGCTTCGTCTGTGCAGGATTAGTGCAGAAGCTCTTGTGCATGCCGCTGAAGACTGTTCCTGGATCGCACAGCAGACATATTGCCTGTTAGAACTACTGCACTGATCCTGCATGCTGTGCAGGGCATAGT
Source organism: Protopterus annectens (assembly GCF_019279795.1). Lineage (NCBI taxonomy): Eukaryota > Metazoa > Chordata > Ceratodontiformes > Protopteridae > Protopterus > Protopterus annectens. Next base: position 894,085,272 of record NC_056737.1, read on the forward strand.
GAATCTGGGGTCTGGTCTTAATGAAGTTTTTTCTCTGAAACTAGAGTTAAACTTTCTACACAATTTTATTAAGTAAGAAAAACTTTTTTATAATTGTATTAAGTAAGATATATCTTTAAATACATAGTTAGTTGATTGATTTAATTATGAGTTTTATATAAATGCAAAGGGGTGGCTAATTGTGTGTTATTGCCTGATGAAGCAGTATTTTCTGTGAAAGTACTCAGTACTTGCGTTGTGTTTTATTAAACGGCTAGATCGTATTTGAACTTGCTCTTGGTCTTGATACATTTTCTATTTTTGGTGGATTTCGCTACTTGTATCAACTTGCTGGCTTGGTTTTCTGTGTTTTTGTGTTTTTTGTGGTATGCAAATTACAGTGTAAGTAGTGGAATTTTATGCTAATGAAACAAATCAACATGGTGGAGCAATTCAACAACTTCTAAAGCAACTATGTAGACTCTGTGTTCGTGTTGGCTATGTATTCAGAAACTTTCCAAATACAGACACGGAAAGGAGTCTACATGGAAGCAAGAGCAAATACTGACGTCAGCATGTAACCCCTCAAAAATTATGAACTAATTACACACTGGATGCTAGAATATTACAGTTACAAAATAAAAAAAATAGCTCTGTGTAGGTGCATGGAGGTGCACCTAGAACAATGATAAGAAAGCATCAGGTATGTGTAATAGATGCTAATTACAGTATAAGCAGATGGATTCCATTTTTATGAAACAATCCAACACAGTGCAGCTATTCAGCATGCTATAAAGCATCAATATAACCTCCATTCTTGTTTTCCTAAATGCTTCAATACCTTTGGAGTAGAGACAAGGAAATTTTAACTGGCACAATGTTAGGGGCTGTGGCATCTATTCTACATCTGCATGTGCTAGTGGCTGAAGTCAATGTGCTGGTGCTGATGACAATAGGCCTAGGCTGAGAAAGACAAGAGTGTTCAGGCTCAGGTAACTTATCAGATGGTACATGACCTGGAGATTGTAAAATGCTACAGGCTGGAGATGGACACATTCCAAGAACTCTGTGAGCTCTGCCGCCCTGATCTTAGAGCCAGAACCAATTGAGGGGAACCCATCCCAGTGGAAACTAAGGTATGTTTATCCCTTAGAATATTAGCTACAGGTACTTTTCAAAGACCACCTGGGGACATGATGGGTGTGTCACAGGCATCAGCATCCAAGATCCTTCACCAATTCCTGGATGCTAAGTTCATACAAGCCAGTGAGCACATATGTTTTCCCTGTAGTTCTGAGGAAAGGGCTAGCAATATCCAACAGTTCTACCCTGTAGTGCACTACTCTGAAGTATTGGGTGCCATAGATTGCACTCATGTACACCTCAAGGCACCAGCTGGTGAGCAGGGTAGAATCTACAGGATCTGAAAAGGTTACCACTCCATCAACTGCCAAGTTACGTGCAATGCCCAGGGAATAATCTTGAATGTGTGTGCCAGCAACCCTTGCATTTATCCTGACTCCCATATCTGGCACATATCACAGCTATATCAGATGTTTTCTAGGGGGGACATCCCACAGAGCCATTTATTGGGGATTCTGGCTATGCAGTTAGAAAGTACTGAGACACATTGCAGTTGTTTACTTCACACTCCCTACTAGAGAATACACTATAAACTAGTGAAATGATGATGCTAGCCACTGTATAACATGGCTAGGCAAATATAATTCACAGGTACAATTAACATTTAAACAACACAAATGCAGATGTAGCAAGCAATAATGTAGCCTAACATCCTGTGCATCAGACACAAAGCTTTAGTTTCCCTGAATTCAAAAGAGAGAAATCATGGATATGGCACAGTTATCATCACTTGCACAGGGTGCTGTGTGCATGTGTGTGCGTGTGTGTGTGTGTGTGTGTGTGTGTGTGTGTGTGTGTGTGTGTGTGTGTGTGTGTGTGTGGAGGGGGGGGGCAGGAGGCCTAAGCTGAAAACAAATGCTGTTGAATGTGTGTGGGTAAGAATGGAAGCAGGCAGGCTGAACCATGTAACTGTTGTGTTTGTGTCTGTAGGGCTCCTTCGTGTGAAAGTGATGTGTGACAGTGTGCATGAACACAGCCAAGCAAATGGTTAGCTCTATGTATTGGTATGTTGAACAGGTGTAAACTGTGCATGGTAGAGTTTTCAGTTCATTGTTGTCTCCTCTGACCAAGAGACCTGGCTGTGCCAGGAGAAATATTAGTACCTCCACATCCAAGGCCAGATCCAGTGCTACTGCTTGAATGTAACTGTTGTCAGTTGGACATGCTCCCTTCATGAGAACACCCAGGACTATGACCCCATGGTTTGCCATGTCTGGGTGTGGACGGCACACTCCCTGATGGTGCAGGGGAAGTACAGTCCCTAAGGGAGCATGATCGTGCATGGTCACATTGGCTAGCAGCAAATAGTGTGGCTGACCTATGCATACGTGGACAACATCCCCATCCCAGCAGATGTGTCTTCACAGACACTGAATGATCCTTTATATAAACCCCTTTTTCCATCACAGACACTCCATGTTCCAATGTGTCATTCGACCAATCCACTGAATTGGCTACATGGTGGAGGCAGTCACAGATGTCAGACTGTGCCACATCTAGAACTCAGAGCATTTTTCTGGTGTGCCTTTCAGAATGTGCCTGTGCCTCTATGACAGCCCTAAACATCCATTGAGTGACACAGGAAGAGACACCTTCACCAGGTGGGAAAGGGACAGGAGGCCTCCTCAACAAGCATTGAAACTACAGTATACACACTCCCATGATCAATGTCCTTGACCTCAACCCGTCCAGTATCTCTGGCCTCAGTGGACTGGGTAGGCATAGGCCTACTGGCTATGTCCAGGGAAAATGAAGGGGGTCACTGCATTTAAATCTCTGTGCCAGATTCAACTTCTGCACCCCACAACTGTGTGCCTCAGTTTGGCCACCATCATCATCAGTGTTTGTTGAGACACTGACATCAGGTTTCGGAATGCCCACACTCCCACTCTCATGCTCACCTATGATAAAAAGGGAGAAACACAGGAATACATTAATACCTATACTATTAATGCTAAACAAAGTACACTGCTGTCACTATTACAGACAGTACAGCAATACATACAACAGGCCTGAGAGGACACATTATGAGATATCTTGAAATTTATCTAAAGTACTGACATAAATGTATTGGGCTTACCATCTGAAGAAGGCCTGTGTTTCTGTATTCCTGATGGGTCTGAAATAAGTAAAGCAAAAGCTAAAGACAACAGCATCACATTTAACAGTAAGACAATGGGTAATACATTAACATCTCTATATCTGCAGTACCTCAAATGTCAACAAGAATGTGGCTGACAACTTTAAATTAAGCTTATAACTTTAGCAATCCTAAATCCACCCACCCAACAAACAATTGACACAGACATATACCTTCTTGAAGTTAATGCACTATGCCACAGTATTCTAATTATCATCTAATGAAACATACCTGGAAGCTCCTTTTGGGATGCAGGAGTTGCACCCACATCCAGAACATAATGTACCATGGATTTCTGGGAGCTGTCCTGGGTGGCAATGTTCACCAGGAATTCCTCAGTGGTAGTGAGACAGGGTTCTGGAGTAGGGCCTCCACCTGTGACTTGATGATTGCATGCCACTGCAGCTGCATTCCTAGGTGCAGCAGTTACCATGTCTGTTGCTCTGTGACTCACCTGCTCATATGTGAGATTGTGTCACCCAACGGTTTTAAGGTTGGCCACTATTTCATCCCAGAGGGCTATATACTGACCCATATTGGCCCACCTCTGGACAGCAGCATAGCAGCATGTTGCCTTAAGGCATCAATTATCAGATTATTCTCTGCATTTGTAAATGGGGACCTACAATGAGCAGACATATTGCATCCTGCAAGACAAAAGAATGATAATACATATGAGGATCATATAATTACCAATTAACTGTTTACAGATAAAACTGTAAATGAAAGTTGTAAGTATTCCTCCCTGGATAAACATGAGAGAGTTTGCATATTTCAATAAATAACAAGATGGAGGATACAAAACAGGGAGACTAACAAGAGAAACATATCCATGTTCTTTGTGTTTCACTGTTGCAGTCATCACACTTGGGTTACCTGCCTGCAGGTAGTCCTCAGTCAGCCCGAATACCAGAGTCTTAGTATTTCTGTGTCAGATGCTTTCACTTCTTCCATGATGTGGAAGGGTGGCCTAATGGTTAAGGTGTTTGCCTTGCAAACATAAGGTACAGGGTTTGAGTCTCACAAGAGATAATTGGCTAGGCTTAAAATGGCTCGCAAAGGCAGTTAGCTTAGTACTAATCTATGAACCTATGTCAGGTTGTCAGGGGTATAAAAACAGGCAGCCAACACCATTACATCAGTCTTTCTTGCCGAGGAGGAGCTCAAAGCAGAAGCAGTTTGCAAGTGCCGGTTGGCTGCTACCTGAAATTTTTATTTTTCGAGTTGATAATTCTGAAGTCTTCTAAAGCTAAGTACCCCATTGGGGATGCTTTTTTCTTGCTCTAACCGATGTCAGAAAAAGTTAACAATTGTCTTGCCTGTGGAAAGCAAATACCTCACAGAGATTTTCATTCTTACTGCATCACCTGTTTAGGCCCAGACCACGGCATCCCTCACTGTTGGTTTTGTGCCTTGTTTAACACCCAAACTATTTGTTGCCAGGCTATTTTTGTTGCAAAATTCTTTCGCTCTCGATCTCCGTATTCTGAAATGACTTCGGTAAGCCATCCGACTACCAATCTTCTGAAAAAAATGTAAGGCTAAAGACAGAGACAGACCACATAGGTCCAAAACTGATGACGACAATTCCGTTAAGCTATTCAACAGTCCACCAGTACTCAGGGAGGTGACTTTGCAGCCCCTGATGCTCACTTCTATGGATTCGCAGGCCTCTGCCGAGACCCATTCAGAGTCCGGTATGTCGTGAGATGCTTCTTCAACTATGGAACCAGCAGATGTCTCTACCTTGGATGGGTCTGAAGCCACTGTGCACCAGTTTCTGAGGGTGTTTTCTGACCTACTAGTATTTGAATCAAACCGACGACTTCTTTTTTAACCAAAACTACTGAGTTTCTTAGGCGCAGAGTATGCATTACGCCTAGAAAACTGATGACCAAAGTGCATGCTCAGGCCCCCATGCCACAAAAAACAAATGCTTAGAATGGCTGAAGACCTTATAACACTAATTAGGGGAAGCCAGCCTTCCCCTGCTAAGAGACAAAGAATTCAGTTGCCTTCAGATTCTACAGACCAGAAGTCCAATGACTTTGACCTTTATGATTATCAGGACATGCACTTATCAGCCTATGAGGATTCAGATGCAGAGGAATCCATTCCCTCTGCCTCCCCTCTAGAGGATTTCTCTTTTGGTGAAACCTTGCATACTTTAAGAGACCATTTCCATTGGGAATGGCAAGACTATCCTCAGTCCAAAAAGATACTCAGAGATTTTTTAGAGCTACATTAGCACAGTCCTTTAGCTTTTCCCCCTGTCCTAGATGTTGTGGATGTTTTCTTGGAATCCAGTCTTATTCCAGACATCTTACCTCCGGCCCCTAGGAAACCTGACAGGTACTACCGAGTAACTGATTCCCACAAGTTTCTTTTCAAGAATCCTACTGCTGATCCATTGATCATTTCCCAGGGACCTAAAGGTATTAAGGCTACTACAGCCAAAAATTCTACCCCTTCGGACAGGGATTCCAGAGCTTTAGACAGATTGGGGTAAGAAGATATATACCTCTGCAACTCTTGCTATCAGGGCATTGAATTGCCAGTTTCACATGCTGAAGTTCCAGCAGCATATTATGGATCTCATTTATGAAAAAATGGTAATATTTCCAGATTGTGCAGAAAATAAAGATTTGCAAGAGCTTAAGCATTCTGCAAACCAAGTTAGTAAGCATACTTTGCAGTGTGGTTTTGATGCCCTAAAAGCATCTTGCAGGGCTGCAGTCACTGGCTCTGTACTGAGATGACATGCTTGGCTGAAGGAGCAGACCTTGCTAGATCATGTCAAATCCAAATTAATAGATGCTCCTTTAAATAAGGATGTTTTGTTTGGCACCAAAGCAGAAGAAGTTCTTAAAAAAGATGGAAGAAAAAGCAAAATCTATGCAAACTGTTAAAGAATTCTTACAAGTCCAACCACCTCGATTCAGTAGGCATTGCCCTTCAAAACACTGGTCCTTTCCAGCCCCCTCTAGGCCTTCCCAAACAAGACCCAGGAGAAACAGACCACCCAGACTACAGTCTCAAGGTATGCAGAGATCTAAACAATGGAGTGCTCCCACCCCTAAAAGAGGGAGTGCTAAGCCACCTCCCTATGGAAAAAGTTCACAATGACTTCTCAACTCTTCCTCCCAGCCCTGCCCGATTGCTTGTCTCCCTAGGAGGAAAACGTGCCCTTCATGCAAAAAACTGGATGTCCATCACTCAGGACCAATGGATCCTCAACATTATATCCCAGGAGTACAAATTTTATTTCCATTCACTGCCAACTCCAAGCGGGTTTCCAGTCCTTCCTCCAAAACAATGGGCAGAGGCTCAAAACCAAGTTCTTTCCCTGCTCAACATCAGAGCTATTTAGCCAGTTCCAATAGAACAAAGGGGTCAGGGTTTCTACTCCAGACTATTCCTGGTACCCAGGAAAGAGGGCTCTTGGCACTCAATCCTGGATCTTTCAATTCTCAACACCTTCCTGGTGGTCCCAAAATTCAAGATGCTTACCCTGGAACAGCTTCTCTCTATGCTAGCCAAGGATTCCTGGTTAGTCACCCTAGACTTAAAAGAAGCTTATCTGCACATCCCCATCAGGGAATCATGCATAAAATATCTACTTTTCAGGGCAGGATCTATGCATTATCAGTTCTCTGCACTTCCCTTTGGCTTATCTACTGTGCCCATGTTATTCACAAAATGCCTGGCTCCAGCCATTGCATACTGCAAGCAGAGAAATATCCAAATTTACCCATACTTGGATGACTGCCTGATTCAGGTGAACAGTCAGGAATTGCTGCTTCAGCACTTGGCATTTGTAAAAAGCCTTCTCACTTCTTTGGGGTACACCATCAATGAAAATAAATCACAACTGGTGCCCAGATCAAAAGACTGTATTCCTGAGAGCAAGCTTGGACACAACTTCCCAGATGGCATTTCTCACTTCAGAAAAACAAGTATATCTGACAGACTACTACAAGGAAATGGCCACCAGAACCCAGCTAACTGCAAGAAAAATACTGCAAGCCCTAGGGTTCATGGCCTCATGTATTCTGCTAATTCCATATGTAAGACTGCATATGAGAAAACGTAAATGGTACTTAAAAATTCTTTGGTGCCAACATTCTCAGGACCTGGAAACAGTCACTCCTATCATGCCTTGTTTGAGGGCAGAGTTCCTTTGGTGGGCAGAAGCATGCAACCACAACAAGGGATTGCATTCTACTTGACCCCATGCCACCCAAACCCTGACCACAGATGCATCAGACTATGCATGGGGAGCCCACATGGCTGGCAAATGCATTTAGGGCCACTGGAGCCCAAGCCAAATTCTCCTGAACATCAACCAAAAGGAGATGCTAGCTGTACAGAATGCTCTGACAGCTTTCAGATAACTAATCCTTCCAGGACAACTGCTGATAAAAACAGACAAAACCACAGTTATGTGGTACATAAACAAGCAAGGGGGGGGGACACATTCTTACCCACTCTGCAGGTTAGCCATGACTCTGTGGAGCACAGCTTTGGACAACCAAGTCCATCTACAAGCTCAATTCCTGCCAAGCAAACAAAATTCACTGGCAGACAACTTAAGCAGAAATCTCCTAGATCCACACAAGTGGAAAATGGAGCTCAGCACCTTCAACCTCCTAATCCAGAAGTGGGGGACCCCAGAGGTGGATCTCTTTGTCTTCCCCTACAACTACCAGTTAAGTAAATTCTGCACCAGGGACCCTCACAGCAGGGCCTGGAAAGTGGATACCCTATCCTTTCAATGGGAAAACCTCTCAATCTATGCTTTTCCCCTCTGCCCCTTCTCTCAAGAGTACTACTCAAGATAAAAGAAGACAGGCCAAGGACAATTCTGATTGCCCCAGACTGCCCACACCAGCACTGGTACCCACTCCTGAGCAGCCTGACAATGGTGCCACTCTGGCACCTGCACCTGACCCCTACCCTGCTGTCACAGCAGGAGGGACAGATTTTGCATCCACAATTACAAACCCTAAATCTTGCAGCCTGGCTTATTTCTTGAATACTCCACCAGCAACCCTAAGTAAACAGGTGCTGGACATCATTCTTGAAGCCAGAAGGCCTAGTACTAGGAAATACTATGCCAAAAAGTGGAAAAGATATTGTTCTTGGATTCATTCTAAAGGAAAGGACACAGCTGTGCCCTCCTTACCTCTAATCCTGGATTACCTAGCAGAGCTACTCCACAGAGGCCTATCCTTCTCCTCCATTAAAATTTATGCCTCTACCATTTCAGATCATTATAATACTGATAATTTTATAATACTGATAATTATAATACCACCTCTGTTTTCTCACCCTCTCATCAAACAGTTCATGAGAGGGGCTTACAACTTAAGGCCCCCAAGGAGAGCACCCACTCCTGCTTGGGACCTTAACTTTGTAGTGGAAAAGCTCACGCTTCCCCCTTTTGAACCATATGCTTCAGCAGAGGTAAAATTCCTCTCTTGGAAAACAGCCTTGCTTCTAGCCATCACTTCAGTAGAAGAGTGTCTGATCTACAGGCACTGATGGCTGTGGAACCATTTATTATCTTCCATGATGACAGGGTTTCCCTCAGGACTAACCCGTCCTTTATGCCTAAGGTGGTGTCCCCTAAACCAATCCATCCATTTGCCAACCTTATTCCTTAACCCTCAGAATAAATGGGAAAGGATCCTGCACTCTTTGAATGCGCACAGACAGCTTAGGTTCTACCTTGATAGGACTAAGCCTTTCAGAAAATCTGACCGGCTGCTAGTCAGCTTTGCAACAGGGTCAGAGGGTAAGGCCATTTCTAAACAAACCATTTCCAAATGGATAGCACACTGCAAACATTTCTGCTACAGGCACCATGGAAAACCAAAGCTTCATCAGAACACATTCCACTAGGGCTGCTTCTACCTCTACAGCATTTCTCAGGGGAGTCCCTACCAGGGACATTCTGGAAGCTGCAACCTGGAGTTATGTACACACCTTCACCAAGCATTACCACTTACTTATCTTTTTCAAATCCAGGGCAGGATTTGCTGCAGCAGTCTTGCAGGGCCTACTAGCCAGCCCTAACTCTTCTTGACTGCCTCCACTCTTCCTCAGCTGTGGGAATCAACCCAAGTCTGATGACTGCAACAGTGAAATATGAAGAACATAATACAGTCGTGTACACTTTCCATAAATGTAGATGCTCAAGTGTATTCATTGTTGCAATCCTGGTTTCCCTCCCTCCAGTCCCCTGTTTTTCTCTGTCTTTCTACCTCTCCTCTCTATGGCTATTCCTAATGGTATTGGTATTTACTTTTTACTGGTGGTGATTTCTGCACCATATACTAGCTCCCTGTTTGTGGACTCCTAACATTTAGGGCAAGAAAAACTGATGTAATGGCGTTGGCTGTACTAAGACTTTGGTATTCAGGCCGACTGAGGGCTACCTGCAGGCAGATAACCCAAGTGTGATGACTGCAACAGTGAATACACTTGAACATCTACATTTATGGTAAGTGTACACAACTGTATTTTGTTTGTTGCAAAGCAAGAAGTATAATATGCCCACCCTCTCAAAATAGTGCAGTCTAGTGAGTGCCCTAGCACTAACTCATCTTTGCTCCCCCCAAACAAAATTACAGGCTAAGGACCCATTGTGCTAACAAAACATCTTAGAAATGCTAAAAGTGCTATCAAAGGGCCTGTCTATGTAACATGTGTACATATTTATAACACAACATTCCCTTTTCAGGTATTCTAGATGCTATGTACCTGTGAACTGGCTAGACAACTGAGGCCATGCCATTATTACACTTCTAGGTAATGCATACAGACTAAAGTGTGAAACCATTACTTCACATTTATTCGTAACTACATTCCAGCATATGCATTATGTAGGTAACAAAATGTGAACATACCTGCTAGAGTGCAATATTCCTCTGTAGAGAAATACTGAAGAAATATGGTTGTCTTAGTGAGATGAATAATGTAATAACTCTCCTCAACTTCAGTTTAGCTAACTATACATTTGCCTTTTTATAGTGGAGTGCATTATTGATGGATTGCATCTCTCTTAGTCTGTGCTCCAGAGATGCTAATTACTGCATAAGCAGGTGAATTGCATGCTAATCAACCAATCTTGTGAGGCTATTCAACAAGATATAAAACATCCATGGACCCTCCATGCTGGTTTTTCCTAGGGATGTCACAGAGTGTGGAGTACAAATTCAGCATTTACAAGGTATGTCCTGAACCTGAGTGCATAATACTATTATGGCATGTACTTATATTTCATCATGTGCTACAGTATGCAGGTAAAAGGTGGGAGATGTGTACAGAAAATCAATTAACATGACAGCAGAGAGTTATTTCACTTGTATGTGTCCATCAGAAAGTAGTAGTCTTCAGACATGCAAGATTCACACATTCATAACTCTAGAAAATACTGATCAATGCATGACCTCAGTTTAACATCATATGTTTGTAATAGCATATCTTTGCATACAGAAGTTGTGCCACAACTTGACCACAGCTTGGCCCATCCCCTCAAAAGATCAGTGTACCATGCCAGAACAGGAATTCACCTTTGCTCCCACCACCAAAAGAGCAGTGTATGGTTGTTTGTGCCATCCAACCTGACCTTCATTTACTGACAACTGCATATCATACTATTCCCAGTTACACACACAATGTAAGGTCAATTAGTTAGACTGGCTTTCACACTGCATATCTCTGAATACTGGTCAGATAACTGTTGAATGGCTAAGCAACACAGATTGGTAAAATTTCAAGCAATAGTCCTAAAAGATTGTGTGATCACTAAGTGCAGTACAGCCAAATCTATTTCATATAATATATGTATAAATCTGGGTTGATGGCTTGATATCAGTTAAAACACATTGTGGAAGATTGTTGTGTGATGGATAACTTAAAGCTGTTTTCTGCCAAGCTGCTTGTGTGGCCAACAGGGATAAGGCACCCATCCTGTTTTCTGAAAGTACACTGGAGTGAGATTAGAAGTCCAGACCTCTGCAGACATACCTCCTGTGTAGCAACAAACTGTATTTCCCCTTTTTTCTTTCTCCTGTCTTACTTTTGTGGGTGATGGGGGCTGCATTGTTTGCAAGATGCACCTCTTAGCACAAACAGGATTGTCTATGGTAATCAATTTTGTGTGTAGAGCAACATTGTGCAAAATGGACAGTTGGATGACTCAGGTAGCAGACAGGACCCAGGCAGCCAAAAATAGAAACCAGATGTTTTCTATTAATGTAATTGTGGATAGTACAAACCTACTAAGTGACATTGTGCTGTAGTTAACAGCAAAAACGTAACACTGAATACTAACTTAGGGGATGATAGGTAACTTACTCTGTGGCAGCAGGTGTTAAGTCTATGTCTGAAGACTAGATGGTCCTGGGTTTGAGTACAAGGTATACACTCTTTGTTGACATTGCAGTATTTAGCAAGGAACAGGCACATAGAGAAAGGAGTTCCTGAATTTCCTGTGGCAATAGCTGTTAGTCTAGGATTAACATCCAGATGGCCCATGGTTCAAATACACTGTATGCCATTCAATTTTAATGTTGTACCAGTTCACATTATAGTCACTTTCACTTATAGCAGATGATCTAGTGTAGCTTAAATAATATTTATATGACTTAGGACTGATGCAGTAATATTGTGTCAGTTATGTAATTATTTATTAATCTATGTATTGTTTAGTTATTAGCAAAAGTATGACTGTGGGTATAATGTGTACTATCTTCAGGCAAGTATATTCCTGCTATGTGGCCTGGCATGCCCTTCCTATTGGACCAGCATAGTTACAGAATTGCCTGTGTTTCAAATAACAAAGAAATTGCATTAGTTACCATACTCCTGCATCACTTACCATTGTGCAAACACACTACACTCTTTGCACCATGTTTGTGCAACCGTGACACACAGCTTTTTCAAATGTTGTCAAATCAAAAAGTGCACCCTCTAAGTAAACGTGATACGTGTAATTGGTGGGAAAATATAATTCTACATTAGACTTACTCTTTGTCAGACATGGAAGGCATTTCTGGAGAAGGTTTGAGATTTAGGGCTGAAAGGGGGGGATGTCCAGGAGTCCAGAGTGTTTGTTGGACTCCTAGTGAATGACCATGGGTCCTGGCTCCTGCAGAGGTACTATCATGGCTCAAAGTCAAGGACAGTGGCATGGAATAGTCTGATCCAGGCTCTGACAAGTGCTACCAGTATCTCCCACACTGGTGAACAGTGTAGGAACCACTACAGAGACCTCAGGATGAGGAGGACGATACTCTTCACCATTGGAATGAGGAATGTTGGACTGATGGCACCCCATAGATTTGTAAGTATGACATTCAGACATTACTTGTAATATTTTTAGCTACATATAATCAGACTTGGTATTCATAATCATATTCTGTTCTGTTTTTTCCATAGCTGAGGCAGATCATGAGCTGAATGTTAGAGGCCAAGAAAGTCAATTGGCACAGATGCGAGCAGCATGTGGTATGTATGCATCACAACAGTACTGTTATTGTAGCATTAAAAGTTAATAATTGCTTTGTAATACCTCTCAACTATATGGGATTTGCAGAATATTCAGATTGTTGCCTCATAAGTTTGGTTTGCTTCTCATAAATTGTGTTTGTCTGGCAAATCTTAGCCAATACATTGAGGACTGCAGTCAGAAAATTACATTTGTTTCTCATACCTCATAACTTTCATAACATCTGTGCTAATGCAAAGCTTGTTATTGTACCTGTTTTCTAAGTTTGCAGAAGAATATGTAAAATGTGTTGCTATTTGTGCATATTTGTACCTTCAGTATTTATTACATGGTCCACATTTGTGGCTGTAAGAGGTTGTGAAGAATGGGCATAGTTGGTATGTAATGGAGTAATACCTGTCAATTGTACATAGTTCCACAGATTGTTCACTCTTTGTATAGTTACAGATATAATTGCATTTTTCAGTCAAATAATTGCAAAAGGGTTGAGGACTAACATCACTAAATAATGTCAGATGTGAGATACAGACCACAGACCCTTCAGAAAACTCATGCAAGTGCCAACGCTTTTACTGTATCATCTTAATAAGTTTCTAAGAGCAAGTATGGAAGAGTCAGCCCTATTTTTCAGACTTTGTACCCCTATTACATATGACTTTGTCTACATTTATTGCTGTAAGAGTTTGAGGCCTATGCATACAGTACTGTAAAATAGAGCATACATCTTGCAACTGTAAAAGGAAAGTATGCATGCAGTACTCTGTGAGAGCATAAAACACTATTATAGTAGAGAGTAGTCAGCAGTTGTGGGTTCAAACACCACAATTACCAAATGAGCAAGTACTGTTATGTTTTCATTATTACTGCACTCTAACTGCAGACCTCTTTAGCAGTGGCAGAAATGGCCAGCTGGAAAATGTAATTAGTAGAACTGAAGCCTGCATGTAGGGAATATATACGCACATCAAGGATTGTTGGCTGAAATCTGTACTGTAGTGTGCATCTGTTATCAACTGGGTATTCACAAATGTTATAAAAACATTTGCTTAAAGCTTGTACTGTTTATAGTAAAAGTAACATAATAAAGTGAAATAACTGTATCACTGCTTTGTATGTCAGTGATAATGTTGCTAATGTTCTCCCTATTATTTCTCTCCCTAACCCTTATGTTCTTCTTTTCCCTTTTTTCCACAGCACAGCAGGGTAGGCCTTTCCCATGGGATCCATCTGCCTCCACTCTACTGGCTACAACACCATGTCCTAGCATGTCAGGGATACCCAGGTAACATGCCCTCTGCTGCCTCTGTACTACCTGGGCCCACAGGTACTTCTGCCTTGCAGGATAGGCCAGTGGTTCCCTCTGGGACAAGTATTTGAGGGGGTGATTTTATCACCCATGATGAACTGCCATGGTTGGTATGTAAGATTGTGCACTACAGTTGGTGCATGCCTACACTGGGTGGAGACACTGCTCTCCATCATTTTTCTGAATAATACAAAGAGATGCAGACTTCAGACACTGCAGCCATTGATGCAGTGAGGTGACAGTGATGATAGTCCACTGTGTGAGGACTCAATTTTCACTTCACCAAACTTGATGCTCATAGGCTCTTGATGTCCCCCCTCTGCAGCCATGGTGTTCACCGTCTATTGTTTCCTTCACTAGCCCTATGTCTTGTCTTGTATGCCATGTCTGTCTGTCATTGATTCTCACCTACTCACCTTACCCACACATATCTAGGTCCCTATCCCAACATTCCTCTCTCTCTGCTAAAAAGAAAAATAGGCACCTTTACCCCCACAAAAAAATCTTCCCATCCATACCTCTCCATTTCACACTGCTGTCTTCATGACACACTTGATTTGGTCCAGTTGGCTGTACAACATGATTGTGTTGTGGCCACCTCTCTCTCTGGAGGTAACAGTACAAATTCAGCAAATATTGTATACATCTGAACAGTTTTTACTGTTGAAGAAAAGGATAGCAATGTTTCTTTCCTACACCCTTACTGCACATTTCTGCCTTCCTTTCAATTTGTTTTTCCCCACTTGCTCCCCATTTCACCACTTTCCTGTCTTCCCCATTTTTTTCTTTAGAGAACCTGTGTGAGATGGTGCAAAATGGTGCATGATGGTGCAAATCACACAACGATGCATGCCTACAGCAAAAGCAGTTACAACTATTATGTAAAACTGTATTTGAAACCACTGCAATGTTCCATAAAAATGATGACACCGATTCATAAGTATCCCAATTTATAATTTTTATTTACCCTTAAAAGTATGTGAAGCTGTTACATCTAGCTGTATTTGAACCCAGTATCATCGGAACCAAAGCAAGGTTGGATCAATGCATTAACAGCTGGTGCTACAGAGTCAGCTGAGTATCAGGTGTATTTTACATACTGAATAGAAAATGGCAGACTTCACTGCTGTTGCATACACCTGCTACTTAACTAAATCTTTGGCTGCAGGTAGTAATTGACTTCAGCCAGTGGAAAGTTCCTTTCTTTGGCCACATATAACTGGTTCCAAATAAAACTGTAGCTAATACTGTTCACTACTATTCTCATTTCTGTTATATATTAACATTTTTATTTGGCTTCCTTAACAAGGCTGCGTGATGAGCAGCACGATGCACACGTTTTATAAAAATAAATGGGGATTGCACATTAAGGCTTTATAGAACATTAATGTCTATCTTGCAGTGATGCTTCATACACAGTTAATGTTGAAAATATAACACTGGTGATATAAGAAGCAAGCACTGGGGAGTAGAAATGGTAAATATAAACATAAAAATGTAACACTTAATATTGATTGTATAAAATGCACCTGATAAAGAACTGGCTCTGTGTATGGATGGGTTAATGCATTGTTGTTGGAGGCAGATGGCACTGGGTTCACCATGAATTTTACATGTGTATATGCTAATTTTACATACATTTGCTGATACTACTGCCTTCTACCATTGCTTAGTGATGGTGCTCATCACGTGCCATCACGCAATGATTATTTAATGAAAAGAAATTGGGAAGATAGGAAAGTGGTGAAAATGGTTGCAAGCAGAGGGAAAAACAAAGTGAAAGGAGGGCAGGGATGTGCAGGAAGGGTATAGGAAAGAACATAACTATCCATTTTGTTAACAGTAAAGACTGATCAGATGTATACAATATTAGTTGAATTTGGACTGTCACCTCCAGAGACAGAGGTGATAACAACATAATCATGTTTTATAGCTAATTGGACTAAAGAAAGTGTGTCAAGTAGACATATGTGCAAAATAGAGAGCTATGTATGCAATGAATTTTTTATTTGTTTATTTATTTTTGGTAGGATAGGAATGTTGGGGAAGGAACATAGGCACATTTGGGACAGGCAAGTTGAGGAAGCAATTGCTGACAGGCAGGACATACAAGACAAGATACAGGGATGGTGAAGGACACAAGAGGAGGATAAACACCATGATTGGGGTGAGGGTGGGGAAATCAACGTCTCATGGACATCAGGATGGGCAACAGTGGGAATCAAGTCCTCACACAGTGGAATGTCATCACTGTCCCCTCATTGCACCAGCAGCTGCAGTGCTTGACATGTATGTCTTCAACAGGTACTCTATACCAGGATGGAGAGCAGGTGCTCCATCCAGCATAGGCTTGTTTCCACTCTGCAGATCACAATCATATGCACTGTACCTGGCAACTCATTTGGGGTGATAAATGCACCCACTCTACCACTGCTCCCAGAGGAGACTGCAGGCCTATCAACTGGGACAGAACTACCTTAGGGCCCAGGTAGTGCAGGGGGAGCAGAAGCCATGCTGCCAGGCTGCAGCCCACATGTGCTGGGCCTTGGTGCTGTAGCTGGTAGAATGAGATTAGGAGGCTCATGGGGGACCTGACTACCCTGATGTGCTGTAGTAATAAAAAAATGAACATGCAATTATAAAATAGAAAAAAAAAATGAAAAAAATTAGACACATAAAAAATAAATAAGTGTACAAAGAAAAACAAAAATTAAACATATTAATAACAAAAATAAAAACAAATTATATAACAATACAAACAAATTCAGAAATAATAAATTAAAACAAATAAATACACAATTATACATAATAATAACAAAATGAAAACAAATTAAGCGATTAAAAGAAGAAAAAAGTGAGGTAAGAGAAAAACTGGAAAACATTACTAACTTCATAGTTAATAAACAAAAGTTTTCTACGATTATTTCGCTCTGTTCTGTTATGTTTAACTTTTAACACTACCAACTCCTAAGAAATGTCTTTCTTACAATACTTTGAAGACTACCCAGTTACTAACAGATGAATACTATGGTACTGATCAGAGTGCAGCCAACAGTCATTCATGTGTGCATATATTGCACATATGCATGCTTACATTTGACAGCAGGCCAATCATGCCAGAGATATTGAGGTTCGAATGTAACTTGCTGTAATGAGGAGTAGCTAACAGTATTGCGTATATAATGCTGAAAGCATAGCACTGTTCTACACACTATTCTATAGTTGGGAAGTGTAGTCTTTGAACTGACAAATGGTGACTACTGTAATACTGTACTTTTCTTTTGGACTACAGACTAATGCATGCATACTGTCCTTTTACACGTTATGCATGCCTGCTCACTGTTATTTGAGAATGTAAAATGGTTGTTTTGTGCTACAGAGTAAGCCATGCCTACTTTCTTTTACATTTGAGACTGCATGCTCAATTATATACAACTGTCTGAAATAACAGGCAATCTGTCTTTAACAGTTAAGGCTACAATAACAGTACTTTTTGTATACATACATACATACCACATGCTTCCCTCACCCTTGCCAAGTGCAATCCATGAAACCTCACATTTGAGGCCCATTCTTCAGCAACTGTAGAAAAGCAAAATAAAACAGAATGACATTATGCATAGCAATCTTGACAAATATTCAGCTATAACTTTTACAATTGATCAATGCATTTTATACTTACACATCTGCGGAGTATCCCCTGCTTTACATTCTCTGATCCACTGACCAAGGGTATACCTCTTCAACCTATGAAGATCATCGTAATGATGACAGCACTGCTTACAAGTGCATGGGATGCCTGTTGCAGTGGCCAAAGCCCTAGCCAAACTAGTCCAGGCCTCAGACGTATAGTGAGAACCTGAGTAATTCTCTACAATAGGCATCGACCATGCTCCTTAACTAGGAGCCCAGCAAGGGCTTTAGACTCCTGAGCACTCTGACGCTGTGCTCAATGGCACATACCCTTTCTAAAGCCAGCCATGTCTCCTAAAGATCAAGCTCAATGTCTAATGAGCATTTCCCACCATTTCCAGTTTAAATATATGTATTCCTACCAATTGCATGTACTGCACTTACTGAGACTGCACACTGTCTGTATTTCTTGGTCTATATTACATAGTCAACGTTCCGTAACTTTGACTACCATATGTACGAATACATATCTCCGAAGTTACGGAACTTCAACTACGTATAAAAACATTAAAAATAAAGGTAAAAAAATAAAAGGTGATATGCAGGAGGAAAAGCCCCCCCCCCCGCACCCTCCCCACACCCGCCGCTCTTTAAATATACCAACTCCGAGGTCATACCACAGTGCATTAAAGGAAAATTTCCTTTACTGCACTGTAGCACAACCTCAGATTTGGTATATTTAAAGAGCTGGGGGTGTGGGGGTGCCATGGGGCTTGCCCCCCTGCTTACAACCCTCAGGTATGTTGTTTCTCTTTTTTTTCCCAATCGAAGTATGACAACTTTGAACTTATGGTTTCGACCATATCACGTTTGAAGTTGTCATACTTTGACTATGTAATATAGACCCATTTTTCCTACATTTGAAAAAGCTGCATAATGCTTACCATTGCCAAAACATGTTAAGCCAGGGTGCATCTGTTTGTGCAAAGGTAAGTGATGTGCAACAGTGGGCAATAAAAAAATAAAAAAAAAAAGAAATGCAGTTTCATGGATATTTGATATACAGCCACTTATTTAGCTTTGTTATTCAAATGGGATTGCACAAATATACTTGTATGAACATAGTACACATTATACCCACAGACATACTTTTCATAATATATGCACAATACCTATATAAATGAATAGGTAAAAATAACTGGCACAATATTAATGTCTCAGCCCTCATACATGTAAATATTAATATCAGCAACACTATGTCAGGTGTTATCAGTGAGAGTAAATATGACGTGACATGGAACAATATTAAAACTGTATGGCATATGTGATTTTTGAACCCAGGACCATGTGTACAGTAGGCCTAAACCTACAGCTCTTGCCACAAGAAGGTTGAACAAACACTTGTCTATCTTGCAGTTAATTTGCATAATTTGCATTTTCAACACAGTAAAAGAAAAGTCTGCTCACCCCATACTAGAACCCAGAACCATTTACACTGCAGATCTAAACTTACCACCTATTGCCAAAGGATTAGTTACATGACATCCCCTCTATTAGTATTCATTGTTAACTTGATGGTGTTAGCACAGCACAGCTTACTGGGTTTGTGCAATGCCCAGTGATATTAATTGAATACATTAGGTTTCTGCTTTTGGCTTTCTAGGTCATGTCTGACACATGGGTGGTCCATTTGCGCAAACAAGCTAAACATCATGCAAACATGTGAAAAACAGAACATATAACAAACTTCAGAATGCGCAAATGAGCTAAGCATCATGCAAGCATGCAAAAAAAAAAGAGAGAAAGAAAAGAAAAACAAAATATATGATATTAGTAAATGCAGAATTACATATCTATGACAGGGCACCTTGTACAATCCTCATCTATTTAAATGTGCTTGGAACCCTGCCAAATTTCAAACAAGGGGAAGCAATTGCTGTTATACCTCTCAGCTGTAAAGATTTTCACAGAATATCCAGATCTGTGCTTCATATTTTGGTCTGTTTCTCAAAAATGTGTGGGTTTTTGGCAAATCACTGGCAAATCATTGGGGATTGACTTCAGATAATAATGACAGACATTCGAGATTCAGATTTCATACCATTCAGGAATATTCATCTTGCTGCAAAACCTGTTATTCTATCAATGTTTTAAGTTTGTAAAAGCAGAATTTAAACATAGCCTGTGTTTTTGGCCCTTTGTCCCCCCATTATTTATAGCTTTGTTCAGATTTCTTGTGTAAGAGGTTGAGAGGTCTGATTGCCATGCTGCAGACAGCAACCTTACGTGGAAATCTATCCTCATTCCTGAAGAGGTTTTGCAGCTGTAAAATCACTGTTGCATGCTGCAAAGCCTTGTTTAAGAGCAACGCACTTCATTAATATTCATTGTGTGGCAGTGCTACAGGCACAACTTCGTGTACACAGAAACATTCTGTGTAGACTCTACAAACCCTACATGTAGTTCTTTTGAATCCTGCGGATAGTCTGAATAATATTGACCATTATTTATAAATCTTCCAATTTAATAATCAGTTCTTTTTTCTGAGAAACATGGATCCCACTTCATATCTGCATACAGCAGATTGCACCCCTGCTCCTTTATTCCAATCAGTACTTTTGTAAAAGTGCTTAATAAAGTTCATCTTGTTTTAGTGTTTAGACTTTAAATGGATTTGCAGTTTAATGTTGTTAAATGACTTTGATATCCAGAAGTCAGTGGATATTGCATTTACTGGTAACAATGGTATTCCTGGTACTCCATCTGCACATTAAGTATAACGAGGTTTACTATTGAAAATGCGAACGGCACTTGGGCGACAGTCAGATAGTCAAACGTATAAGGTCATAAACAAGGATGTCGAAGACAAAATAATCAATCTAGGAACGGTTTTAACATGGGTCGAGGTAGGTGTTCAGTATTATTCCCTACTACAAACATTTTCCCTACCTCGTCCCATGTTAAAACCATTCCTAGATTGATTATTATGTCTTCGACATCCGTGTTTACGACCTTATACGTTCGACTATCCGACTGTCGCCCAAGTGCCGTTCACATTTTCAATAGTAAACCATATAACGAACCTAATGAGTAAGAGAATGCTAAGTTTGCTCTAATGGCAGCAATGCCCGGCAAATTCAGTCTCTGTACTACAAAGCTATTTAATGCCACTGAATAATTTTA
Organism: Protopterus annectens; assembly: GCF_019279795.1. Classification (NCBI taxonomy): domain Eukaryota; kingdom Metazoa; phylum Chordata; order Ceratodontiformes; family Protopteridae; genus Protopterus; species Protopterus annectens. The sequence continues at coordinate 894,106,173 of NC_056737.1, forward strand.
GAATTGGACACATACATAGGGATTCTTAAGCATCCTATTTGCAATACCCATTTCTGGAAGCATCATCATAAAAAATCATTCATTTTAAGTACAGGAATATATGTAAAATAATAGCTGGATATAAACATGCTATACTTACTTGCCATGGCTGAATCTCTTTCATATTAGCACATGAACCATTAATAAAGGGTCCTCTAGAAGCCATACAGGAGTAAAGATTGTGGAGAGCATGAGCCACTACATATGCTGAATTATAAACATTGTATGTGTATCTAAAATTAATGACATCATACACAGTATTATCAATGGAGCTTAACATTTCTTTCCCTGTGCAAAGTGATTTATTTTCCCCAGCCTGTATTTGCTTTGTATCAGGAATAGAGCTGGGATCTTGCCACTTGCAATTAAATGCCTTTTCCCACAAAGATGTAATGAAAATGTCATTTGGTGAAGTCAAAGGATGAATACTGTAAAGGAAATCTTTTAGTCCATTAATTTGACCCTTGTGATATACAAATGCTAGTGTGCCATTGGCAACTTTTTGAACCTTAGTGCTGTAAAAATCCTCACCATCTGGCCAAGAAACTGTTCCAATCCATATTTTTCCAGAAACATTTAATAGAAATAACTCTTCTATTAGAGGATTGTTTTTCTCAGTTGTCAAAAATAAAACAACTACACTTACTGTGGACTTTTTAATGATCTCTGCAATTTTCTTTGTCTGTTTCACTGAGTTGTAAATGGGAATAATATCAAGAAAAGCCACACAGCCTCCTGCACTGAGAAATTCCTGTTTAAGATCCAGACTTCCTTCAATGCCATAGTCATTATCAGAGGCAACAATTCCAATCCATCTCCAGCCAAAGTGAATCAACATTCTGGCAATTCCAATAGACTGATACTTACTGTTTGGGACAACCGCAAGAAATGAAGGAACTTGCATTTTATTTCTGACTGTAGGAAGAGTTGAAGCATAGCTGATCTACAAAAGATAATAACAGTAGTATAAAACTGAGTAGCAGAAAGTGGTTCAGAGGATATTGTTCAGTTGGGGAAACAAACATATGTTTAAGAAGTGTTCATCTTATCAATTTAGCTGATATTGGTATTTGGTAAGAATGCAGTGCTACAGCTGTTCCTTTGGTACACTTGATGGATTTCAGTCTGCATTATTGTTGTCCTAGATATGCTGACAGACTGTTATACTAGATATCTGACATGATCAAAAAGAGAACAATGTTCCTTGGTAGCTGAAATTCTGAGGGGGGGGGGGTCTAAGAGTACATATAGCACAGGGAGCAATGCAGTAGGATATCAAAGCCCAATTGTGTGTGCATGCATGTATGTGTGCGTCTGCCTGTCTGTCTGTGTGGTTATTGACATGCTGGGTAAAGAACAATCACTCTGCATCATTGCAAATCCCATCTGCCATCCCAAACAGAAATTTTGCATGTGGCACAACAAAATGCCTTTGGTTTTATCTCATCTATTGAACCCTTCCATTCTACTAGTCTATTTTATAGTAAAAGTCAATAACCCAATACCTGGATTGGCTAAAACATCCGCATAGTAAAAATTCATTGGAGACTTGGAAACCAAAGAGGAATTCCAGTATAAAAACGCATAAAAAATGATGCAGAACAAAAGTAAAAATGCAGCTTTATAAGTTGTCACCTTATAGTTATTCTACTTAAAGCACAAAGTTGTCTAGTGGAGATGCTGTGGATGTTGAGAAATAATCTGATTTCAAGTTAAAATGCCATGAGACTCAAACTTAAGGAAAAAGGGGCCATTAATAAATTTAAAATAACTTATAAAAAACTGAGTGTGGTTGGGAGGGGACAGATAATGACAGTTAATAGCCACACTGACAACAGTATCCATGGCGCAATGGGATGGACTGCTGACTGCAAGCTGCATTTACATGCCAGGTCCCAACATTGGAGGTGGACTTCTTGGCCAATGCTAGCTCTCCTTTCTTAGGCAAAGGTGTGGATTTTTGTCAAATAATCTTCTACTGGGGAGTAGAATCCTTCAGATGTATATATGATGCTAAATTAAAGTAGCTGGGGAGCAAAGAGCCAAACAGATGCCTCATCATTACATGTACAGAAGCTTGATATGATAAAGACAAGGCACTAGTGAGTGCACCTGCTCCTGGTTAGGTCAGTTCTTCCTCCATTCCAGGTTCTTCTCCCTTAACATAACAAAGAAAATGTATTAAGTTAATTTATGCTACCTTCTACTTGCATTGTAATCCCTTTCACTATTTAAATATTCATGTAACTGTCTCTTTATCACTGCTGTTGCATAATAACCATTATATGACATGTGAATATCTCTTACTCCATCTGGGCAGTCTCTAAATAGTCATGCTTGATCGGTGCACTATTCCAGCAAACAAATGAGAATAAAATAATTAAAATAAAGTGTTGTTCCTTCCCCAGTCATGAGTAGACAACAGAGGAAGAAACTGAGAACTAGCAGTGGGTGACCCCCCCCCCAAATTTTCACTGTGAGAAAGCTATGAGAAAAGAAAAATCAGGAAAACTCATGGTTTAGACTGATATGACTTTTAAGTATTCATATCAGAAGAGATACTGGGTTGATATTCATTAATGGACATGGGGATGGAGTCAAAGGTAGAAATAATTGAACTTCCTAGAAACAGTCAGTTAAAGATAGCAGAACCCAGGGGGGTCATATAGAATCCCAAAAAAATATCTGAAGCACTTATGGCATTATCCATACCCCTAATTACAGCAATTGACATCATATCAATAATGAGGTGATGATAAAAAGGTTGGTAATGACTTTCTGATGTATGCAAGAACAAGGAAGACATGAATAGATGCAGATAAAGTAGAACTATGTCAGTCACATCTATATAAGTAGTAGATACAGCCAATATATACTTAATTACCAATATCAACACAGCTAGTTTATTGAAAATGCAGTTACATCTGTAAGAAAGCAATAATCAGGTCAATAAGCGATGAAAACTCAACAGTAATTTCATCACATATACATGTCTGTCTATCTGTCTATCTATTTAAAAAACAAAAAGCAAGGAAACAGCTTAGAAGAAATCCGAATAAAGAAATTTATATATATATATATATATATATATATATATATATATGTATATGGGTATTTAATTGTATATACATTAAATAGTTATTATAATAGTAATACATGTAATATTACTTATATTCAAAAAAGATCTTCTACCTTCTAAGTGCTTTAAGTATACATCTAATGGATGCTACATCAAAAGCAAAAACCTGATCGCACAAAATATAACAAGTACTTGTCAATGATGACTGCTGGCATATATTCAAATTGAACTTTTGCTATCATGGTTAAAGATGTTTCGTAAAGAAAATGAGAACATATGAGGCAGCTGCACATGGGGTCAGGGTGTCACTTCAACAGAGACAATCATCTAGAGCCACAGTTTACACTACCAGGAGGCTAGTCCTGCCATAGTGGTTCTTCATCACCACGCACTCACATGCACACTCACACCTATGTCCAATTTGGAGTGTCCAATCCAACTACTGCATGTCTTGGGAATGTAAGAGGAAACTGGAGCCCCTAGGGGAAATCCATGTGAAGACAGGGAAGACATGCAAACTCCACACAGAAGGCAACACAGCCAAGAATCAAACCAGGGAACCTCTTGCTGTAAGGTCACTATCTACTGTGGCACCCTTACACAAGTTTTATGTATATTTTCTTTATTGATTTTAACTTCCACACTTCTGGCTATGTGTGGCATTAATTGCTTTGCTTTGTGAAGTTGGGTGTTCATCAATATATAATACCTGCTATATCCGATACATTTTCAGAATTTTAACATTTCAGTCTAATGTATAGTATTACAGTTATGCTGTAGTCTGAATATTATGAATTAACTTAAATGTAAATATAACTCCACCTAAATGTTTGATTAAAACTCATAGCTGCCATCTTAATATTAAATAAGGGTGGTTTATAGTACTTTTTGCCTTGTGTATTACAGCTAACCAGCATTTTGTAAGGTAGCTGGCAATGTCAGACTAGTAATAGAGGACAGAGGGCTAAAGTTGACAGCTGCCAGTTGGTTATATCCTGTACAGTTAGTTCCATTTAATTCCTTCACTGCTTTCCTAAATAGAGCATAAAAAGAAGAAAACCACTTAACCAAAGCAAGCGTTTCTGGTCATCTCTGGAAAAAAAAAAAAAAACACATTTTATCTGGCTAAAATGTGACAAATGTCACTATAACATAACCAATACCTTATCTTGTGTCAGAAATAACATTTGGTGTATTTATAAATAAACACAACCGTATTTTGAGTAATTTGTGTAATATTACTGATACTAATAATACTGCCACTTCCTAAGAAGCCAAGTCTGCATAGTTTAATACTATAAAATAAACACACACACACACACACACACACACACACACACACACACACACACACACACACACACACACACACACACACACATACATGCACACACACGCGCACACACACACACTCTCACACACACACACACACACACATACACACACACACACACACACACACACACACACACACACACACACACACACAGTTACATATCAAAACATCTACTCTTCAACATCTAAACTCAAAACATCAAGACCATAACATCAAAACTTTGGAACATCTAAAACTCATAACATTGAATCTCAAAACATTGAAAACTACAAAGCAACTATAACTAACATCCCACACACTGTTTGCTATGTTTATGCAGGGGGACAAGCACCCCTGCACCTCCCAAGTGGGGAGCTCCACCCCCACACCTCCGTAAATTAAATATACCAACTCCAAAGTAGCACTACAGTGGGGTTTGGAAATTAACCTTTTTCCCCCACTGTAGTGCGACCTTGGAGTTAGTATATTTAATTTACGGGGGGTGGAACCCCCCCACATGGGAGGGTGCAGGGGGCTTTCCCCCTTGCATAAACATAGTAAAAACTCTGTGGGATGTTATTTATAGTTGCTTTGTAGTTTTCAATGTTTTGAGATTTGATGTTATGAGTTTTAGATGATCTGAAGTTTAGATGTTATTGTCTTGATGTTTTGAGTTTAGATGTTATGAAGAGTAGATGTTTTGATAGGTAACACACACACACACACACACACACACACACACACACACACACACACACACACACACACACACACACACACACACACACACACTTTCTCTCTCACACAATAATATTATAAAACAGTAAGTAATTTTAAATGGGTCTATATTAGAACATCGAAGTTTCAAAACTTTAAATGTTCTAATATCGACCCCTATTCAGTAAATGCTGAAAATAGCAAAGCTACAGAAAACCAAATTTTTTCCTAGGGAAAGAATTTGGTTGTCCGTTTCTGTCTCTTTGCTATTTTCAGTGCTGTGGTGGAAAGTTACAGTCTGGTTCAGGTAAGTGTGTAATTGGGCGCAGGTTAGGTGAGTTAGGGTTAGGGCGCGGGTTAGGTATGTGTGTGATTGTGTGGCTGTGAGGGTTAAGGTGGGGTAGGTGAGTTAGGGTTAGGGCACGAGTTAGGTGAGTGTGCGATAGTGATGGACCTTAGGGTTAGGGTTTGGGTTAAGGTAAGTGGATAGTTAGTGGAATATGTACAGTTTAGTGTAGGGATAGATGTAAGATTTTAGGTGTATGTGTGTGGATTGCTGTTTGTTTGGTGTGCTTGTGAAGTGTGCATGCGCTTTGGAAGAGCAATTTTTTTCCCTAGGAAAAAAATTGCTGTTCTGCATGTTCGATGTTGTAAGCGTTCGCTGAATAGGGGTCAATATTAGAACATTTGAAGTTTTGAAACTTCGATGTTCTAATATAGTCCCATTTTAAATGCATTGGCAGTTTTCTTTGAATTCCAGACTTCATTGTTTCATCTATGATCTCAAACACACTATTGCCATAACAGATGGGTCTGCTGCAGATGCTTGCATGCTAGTAGCTCACAACATACTTGCTCACTGTCACTTGCTTGAAAAAGTAAGTGTTTGAACTCCCATTAACCCAATCTCAAGTTTCCACATAGCTCTTTCACTGCCCAACCCTATAATAAAGCATAACCAGCCAGAACCTAAACTTTAACCCCAAAACTCTCACTCAGTACCCAACCTGAGTCTTAGCTCCCTTACCATAAAACCCCACCCCTCCCAAACCCTAAGGTCTCCAATTGCTCCTAAACCTAAAATTCCAACTTTCCTCAGTAAATCTAAATTCCCTAATCCATCCCTAAACCTAAAACTCCTTTCCCCACTCCCTAACCCTAAAACTCCCATCCTGCTTCCTAACACTAAAACTACCTTCCTGCTCTCTAAACCTCAAATCTCTCTCCTACTCCTTAACCCTATAAATCTCATCCTACATCTTAATCCTAAAATCACTGACACGGTCCTTCCCCATGGCCGCTTGCCCAAACTCATATTCAAGCTTAAGTGTAATCAATGATGTAGACAAGTTGCATGACACTCAAGCCCCTACCTTCAAGGCAGTGTTTTTGACTGCTTGGGATTCAAGGGCTTGTAGTATTCACATAACAAGCCATGAGTAGCTAGGTTTCAACTTTTACTTATACATAAAATAGTGATAGTGATTCTTCATAACACATATTAACAGCTAAATCTTTGTATGTGCTGATGTCTATAGTTACAAGTACTCTCCAGAACTTTCTATCATGTTAGAAGGATATCCTCAGTGGCTCCTACAACTGAGCGCATTCATTTTTTAAACAACTTTTTATTAATTTTAAAACAAAGAGTGTCCACAATTATTTAAAGATAAATAGAATAGCAATATAACTGTTTACAGATATGGACAATAAAATCAAACATAGAAAACTAAATCATTAAAATTTATCTAGTCACTCACTTAATTTTGACCAAAGCCTAAACTGGTGAGTAATATTCAATGTTTTCATTTTGGCAGTTCACAATTCTTTTTTTGCAGACATTTTTGCTAAATTAATGGATTCAGTGAAAGAAAGAGTAGTTTTACATTTCCAATTCTTTCTGACTATTTTTCTTGCTATAGCTAAAATGGACCAAAGCAGAGACAATTGCACACTAGGAAAAGAATCCAGAACTGGTGCATTACATAAGATCAAGGAGTTAGAAATAATACAATCTGTCTACAAAGCTTGGGCAAAATTTCTAAATTCAACCCAAAAAGGAGTTGCTATTTTGCAACAAATACCATATGAAATCAATGTGTTAGAGACTTCATTATACCTCCAACATTTAATTTTCCCATAGTTATATAAAAAAGATGCTTTATGTGGAGTTAAGAAAGGTCTGCAAATCTCTGTCTGTCTCTCTCTCTCTCTCTCTCTATATATATATATATATATATATATAGTAAAAGAGAATGAGTTGCTATATAGCTTAATTATAAGAGTTATAAAATCGGGTCTATATTAAATCAATGAACGCTCAAAAAAGTGAATGCTGATTTATTGACCCCCCCCCATGTAAACAAAAGCTTACAGTCCCAAACACTCGGAACAGTGATTTTTTTTCCCAGGGAAAAATATCACTGTTCCACAAAAAAAAAAAAAGAAAATAAAGACTTCAAAACATTACATAAAGTGGGGTGTTTCACCCCCACACCACCCCCTGATGTGGGAGGCTGTGGTCCCCGTACCCCCTACTTAAATATACCAACTCTGAGATCACGCTACAATGATGAAAATGACAAAGTAATGGAGGCGGCCAAGTGATTTCCTTCCCAGGGAAAGAAATCACTTGTATACCATTTTGCTATTTTGCTGTTTCATGCTTTCAAGTTCAATCAAGATGCATTCAAAGGATTGCGTCTTCGATTATATAATAGAAATCCATAAAATCTTGGGAAAATTCATATTGTTTAAGTGCTTTGAGCAAATAATTTCAAATAATAGAATCAAAAACCTTATTTATATATAGACTTATTATAGTTAGTTTTTTTTTGTTTTTATTAGTCAGATCTATTAAAGTATGATGCCTAATTATGTTATCCTGTACCTTTTTATGCAGTATAAAACTAGTCTGATCATCATTTATTAATCCTGGCACAATAAAGTTCAATCATTTTGCAATAATATACATACATATGCTATAATCAATATTTAATAATGAAATAGGACAGAAAAAAATGTAAGTTAGAATCTGTATTTGGTTTCAAGATAGAATATATCAGGGAACATTTTCAGAAGGGGGATGGTTGACATGTTTAATGTGTTCAAGAACTTTTAATGGGATGTTTAAAATATTCTTTGTGAGTAATTTGTATAATTCTTTGATTATGTCATCAAGATCAGAGCTTTATTTGGTTTAAAATTATTACGTTGATCTTTTATCTCCTTAAAAGAGAATGACTTATCAATTTTGGATCTTTGTTCTTTGGCTAATTTAAACCTTATATTGTCTTTCAAAAATTCATTGGTTATATTGTTGATTTCTAAGTCAGTCTCTTTGTTATTAATTTATGCACAATATTTCCTAAAACATTCTAGTATGTCTTTTAAATCAGTGACTCTTTTATTATATCACCTTGTTTCGAAATTATTTCTTTAATATGATTAGTATTTAATTTTTACTTAGACTTAGATCTAACAGCCAACCTGTATAAGCTTTTCAGGTTTTTGAGTAAGTTTGTAATTTTAATTTTTCCAGATTTATTATTATTATATGGTGAAGTACAACAAGATATTTCTAATTTAATATTTTCAACTTAGAGTTTGCCTATTTGCCATAAGGTTTTAAATTGGATTTCAATGTATCTATATTTAACTGCAAAGACATCAACTCCTTTCCCACTCTTTTTTTACATATGTACCAGTTTTTAATTCTATTCTTCCATATAGATAAGCTTTAAAAGAATCCCAGAGAATTACTTCTGAAACTTCTTCATTATTAATTTCAATGTATTGATCTATTTCTTTTAGATACAATTCGGCCTATTTCTTTTAGATACAATTCCTTAAAGTCGTTTAATTTTACTCTATAAGCAGGGACTCTCTGATAGCAAATCAAATTACTTGGCTTTAACGATAATGTAAATGTAATAGCACTGTGATCAGATAAAGGATGTGAAGTTATCAATACCTCTTCAATTTTAGTAAATAAACTACTAGAAGTAAAAACTTTATCAGTGTTTGTCTTGGTGCCAAATTTATAAGAATAATGTGTAAAGTTAAGAGACTTAGTTGATTTAATATGATAGGTATCTCTCAAATGCTGAGAATTAATAAAGTGATCTAAGTGTTTAGCTACTGAGGATAGCTTAGGAAACTTATCAGTAGTTGTATCTTTACTAGAAAGAATACAGTTAAAATTGTCTGCAATAATCACTCACCTTTTGTATGTAAAGTTATAATAGCCAAACATTTCTTAGGAACTTTGGCTCCAATTCTAGGTATCCAGTAAGAATTCACAAAATTATAAGTTCTTTTGTCAATTTCTACTACTGCTAAACCCAGTATGCCATTTTTATCAGAATATGTATTTAATAATTTAGGTATAAGTAATGAATTTCTCCAAAGAATAAGAGTGCCTCTCCTTTTTTATTTAAAATGAGACTTCACAAGAGATGAATAATCTTTAGCATCAATCTATCTATATCTTCAGATAACAAATGTGTTTCTTGTAAGAACATTATGTGAGCTTTATGCACTTTTAAATATTTGTTTAAGCTACTCCTCTACAATGGATTATTAAGTCTATTGATGTTTAATGAGAGACAATTATATGTCAACAATCATAACAACATGTAAATGCACTGATTTAAGATGATTTAGCTTAAAATATAATAACCAAGTACTAATAATTATTGTTATGGACATTTACAAAAAAAAAAAAAAAATAAAACAAACAAAAAAAAAACAAAAGCAAAATTTCAAACTTATATACATTCAAACCTCCCATCATGGAATGGAAATTCCCTGATTTGATTATATAATCATACAATTCACATACCAACCAAACCATCCCAATGTCACCAAGCTAAACAGTTTCTTATTTTAAAACAATATTATTAATTACATCTATTTAGAGCACATTCAAGATCATGATAAAAGGATTAACAATATAGAATATTAATCTGAAAAATATTAATATTTAAAATCATAGAAATATAAAGTTGGAAATGTTAATAAAAAAAAATGATATTATGTATTTCTGAGTTTATTAAAATTTCCCAGAAATAATACATCAGATTTCTCTATTTGATCAAGACATTTTATGTGGTCATTTTTTGTAATTAATCCTACATAAAAAATAGTATAAATAACCTAGTATTTAAGCATTTATATGGACAAAATAAATACAACTGACAACACCTAAAACACATTAACCTATAGACACCATAACACCAATATATGACAGGATCATGGATCATAAATTTTTTAAAACTCATTTAATAACATGCCTGAAAAGGTGAAAGTAATAGAATGTGAAAGTATAATTAAAAGGTGCTACAATTTAAAATTACATATTTGTGTATATTGTATGTGCTTATATATGCATAATATATTTACAGGGATGTGCATGCATATAACTGTGTCTATGTGTTTGTAAATTATAAGTAGATGCTTGATATGTATATTAACAGTTAAGAGAGTGAATATGTTCTACGTATCTATGCATGAGAGCAAATATACAAATGAGTGAGTGTTCTTAAGTGAATGTTTGTTTGTACTATGAATGTATGTATGTTACTATCAATAACCCTAGCACTTGGAATATACATTTAGCATCTAACTTCTCTACAGGAAGCATTCTTTTATGATTATATTTTAAGTATCATGTACTTACAAATTTGCTTACAGTACTTTTCATTGCCATATTCTGAAATGAGCTGCAGATCAAATTTTTCAATTCATCATACCAATGGGATATGAAAAATGCTTGAAATGATTTAAAGTCAGTTTAGTATATAATAAAATTACATATTTCACTAACAAATGCAGAACATTTTGAAAAGTTAAATGTGAGCATTATTATTAATATTATTTTCCAATAATTAGCAAAGTAACTCTGAGTAATTAAGGCAACAGACAGATTGAGGTGTTTTAAACATTTTCTCCTGTAAACTGTTTTATATAGCACAGAATACAACATCTTATATTAAAGTATAAGTAGAGGATAATTGAAAGCACCCCCAAACTGGCTCCCTTACTAGGGACAGCACCCTTATTCAGCTACAAAAGGTCATGCAATCTGAAGCACACCTTTGAAACCACCACAAATATTGGGCAGACCACCTCTGCACCCCCAGGCATGAGCCAATGTGGGTACTGCAACTGGTGCTAAAAGGTACTGACCACAGATATAGTGGTCCTGAAAACCCCAAAGCACCGAATCCAAAGTCAGTGCCACTATAATTGGCAATCTACTAATGTAGTGTACATAGGTATCTGCATACACTTGTGAGACCTATTACATAGGGAAAACAAGAAAACTTAAGGACAGGATCAGGGAACAGTTTCAGCCCATAGGATCACAAGATGAGAGAAATGCTCTAGACAAACATAGCAGGGCCTGGCCCACACACACAGACTACAGATTTGCTGCCATTGAATAAGTAAACCTCCTTTTTGGAGATCCCAATCCAATACTAGAAATTAAAGAGTTAAAATGGCAAATCTTGCTCCATGCAGACAAAGACCCAGGGCTTAATAGTCACATTAGCATTAAAAGTATGCTGAGCTAGATTAGATAGGATGTGACAACACAACACATTCCTTCAAAGTACACACCCACCCCCTCCACAGTTACATTTTCAGACAATATAAATGTAAGAAATTACAGTACTTTATTTAAAACCATTCTGATGAAGTTCGATTATGTATAGTCTAACAAATGAAAGCACTCAATGGAAAAGAAATGGACTGATTACACGTGTAAGTTTTGCTGATTGCTAAATTACTTTTTAAGAACTGAACTGCTTGATTTGACTGCACTCCTCTGCTTGCTGCATGTTGAAGAAATAAAGTTGTTTTTTAAAAGGAATCCACAGCCTCAAGTTGGTTATTCCTCAACTGGAAGTTTTGAAGTTCTTAATAGTAATATATATAAATGCTGTTATATGCAAATTAATCACTATATAGAAGTCAAATAAATATATTTGTCTCAGATAAAGTTTATAGCCACTGTTAATAGTTTACAATCAAATGTCTTTAAAAATCAGTTTGTATAAAAAGCAATTTTAAAGCAACCAGTGTGCAGAGGTGTGGACAATATGCTATCCCATATAAGATATGTTAGCTTCCTGCATGTTAGTTTTCATTTGCATTTTAATAATGAAGTATTCCCTGTGTTTAACCTTATAGTTTTGTTGCATTACACAGCTCTTTTGGGTATCCCATCAGGTGTTAGATTTCACAATTGCATTTCAAGGAAAGCATTGAGACAACTATATTTTGAAGTAAATACCAAAAGGTTATGAGGGTATTTAGTTTTTGTACGCAGTTGATTAGACCTTGTGTAAATACGTCTGTAGAACCCCTATATATGAATAGACAAGTGTGGTTTGTGTAAATCTGTCTTTCAAGTTGAGTGTGTTTTTGCATGAGGATGCCCTTATGTATATAGAATTGCTATGTAGCATTGTTTACTAAAGTATGGATGCTTAATCTGTATCTTACCAACCTTCAGATGATTAATAGCTCTCTATAACACTATTTTAATACACTACCAGATGTTATGTATGGCACATGCCATTCTCTGTTTACTATGCTATTGGCTTCATTCATGCAATGCATTTGTAAGTATTCTGTATTCCACCGACAGTATTGATGCTTAACTACCTCTTTGCATTATATTCAGGTTTTCACAGTATCTATGGATCACCCATGGTCTATGTGTTTGTTATATTTTTATGAAATTAGACCTTTAGGTGTGCCACTTCCTGTTGCAAGAAGCAGATCGGTTATTTTGCTTATTAGATCTTATTTAATGAAACTATCTATTCTTGTAAAGAATCTGTATTCTGAGGGAGACCAGGTAAAAAATTCCACATAGCCCTTGAAGAATGCAAAAGTTAATGGTCTGTTACATAAATGAAATGTGGATATGAAACAACATATTAGGTCACTGACAATAATGGATCAGTTAAGAAAAGTAACTTTTTAAAATATTAGGACTCACAATGCCATGTCCTGAAATGTTTAGACTGAATAATCAAAAATTCAGTATGACAGTGTGTACATATTGTGTGTACAATATAACAGGTAGCATGTTACAGAACTAGAGAAACTGTAGAGGGAATTCAATTACTGTAATAGGCACTTCTTTGTTTATCAGACGTATTCTGCATATCAGTAACTGTCTAATTCATTATTATAGGTTCATATGTTCATAGGTAAGTACTAGACTATCCGCCCTAGGGCATCTATAAGCCTAATCAGAATGTGTTGGCTTTTGCCACCCCCCCCCCTTAGATTAGTTCCCTGTGCCTCCCTTTTTCATTCCCTTCCCTTGCCAAACATGTGAAGAGGTCCTAAAAGACTTAAAGTATTGATATCACAAGCTGTCTGAAACAGGTGACTAAAGTCTGAAAAAACAAATAGTTAGGCAGAAAGCCACAAGTTAAGGGGAGCACACCAAACTATGAGTCAATGAACAAAAACTCATGGTGCAAAAAAAAAAAAAAACAAGAGTACTCCCACTTTTATAACACAAACCAACCAAAATTCAAGAATGCAGTAACATCATGGTAAGTAATGGATAACCTGCACAACATGTTTACATGCCTACCCAGTACCTCTCAACCTCTTACCACCGAATTCTTAATGGAACCAACATTATTGGTAGAACAAAGGCATAATATTAGGCATTTGCTAGAAAACCTAATTTATGAGGAACATAAAGTATCAGGCAAACATCTAGACATTGGCATTCTTACCCACCAACCTCTTATTAACACAAGAACTCTGGACAAAATCATAAAATCAGGGAAAGTACCATGTATTATGTGAAGAATAAGAAGTCCATTTTTTAGTAGCTTCACACCTCAGCATTGTGCTACAAAGCCACATTTTTACAAGGGACAGACAAACCATTCCAGGTAAACTTTCTACAACATTCTCACAGCCCCGGGTTTATATCACATAATCGAAACGTGATATCATCGAATGCCATAACATCGAACTGGTAACCTTGAACGCTGAAAATACCAAAAGGTGAAAACAGCGATATTTTCCCTGGGAAAAAAATTGCTGTTCCAGCACACAAAACACAAAAACACTAAAAAATATTGCTAATGTGGGGGGCTTTGCTCCCCACACCCCCCAACATGGGGGCTGTGCCCCCCACACCCCCCCTACTTAAATATACCAACTCTGAGATCGCACCACAGTGTAGGACATAGCGAAGATGCGGAAATGGCCCACCAAATTCTTTCCCTGGGAAAGAATTTGATGTTCCGTGGCTATGCTATTCTCAGTCTTCAAGGTTTTGGGTACGATATTATAACATTCGATGTCTTGCAACTTCGATGTTATGATATAAACCCCACAGCCCCTACCCCTGCCAAAAATGCAACCCCCTCTTTTCTCACCTCCTCCAGCACAAGTCTCTTGATGTTTTCCTTCTGTGTTCCCCTTTATGTCTCCCCTTTTTCAGTATTTTTTTATATTCCCTGTTCCACTCTTTTAAGAAAACAGAGACCACATAAGCAGCTCTATAGAAAATATATACAGCCCCTTTGTTTTCTAAAACTTAATATAAATAGCTTCTCTGTCTCCTGCTTGCCTCAAATAATTCAAATGTGCTTGTGCTTAGTCTCATTCATCTGTCATAGCCTTCTGAAATTATACAAGCACTTATGTTTTCATGTAGTTTGTGTCTTTCGGCTTTTTCCCGGTTAGGGGTCGCCAAAGCATAACTCCAGTCCGCTAATGATTGGCAGTTGATTTTTATGAACCGGCTTGCTAGGCCTGATGCACAACCTTTACTGAAGGTACACCCATTCACGCATGTCTCCACGCAGAAGACGCTCTAGCTGAGAATCGAACCGGACAGCGTCTTACTGTGAGGCAACAATGCTACACATATAGATACAGAATAACTTTAGCAAGTTTACTCATTTAACAAAAGTGCCATTTTTTACTGAAATCTTTTTCATTTACTTAGTCATTGTGAATAACTTGTGATTAGTGCATTTACATATAGGTGTAGCAGCAGTCTTTGTGAATAACTGCTATGAAAGTACAAACCTGGGGACTATGAATACTACCCTCACTCTAGTTATGCTGTTTTTTATGTCTTATTTGGTGGATGCTAGTACCCCACTTAATCCGCTACTTTTGGCCTTTTGACTTTCTCTAAATGGTTTTGGGTTCAGGTACAACTGTACAGTGTTGCATGGCTGGAAAAGCCGCAGTACTGCTTGTTCCTTTAGTCTCTTCAACTGTCTTATTGTTTAGTTGATTTGCATCATTTTCTCACTCTCAGTTTCTTAGATTTGTGTTTCTGAGTATGTTGTATACCACAATCCTACTGGAAGTGGGAGTTATTATGCTATTTTGGGGTATACATTTTATACTAATTAGATGCCCAGATATTATGGCCTTTATGCACCTACTTTTCAAGAGTCTTTGCCTAGATCTTCAGTATCTACAGGGAAAATGTTATGGATGAGTGCTAGCATTCTACCAATTCAAAAGAGAAACTTTCAGAAATTTCTGTGTGCAAAACTCATTGCTACTAATGGCTGAAATGCCATGAGAGACAATAATCACTTTAAGGGCACACATATTTTGATTGAATATTTTTCTTAAATCTGTTAATTTTTCCAACTGATTTATTTGTTGACCCATTGTTGCCACTGTACCTTCGACTGACAATACATATAATCAGTTGCAGAAGCAATATAATATATACAATACCCAACTCCATTCACCACATGGTCAGAACAAAGGCAAATTTATAGACTTCATTTTGACTCACTCATATTACTCATATATAAGGCAATCTAGTGCATTGCACATGTTGAAATCTGCAAACTCCTTATGGAACCACTGCATGTCAACGTTTTAGTAGTGACGCACCATGATCCTCTTTGGTATTCCAAAAAGAATTAGCAGCAATCTTACAGTTACACATCTAGTTTCTATGTGACATTAGTGAGTAATGTATTCGCCCTGAGCTTTTTTCCTGCCTTGGAGAGATGACTGATCACCATAACACCTCAACTAACACATCCTCAGAAAAGAGTCTCTTATCTATGCTCATATATATCTGTTAGATATTACTTAGTCCATTAAAGTTATATTAGTTTTGTTTTTTCAGCTCCTTTCATGACACATTAAAACCAGTAATATTGTTTTAAACAAACATTTTCATCACTATAAATGACATATTCCTTTGTACTGTGAATATCTGCTGCATGATTATATTATATTTACACCGTTCTTATATAAAGGATACAACTTTCGCTGAACTATAATTAGGGTGACCACAAGATGTCACTAAACAGAGATTAGAACCAGGTGTCTAAGTCTGCAGATGTCCTGTCTTTCTTCTTTTTACTGCATCCTTATTTCCTTTTTTCTTTTCATTATTCCACTTTTTAAAAGATAATGAGCATAACAATTACATGGATATGTTTTAAAATTAACTATATTCATTTTAAAAGTTCCATTTTTGTGTTTCTGCTGCTTATTTCAGTTCACTTCCTATACATGAGGGTTAAAGTTCAAAATGTATTTTCTGCAGCACAGGCAGCTTGAACATGGAATCTAGACTGTTATAAGTTGAAACACAAGCTTGTAGTATGAGCAAAAAATCTAAAGCAATTTAACACTAGGCAGGAAAGGGGCTGAAAAGAAGCAGTTGCTGTAAAAAACAGTCACTAGCATCTCTAATTCTTTGAATAAGAGCCCAAGTAATTAACAAACATCACACAGGTTAAACCTATTAAAAGAAAGTGAAGTAATGTATATAAATGGATTTCAGGCAGCCAAAACCACTCAACACAAACCCACTGCACATAGATAAAGCTTATCACATACAACTTCATTCACCAGATAGAATAACCAAAAATAATAATAATAAAAAGATTACGTGAAATTCTGAGCAGCCAAGTGCTCCGGATTGTGCAGAACGCTCCGCATTTGTGATCAATTAAGCCCATTATTCCTCTGTTCTGCAATGAGCAATGTTTGTGTTTTGACCGGCTTGTACATCTCATATATAACATAAAACCAAGGCAGTAATTGATTGCATAAATGGATAAGAACTTTCACGCCTGAATTATAGCTTGCAATGTCTGTAAATATATAAGTAATACACAATTTTTTACACACACTGTAACTAAGACGGAACTTAAGATGGACTGC
The DNA here is from genome assembly GCF_019279795.1 of Protopterus annectens. Taxonomy (NCBI): domain Eukaryota; kingdom Metazoa; phylum Chordata; order Ceratodontiformes; family Protopteridae; genus Protopterus; species Protopterus annectens. Next base: position 894,123,530 of record NC_056737.1, read on the forward strand.
TTTGCTGACTGTTCTAGTTGCAATCTCATCCACCGTGCTATTTGCAAGACATGTACATGCTTTTATGCAGGTAAGACGAGTTGCTCACAATGTGAGCAGGTCTGTGAACACTTATATGCTATCAGTAGAGCAGACAAAAAGAATACACTTGCTAAATATGTTAATAGGTGTGGTCTTACACATTCCTTTGCTTTTTTGGTTCTACAGTAATTAAATGTAGATTTTAGAATCTTAGATCTGAGGAAGAACCTGATCCAGCATCCACATCCAAGTGAGGAAGGAGTCAATCCCAATTTAATAAAATGAGTCATCTGGTCCTAAGAAAAGGAAAGCTGAAGGTCATCTGCAAAGCATTAATACTGAATTACTGGTGATACTTGAAGCGGGAAACAACTCCCTGTAAGTAAATTCAGCAAGTGCACTTTATGCAGTTTGCAGTAAGCAATCCTCTTTATTTCTAGGGGCACCTGTGTTGATCTCTCCCTTCCTACAGCACTCTCTCTTACAGAAATGTATTTATTCATTCTCTAATTACTTGCTTAAAACAATTTGATGTAGGGAAGATGCGCTTCATGTGAAAGTGTCTATGTGAAAAAAGTAAATAGAGCGTATGGTTTATTGGAGTTGCTAGTAGCATACAGGTGCAGCAGCGCACATTTCAATCAAAGTCAATTCCTCAGGAAATTTTATAGCTGTCTGTAAACCTGTAGGAAGGGGCAGAAGTATTTTACAGGTATTTTTGTGATAACTGGTAAGACAGTATACCTCTGATCTTGTCAGCATAATAAATCTGGACAAAACCAGAAACAACGGGGAGACAAAGGCCAAAAATAGGGACAGATTTTAAATATTGCTCCTATAAGCTTAGAAAGTTGTTAGACTAACATGTTTTGCATTATTGTGTATTTTCTGAAGGACATGAAGTCTGAAACTGAAATGTCTGTCATTATTTATTATTATTTACTGACTTCTATCCTCAATATACTGCGGTGGTGGTGCTGTGGTAGCATTGTCACCTCATAGCAAGACGTTGTCCCGTTCGATTCTCAGCTAGAGCGTCTTCTGTGTGGAGGCATACGTGAATGGGGCGTGCCTTCGTTAAAGGTTGTGCATCAGGGCTGGTAACCCGGTATGTAAAAATCCACTACCAATCATTAGCGGACCAGAGTTCCACTGTGGCGACCCCTAACTGGGAAAAGCCGAAAGACACAAACAAACAAACTGACTTCAATCCTCAATGATTGAAATCAGTAAAGAACACAGATTTTATAAGGAGCACATGAAAATATGAGGTAAAAATCTGGACAGTTGAGTGGTATGAAATGCAACAATATAAGAAACACTAGGCAATCATGGTCCAAATGGAACTGATGCTCCGTTAATATAATTGCGGAGTTTCCTGCCATTAGATCTAAATGCGATATTCAGTGGCAGAGTTAACATTATTATTTTTCTACTGTTGATGATTATTTAGATTGGGAGTCATCTACTTTGCTATTTTAGATTCCTTGTTGTTATTCAGTTACAATTGTCTCACCAGATACATTGAACTGCCTACCATAGCCCCAACGACTCTGGCCACTGCTCCAGCCAAGGTGCTCTTCATACGCTCACCTGTCCATTTGTATGGCTGTAGCTGGTGGAGTCCATGATAGAGTATGACCCTAGTCTAATACCATTCATAGTGAATTGGTACAGCAGACCAGGCACCAGCCACTGAGTATGTTGCATTTTATCAATGGTTTCTGCTGGCTTTGTTTTATTTGATGTGTCCTATTGAATTTTAAAAATGTACAGTATTCACTAACTTAGTACTTCTGGCAGAAAGCCTGCTTCAACCAGGTCCCTTGGAAATGGTACATTTTTGCTTAGTGTGAAAATGGGTGTTCCACATTTTGACTGTTTGTCACACATTGCTAGGGTCTGTGTTCCACATAAGCCTCTTAAGAGGTTGAGACCTATGGTGAAATTATGTACAGAAATTATATATAAATTAGTTAAACATGTTAATATACATGCCTCACACACATACACCCTACTCTCTATGCTAGAAAATAATGTTTGAGAGGATTTAAATAAAACAATAAAGAGACTTAGAAGTAATAATAATATATAGATATAGATATAGATATATGGGTCTATATCACTTCAGCAAAGTGACAGTTCAATGAGCAGCATTTCATTGGAAATCCCATTCATCAAAATCCTCCCTTACCAACTCCAAAATTGCACTACAGTGGGGAAAGGGCAAATTTCCTGATCCTCACTGTACAAGGATCTCTGTATAAACAGTTCAACGAAAGACATGTTCGATGTAAGTGAACTGAAAATGACGTTCGCTGAACTGAATATTCGCTGAAGTAATATAGACCCAGATAGACACACACACACACACACACACACACACAGACACACACTATCTCAGATACTGCCAATACACCCCCCACCACATACACACCACTCTCTATGCTTGAGAATAATGTTAGAGCGAATTATAATAAAATAATAAATGGACTTATAATTAATAGCAATAATAACATATATACAAAAACACACAATAGTCCTGAAATATCTAAAAAACACACAACACTACACCAGGAAAAAATGCAATATTCTTTACTGATGTCTCCGGTACCTCAGCTTATGCCATCATGGAATACTAACATATATACACCATTTCAGATACTATACAAATGGTATTTTGATAAAGTTTAACTTTTCTGTTTATTTTACCTTGTATTTGATGATGAATTGTAATAGATAACAAAATTGAATACCTGTGAGAAAGCTATTTAGGCAAAATAGAAAACGCGAACTGCATTACTTTTCTTTAAATTTTTTTACTACTTTTGTTCTTCGAAGACCATCCATTTCTTGTTGCTTGTCTCTTTAAGCAGACAGGAGTCCAGTCTATATTTTCTGATTGATCAAAAAGTTTCATTTTCTGAGAAAATTCCACTGCATCTCCTAGAGAATTAAACATTTTCTGACCTTCCGGTAAAAAGATCCTAATTCTGGCTGTAAAAATCAGTTGAGCTTTAATACTTAGCTTCTTTAAGTTTCTTATGAATGGAATACATGCTTTCCTTCTGGTCATAACAGATGCAATATAGTCATTGTCAAACCTGATAGTGCTGCTATTTATTTTTATCGGAGAATTAGCTCAAACCAGTCTTCAGTACCAGGTCCTTGTCTTGGCTGGAGAGAACTTTTACAATAATAGATCTGGGAACCACATGATTTTTATTCAAAGAAGTCAAAATAGATCTATGGGCTCTCTCAATACTAAAAGACAGAGCTTCTGGTAGATTTGGAGTTTTAGGCATCCAGTTAGTTAAACATTGCAACATATTGTCTCCTTTTCTGGTATTCTGTATATCCTAATATTATTTTTTTAGATCTACTTTCTATGTCCTCTAGTTTTCCATAAGCAAAGTATTTTGTTTTAACAGTAATTTTGTGTGATTCTCACTCTCTGCCATTCTGCTATCCAGCTGATTTAACGTGTCTTCTATTGCTGAGATCTGAACCGATTGTTGTTTTAGGATCTCTTTTAACACTTCTGTTTGTTTCTTGGAATCTTCTTTTATATTGTCCATTCTGATCTCAAGTTAATCAAATGTAATAGAAAGCTCCTGGATATGGACCATTATAGAATGTAGTTTCTTTTTCACCGAGATGTCTTGAGAGTTCACTTTTGAGTGGCTCATTCTGTCACAAAAGTCAATAAAACTTCTGATGAGAAAAAAAATCAGAGAAAAACAATAAAAACCTACTTGATTTTTCTTTCAAATAGTTGTCCAAGTTTGTTTAAAATACTCAAAATGTATAAGAAAATAAGTTTTTGTTAAGTTTGTATAATAAAATCCTTTCAGAAAAAAAAGATAAAGAAGAGATAAGACTTTTGTTAGCAGTTTTCCATCTTGGCAATGCCCCTGAACACATTTATTTTTGATTAGCAAATGCTGTAATATTTTGTACACTGGAAACAATTGCTAATCAGTTCCAATTTCATTCTGAATGTTAAAAGTGAAAACAATGAGAGGGGGATAAGGTCATTTAAACAGAACACTAGAAAAGCAAATATAGTTTTGATTTTTGTTTTGAATTTACATCAACAGTTAAGTAGAGAAAATAATGGAATACAAAAATGTCAAGAGGTCATTTTTTTTTTTTTTAAAGTATAATTCAAAAATTTCTAGAGTTGATTGGTATTATAAACACGTGTATATCTTACTAGGTATCTGCTTCACAGCACCATACATATATTTCCTGAGCAATCTATCAAAATTTCATGACTCGGTCCTACAAGTCCTGGAAGATCAAAAGATCAAGTATGGTCTTCTTCAGCTAACAGCAAAATTTTCCTCATGCTATGTTCATTGTAGGGGGTGATCTCCACCCCCGGATGACTGTATCTTGGAGAAGAAAAATTCTCTGAGATACACAAATTTCAAATTTAATACATATTAGCTCTTTTTATTGCATAGAAGTTTTCCCTGTTCCAAGGACAGGATGTAGGATCCTCAGATATACAATGGGAACTCCATTTTCTATCATATAATAGCAAATACTTATCTGAAAGTGGCTTCTAGAAATTTAATATAAGCTATTTTAAGCCTAGCATAATGAACATAATTCATATAACATGAAAGCTTGTTTATTTTATGTAATTTTTTTGTTTTGTTTTGCATTAATAAATTATCTCCTCAAGATTTGTTCTAGTCTGACCTTTTGTTTCTTATTATATAGTAAAGAATAGTGCACATTTTGTTGTCTCTGATATGGTTTATATAAAAAACTATTAGACTCTTTTGTACTCTCCCAGTACATTATACCTATCATTTAGGTTACCATTGAATTGTTCTAAGCATCATTTTCTTGCATGGCTGTAGTACCTACATTGATGCCTTTTTGTTAAAATTCTCAAATTATGGTGCACTTGAGTGTCAGTTTTTGATTATAGTGCAATTCACAATAAATTCACATTGGTTGCATCTGTACCACTATGGAGTTAGTTATTGCCTGATAATAGACTGACCACAGTTTACTGAGGGGTATAGTTGGCAAACAAACAATGCACTCTCTATGTTCAGGGTATTTTTTTATGGATATCTGTGTATGTGACATACCGGTTTCTCCACTCTGCTCTATATCCCTACAATATTAACCAGCCATCTTTGCAGTCTTTTGTCAGTTTCTGTTGCTGCCATATCTACACGCAAGCCCTTACAAATCATAGCTGTGGTCCATAGGAGATTTTCTGCATATCTTTTGCATTGAGTCAAAACAATAACATAGTCTGACTGGGATAAACTCCTTTTTCAGTGGAGGCCTGGAGAGAAAAAAATCCACATCTAAAATTAGTTTTGGCATATACATAAAATACAGTTATAAGATACCAGAAGGAATTCAAAATATAATTAAGTGTACATATATGAGAAAAAATGACAATAGCTTACATTCACATCATTTAGAAACAGAGCATGTGCATGTCTGCATAGGTATAGATAATGCTGAACTTTCATTACAAATAGACATAGGTTTTTATATAGCAAAGGGAGGGATACAACATTAAAAAAGATACTGCAATATTACCTGCAATTTCTAGAAAATAAAATAACTAAAAGAAGAGGCAACTTAACTATGGAAATAGTAGAAAGGGAGAAGGTGGTTCATAAAGAAATATAGTAAGATAGGCTTTCTATTGAAATGCCACCACTCAAAATTACTGAAAACTTGAGAACAGCAAATCTCGAGGATTGTTCTCCTTAAAACTTCTTTTTTTAGGGAGCAAGCCCCCCCCCCAAACTTATATATACAAACTCTGAGATTGCCTTATCTTGGAGAAAAGGGAATATTCTGAGAAATGGTATCTTGCACTTGGTATATTCAAGACTGATCTTTCGGCCATTCAGTCTCTGTATTTTAGCCCTCACTTTAGCATGTCCCAACATTTCAAATGGTTACCAGTATGATATGTTAGCGATAGATCAAATATGAAAATATGGTTACATTTAAGATTGAGAAGTAATGAGAATGTTGGGGCTAATTGGAATGTTATAAGGAGAGTTTGTTATAGGTAGATGAGGAGAGAGAGTAATAAAACTGTGACAGAAGGGGGGCAATGAAATAGTGGTTGATCTAATTAGAGAGAAGAATAAATTGAGTCTCTTCTAGTTAGCTAGTTTAGACATAACTGCAAGAAACTTTCTCTCTGAAGTAAGACTGGAGCTCTTATAGTTATCTTCATGGGACACTATTTCTCCAAGTATGATCTTAAATGTAGATTCCTGAACTATAAATGTAGATTCCTGAACTCTCCCCAATATATCCAATATATGGAAAGAAACTGCATTGTTTCATGATGTGTGATGAATGGTTACTTGCCTAGGAATAAGTTATCACTGAAGAAAACCATAGCATGAACTAAAATGTTACCCTAGTGGTGGCTGGAGATTAAACTCTCAAGCTTTAGTTGCTCAAGGTTCAACTAAATGGCAGAATTTCTCCATAGGAAATCACTGTCAGTGAGTTGTGCTGGCAGTGGTGCCATTTTTGAGGGTAAGTTTTCCCTTTCTTTGAGCTGTTGCGACCATGGAGATGTTCATTAGGTACAGCTTTATTCAGTGAATGGAGTGCATTTGCTTTCATCCACTCATATTGGAAGTAAACTATTACATTGCAAATATCACAATTTAAATAGCATCTAAGACATGTTTCATATAAGCACATCTTTTACATGGATGGCATCTTCTACTGACACAAAAAGGTAGCAGTGGGAGATAGTCACAGCATGGATGATAATAAAAAAAAAAAGAAATTTTTGAAACTGAAATGCAGGAACTTAGAAACTGTTTTCCCACTTTGCTTTCACACTTTGCAACTGAGAAGTATTTCTGTTCAAAAATCTTTTGTATATTTAGTTTCAAACACTGTCAAATTACACTTTCTCTATCTGGCAAGTTTGAACATTGTAGAGCAGTTTTCTGCCTTTTATCTGATATGTTTCTCAGCTTATGTGATATGGAATTACTGTGACTCACAACTGGTTGAAACTGGCTTCACTAAATAAATCTGGGCAAATTTATTTGGAAACCTTTACTACAAAAGTCAGAAATTATAAGTGACAACAAACCTGCTAATGTCCCCCCCCAAGGCAAATCTATGTTGTCACTGGCCAAACAATTTTTGCTCAGAACATTTTCACTGGAAGGTCTCCTGCATCTTGTAATGACAGTTACACTCAAAGAACAGCAGTAAGGGGCATATTGTGTTTTTTCACTTTTTTTCACTTCTCCAAGTTTGGGCAATGTCAGAGTTGATGTGTGTGTTTATATATATATGTATGCATAAATCTATATATATTTATATACAAATACAGAAATACTGAATGGCTGAGAGCATGAATGTGGCAGCAACAAGAAAGCTGATTTAGGTGTGTTACTGCATTTTACAAACTGCCATTCTTCTCATACCTCCAAATGGAAAGAATTTCGATAATGGAGAAATGAACAGGGTTCAAAGAATCCTCTTCTTCTTTCGGCTTTTTCCCTATTAGGGGTCACCACAGCGGATCACCTGTCCACTCATGATTGGCAGTGGAGTTTTTATGGTGTTGAGTTGCCAGCCTGGCACCCAACCTTCCACAGAAGGCACACACATGCAAGTACTCACACCTAGGGCCAATTTAGAGTGTCCAATCCACCTACAGCATGTCTTTGGGATGTGGGAGGAAACTGGAGCACCCAGAGGAAACCCACGTGACCACAGGGAGGACATGCGGACTCTGCACAGAAGGCACCCTAGACAAGGATCGAACCAAAGAACCTCTTACTGTGAGGCGGCAATGCTAACCACTGCATCACTGTAAAATATATAAATGATGGGTTGATATTCAGAAATTAGATATCCATTTCCTAGACTGCAGAAGGTTGTTGTGAGATTGGGAATTGGTTTACTAAAAATTATAGCTTCTTGTTTGATCTACGTGTGGGCACTCAAACCCAAAACTTTTAAAACTTTTGGAGGTCATTGCACACCACAGCAACGCTCCCAAGACTGCAAAAGACAAAAAAAAAAGTTTTTGTATATATTGTTTGGTAGTGGGAAACTTGACCCCACAATGGAAGTTACAGGAGGCTTGCCCCTACAAAATCATATTTAAGTTCATTTGACCGATTGTGTAGGTATTTAAATTAAGCTTCTTATTTGAAAAACACACAAACTGTCTTTGTCACAGAAGAAATTAATTTTCATAGGCAGTTAATAAGCTTGTTTTCATTTACCATTTCATTGCTTATGTAAAACTCAATTTTGCTATAGGATATATTCACTATTACCTGTGGGAATTTATACAGACCAAGGACTCTAGCAACTGAAACTGAGGATGCTGGAGGTTCATCTCCAACAACTGTGGGGATTACTGACCGGGACAGACAGTAGTAGTTTGGAACAGATTTGTTTTGTCTTGATGATAGCCACATACCAGCCTCCAGTGCTAGTGTTTCAGAGAAGCAGGTGTCAAAGATGTGGAATCCCAGTGTCACATTGGGTAATATTTCTGGTGTTTGATTTATTTCATTTATGGCAAAAAACATTCCTCTAAGAAAATGATATTCCCAAATAGAAAATCTGTTGGAGACAATTGGAGACAATATAAACTGAATTTGTTAAAAAAAAACCCAGCAGGGTTTATAAAAGTATCACCACAAATACTGCATGCATGCTTTCAATAATATAGTTATGGAAACTATGCTATAATGAAAAACACATTTTGTAAGTCACATTTCAATAATATACAGATGAGCAGAAAAACAGATGATGATATCAGAAAGAAAACAAAAGTTAAGTACTTACTATAATGAAATATCAGCTTGGAGAAGTCAATCTTCACTATATCCTAGGAATTATGTGCTCTGTATATGTTCTGCTTGGCAAATAAAACTTTTACAGCCTACTCTTACATTCCTCCTACCAGAGCTGGATCATAGTCAAATGGGGTCCTAGGCAGGGTAATGGACTGGGCCCCGGCCCACAGCCATATCAGTATCCCATTACTTGGCTGTCTCTCCCCAATTACCATAACACACTATTCAAACCTGTTAATGTGAGCACTATTATCTTTACTTTAGCAATGATCACATTGCATTTAATTTGAAGTATGTATTGAAAATTTTATAGCAAAAACACCAACAGCCATTTGATGAACAAAATAAAACACTCTCACATTGAAAACAGACAACATGAGCAGCAGTGAACTTCTCTTGAAACTCATTTATTGAGAACACATCTGTCAGCCTATTAACCTACAAGAGACATGCTGGGATTTTGTGAAGGGAACAGGAATTTAAAAGACAAATCTGCAATGTTTCCTAACAGCTTCGCATAATTTACTTGACGTAATTGCTCCTTTTCAGAAGCACTGCCTGTTAAAGTGGTTAGGTCAGAGTCACACAGTAGACAAATTAAGGCTGAGGGATTCAAACCCTGTACTACAGGAAATATTAACAGCATATAGCCTTACTCTTCTGCAATAAATTGCAGATGACTTGCTTTAGCTCAGCACAATTTACTTTTCCACAGTGTGCTTGAAAAAATAAAAAAGATCATATTAAGCTGCTGTCTGTAGTCAACTGTATAGTTCATAGGTTCATAGGTGTATACCAGGCTAATGGCCCTGGAGCCTTTACAAGCCTAGCCATATTATTACCCTGGCATAGTGCCACCCAACCTTAGTTCCCAGTGCCTCTGTCGAGTAGACCCACTGGTGTTATCCCCAGGGTGAATTTTCTGTTTCCCATCCACTCATCAAAATCTCTCTTAAAGAGGGTCAGCAAGGTGCTCTGCTTGACATGCATGAGAAGTCTGTTCCATAGCATGGACAGTCGCTGGGTTATAAACCTGTCCCTCCAGCGTGTTCTGTTAATTGTGGTAATGAGGTTCAGGTCTCTGGAGTGTGTGGTGCAGAAGGATTGGGATTTCTTTAGATGTAGCATTTCTAACAGAGCTGGGTCAGACATGGCTTTATAAGTCAAGCAGAGATTGCCTCTAAGTAGGTGATATGAGACAGAGAATAGTTGGTGTCTGTCCATATAGGACAAGTGTTTAAGGCCTAGGATCCTCTTTGTGAGGTACTTTTTGGCCTCTCCAGTTGTTGCAGGTGTCTGGTGAGGTACATGCCAAATGGGGCATTGTACTCGATGACTGGCCTAATGAGGGAAGAGTAGACGGAGACAATGACCTCTTTCTTCCTGGGTGCAAAACCGTAAGTAATGAGATGTGCCACATAGAAGGACCTTCTGAACACAGTAGCAATGTGGTGATCAAAAGAGAGGTTGCTGTCAACCTGTGTCCCCAGATCTCTTATAATGTCTTCTGTGTTCAGTGGACTACCAGCAATGTGGTAATTCATGGGAACCGAGTTTTTTCCCAAAGGGGATGACAGCACATTTTTTTGGCATTGAGCTTAAGGCCATGGTTCTGACACCAGACGTTGGACACAGTGAGACCATTCTGTAGGATGTCACCATCACTTGGGGAGTTAATAATAGCTCCCAGCTTGCAATCGTCTGTGAACTTTGTCAGCCAGTGACCCTTCGTGTTGGCCTGGACTTCAGAGAAGTAGATACCAAACAGGAGAGGACCCAGGACCAAACCCTGTGGGACTGCACTCATAACTAATTGTCAGTCTGACTTGGAGTCAACTACTTTCACACTGTGGATTCTATCTGTGAGCCAGTTTGCAACCCACCTAGTGATATAGGGGTTGATGGCAAGCTCAGTGAATTTTTCTATGAGTCCTGACTGGGGAATGGTATCAAAAGCTTGGCGAGATAAAGATAGGCTGTATGAATCACCTTGCCTTCATCCACAGCCCTGGTGACTGACTCACAGAAGTCAACCAAGTTGAGCAGGTATGATCTACCCTTCACAAAACCAAACTGTGTGGGATTCAGAGTTTAGAGATTCTCTATATCCTTGTTTATTAGGTCCATGATGATGCGTTCCATAGCTTTGCATATCAGACTCATCAGGCTAATGGGGCAATAGTTCCCAGGGTCTGTAGTTGCTCCTCCTTTGTGGAGAGGGATAACTGTAGCAATGCACCATTCAGCAGGGACAAAGCCTAAGGTGAGGCTATGACTGAACAGAGCACACAGGTGAGGTGCCAATTCACTCTGTAGTTCATGCAGAACACAACCAGGGATATTGTCAGGTCCCATAGAAGCTGTATTCTTGGCCTTGGACAGTGCTGTTTTAACCTGTGCAGCAGTAATACTGGGTGCCTGGCAATCTACTGGTATTGTGATTGATCCTTTGGGTGGAAGAGGGATAAAGTTGGCACTGAATCTGTCGACCAGTTTACTGGCAATATCTGTTGGCTCGGTATAGGAGGTAACATTGTGCAGTAGCTCAGAGCAAATCTGGGTATTGCCATGGAGATTCTTTAAATAACTATAGAAGGCCTTGAGGTTGTCTTTACTAACTGCTGCAATTCTGTTTTCATACCTAGCTTTAGAGGATTTGATGAGGAATCTCAACTTTTTGTTGAGGCAGATAAGGGAGTTTTTCCAGTCTTGGGACTTCACTTTATTCCACATCAGTTTCCTCTGTCTATTGTAGAGTTTGTTTATGGCAGGGGACCACCAGATTGGCTTCCTTTTTTTGGAGGAGAGTGTCTTGGTTCTTTTGGGTATGGCGAGATCCATGCATTTGTGTACATGTTCGTACAGTGCATTGGTGTATGATTCTGCAGTCACACAACTATTCTCCATTTGCATGGGTACCATGAAGTTAGCCACCTCTGTTTTTAGGATCCCAAAGTTAGCTTTGGAGAAGTTTTTCATGGTGGTTACCTTTGCTGGGGGTTGGGGGGTGGGAGGGATGTGGATTTCCAAGGTGATTAGTTTGTGGTCGGATCTAACTAGGGAGGAGCTGACTATTGGTGTAGAGGAACGTTCGCCCATGTTAGTAATGACCAGGTCAAGGATGTTGCTACCTCCAGTGGGGGTAAGAACAAGCTGGTCCAGGCTATTGGAATTAATGAACTCCAGGAAACATTGAGCAAGTGTATTGGTACATGAGTCGTTTACCCAGTTAATAGAGGGGTAGTTGAAGTCGCCTAGTAAGAGAATGTTAGGTTGGACCCTAATAATCACCAGGGTGCTTAGGAACGTGGAGTGCGAGTCTTGGGACATGGTTGGGACCTATAGCAGGCTATGACCTGAATCGCTGTCTTACCCAATGTTAGCTGCACCTGAAGTATCTCTGATGCATTATGTTGAGCTACCAGTCTGGAGGTGTGTGCATTCTTTATGAATATGGAGACACCACCACCTTTGGAGCTTCGGTCTATGTTCTGGGGCTGAAAGATGTGGAATGAGTTATAGCCTGGTAGTGCAGGGGTGCTTTCTGCTGCATTGAACCAGGTCTCTGTTACAGCACAAATGTCCATGTTCTCCATTTTAAGGAGTGCCTCGAGCTAGTGGAGTTCGAGATTTAGACTTCTAGTGTTGAGCAACATGACCCTCAGATTGCATTTGTTTGTAGCTGTTATGGTGGTAATTTGTTCTTTGGAACACCACCTAAAAAAGACAGTATAGGGGTGGCAAGAGCCTTGGGCAGTATCCAGAAGCCCAGGGGTGACAGATGCAGGCCATTTCTGGCAAAGCATCGAGGTCTGTCAATCATGTCATCCCAGGCAGACAGGTACTGGATCCCCATAGAATGACACCAGAACCTTAGCCAATTGTTGAAATAAATAATGTTCTACCCGTACTGTGGTATCATTCTGGGTCATCGTAGGATGCTGCTCAAGGCTAGGGTCATACCCGTCTGGGCTACATAATCCGAGCGCTCCTCCATGTCTCTTTTCATGTAGTCCAGAGAGGTACATGTCAAGTCATTCACACCCACATGTACAATGACAGAGTCATATTTGTACCTGTTGTTGAGTGACCTGAGTGCATGCATTGTATGTTGGATCCTGGCACCTGACAGGCAGCTGACTGTTACTTTCTCCTTATTCAACCTAGTGAGTGGGACATCGGTGTGCGTCACTATCGAGTCACCTATGACTAGTGCGTTGGGCATGCTGTTTTGCCTTAGGGGCTTTGGTTCAGTGGCACAGTGTTTAGGAGCTTTATGTGTCTTGTGATTAGCGTTGTGTTGTGGTGGTCGAGTGTGTTTATGCCTTGGAGGCCACTGCTACTTGGGTAGATTTTTATTGAGAGCCTCGGCAAAGGTGGGTGTGTGGTTTGTGTTTTTATGTTAAGGCAGCGCTGGTGTTTGTTCCAGAGGGCTATATGTTATATGTGATGTGGTGCAATTGTTGACCTTCTCCTCTTGACCAGCTATTCTGGTCTTGGCTGGAGAGTGCGTGGCTTCCAGTTTGGATATATAAGTGCATCTCTTGCAAGTCTGAGTGTTGGAAGGTAAGAGGAGAGGGTTGTTGGTATACATGAGGCAGTTGCTACATTGCCTCAGGATGCCCAAGTTCACCAGGTTAATAGGAGAAAGCACAGTGAACTGACCTTTAGACATGCCTGGTGGGGTGGGCATTGATAATAAGCACTAGATCTGTTTCCTTGATGAACATTTAGCGCTGGTAGCACTTGTGTGGTACAATAATTGCAACACGAAGTCTGGTAAAGTGCTAGACTAATAAGCTAGCATAAGTGCAGGAGAGGAGAGAATTAGTAAATCTAAGGGAAAAATTGAAGAGCAGGCTCTGGCACTGCTCAGAAGCTTGCAAACAGTCCTGGATACAGCAAGTTTGTATCTGGACTAGACTAGTTATAGGAAAGGTGGGAAACAAGAGCAAACATGGGCTTTTAAACCAGAAAGAGATAGAAAAACAGCCCAAACGGCCAATAAACTGCAATTTCTGGGAGAGAAACCACTCCTCTTGTGGTCGATAGGCTACCTAGTGCTTACCACACCCACCGATAATCTAGGAGGCATCCCTCTGACACAGAAAGGCTTGGGGGGCTCAGAAGCTTACAGTCTTGCACACAGCAAATCTGTATCTGGACTAGACTAGTTACAGGAAAGGGGGGAAACAAGCGCAAACACAGGCCTTTAAGTCAGAAAGTTGAAAGAGATGGAAGAAACTGCCCAAAAGGCCAATAAACCACAAATCTGGGCCAGAAACCACTTCTCTTGTGGTAGATAGACTACCTAGTACTTGCCACTCCTACTGATAAGCTAGAAGGCTTCCCTCCAACACAGAAAGGCTTGGGGGGGGGGGCTCAGAACTTGCAAACAGTCCTGGATACAGCAGATCTATATCTGAACTAGACTAGTTACAGGAAAGGGGGGATACAAGTGCAAATGCAGGCTATTAAATCAGAAAGTTGAGTTAGATGGAAAAACTGCCCAAACAGTCAATAACTACAATCTCTGGGCCCAGAAACCACTCCTTATATGCTAGATAGTTTACCTAGGGCCTACCACTTCCACTGATAAGCTAGAATGCTTCTCTCCAACACAGAAAGGCTTGGGGGGGGGGGGCAGCTCAGGAGGAGCTTACAAACAGTCCTGAATACAGCAGATCTGTATCTGAACTAGACTAGTTACAGGAAAGGGGGGATACAAGTGCAAATGCAGGCTTTTAAATCAGAAAGTTGAGAGAGATGGAAAAACTGCTCAAATGGCCAAAAACTGCCATTTCTGTGCCAGAAACTACTCCTTAAGTGGTAGATAAGTTATCTAGTGCTTACCACTCTCACTGATAAGCTAGAAGACTTCCCTCCAGCACAGAAAGGCTTGGGGGGGGGGGGGCTCAGGAGCTTACAAACAGTCCTGGATACAGCAAATCTGTATCTTTCTCCAAGAATTATGTACCACAGACTTCACCAGAGGCAAAGTGACTGAAGCTTTTCAAAGAAGGGACTTAGCTGGTTGCACTATATCCTATAAGTGTTAGGACATTAAATATACTAATATGCATTGCATTTGTGGATAGAATTTTTTATTTGGTTAAAAAATAAATGGACAGATGTGCAAAATCATTGTGCTGTGAACTTAACAAAAGCTGAGCTAATGATGTGTATAAATTATTAGATGAAATGCAATGACTTTTACTCAAATCTTGTATTAAACAGGGTACTTGTTCATTTATCAAATCAAATGTAAAATACACATTTAAAAAGAAGTAATTTTATTTTAGTGTGCCTGTATCTATGAAGTATGTATTTTGTTTAGTTTTCTTATTTAGAATAGTTATACTTAGTATAATAAGTAGAATAATAAGTAGAAGTTAATGTTTTTTGCTTTAATTTACAATGGACCTACTTCATAATCATATGTATTTAAAAATGTTAGCGTGCATGCCTGCAGTGTGCAGTTTTTTTTTTCTAGTTACGTTTGGTGTAATATGTAGAATATATATGTATATATATATATATATATATATATATATATATATATATATATGTGTGCATTTATATATATATATTTGCTTTTTTAAATAAACTCATTTGTTTATGAGTAATGTGATTTTTTTAGTCAAGGTTACGTACTGCTACAGCTACATGAGAACTGAGTGTTTTTTCAGTAATGCTTCATGGGGGGTGCATCTATAATAGTGTGTTGGCATTTCCACTTGACAATAAGGATAGGGCTAGCAATCAGTACTAAAGCTCCACACCTCCTGAAGCAACTTAGCAATGGGTGCTAACCCTAACTCAAATGCTGCACCTTCCCATAACCCTAACCGTACACCTTATCTTCATAAAAATATTCCCATAATACTGCTACAACACAAGATGCACTCGGACACACAGATATAAACAAACACACACAAACAACACATCTACTAATCTAACCCTGACCCTAAACATAAAATACACAGACTTGCACAAAGGCATACAACACCTATCCTTCACTCATCTCCAACCCTAACCCTAACTCACATACACACGTGCAAGTACTGCCACCCCTCCAACCCCACTTACTTGTCTCGATATTACACACTGTCGACATGCTTGCCTATCCATTACTGTTGACATCCGTCTATACTTCTGAAGTTGTCAGAGAAATGGCAATTGACAAAACACTGGGACCATATATATATATATATATATATATATATATATATATATATATATATATATATATATACATATAGACAGGTCTACTTCATAAGATCGACAGACCATTTGATCGACATTCATTTGGTCGACAACCAGTATTCAAGGCACTTAACAGGGATTTGCCCCCCTCCCCAATGTTGTGCGACCCTGGAGTTGATATATATAGTTAGGGGGTGTGGGGGGCAAAGCCCCCACCTATTTTCATTTAAAACATGAAAATACAACAAAAACTACACATTTTAAATGAAAATAGGTGGGGGGGCTTCGCCCCCACACCCCCCCCCTAACTATATATATCAACTTCAGGGTCGCACAACATTGGAGATGGGGGCAAATCCCAGGCTTTTGCCTTGAATACTGGTTGTCGACTAAATGAGCTGTCGACCAAATGAATTTTGATCAAATGGTCTGTCGATCTTATGAAGTAGACCCATATATATATATATATATATATATATATATATATATATATATATATATGTGTGTGTGTGTGTGTGTGTGTGTGTGTGTGTGTATGTATGGATCTACATCATATAACTGCGTTTCCATAAGATCAAATATTACATCATCGAGACCACAACAATGAAAATTCCCGTTGGCAAAAGTGCAGAAGATCATAGTGCAGAATGTCGAAATGTATGCAAAGTTAATTAGAGTAAGTGATTTAGTGGTGCAGTGTTTCTTTAAGGGTTTGTAGTCAGCACATTAAACAATATGGCAGAGTTCACATCACATGGTCCTGTTGTCTTTGGAGAAGTTTGGGTACATGCGAGTTGAAAAAGAGAAGCAAACTGCTTGATTTTAGTTGCACTTGGTTAAATTAGGATGGAGCTTTATAGTGAAGGTATTCTGGTTTAGTAAATAGTACAGTTGTTGTTGTAGTTGTTGTGTATCGATTGCTAGACTGTAGTCTTTTCTTCAAAGTAAGTACGATCTCGGAGTTGGTATATTTAATCTGCAGGAGGTGTGGGGGCGTGCGGGGTGTCTAAAGGGAGATAGATCTGCTATATCTGGTTTGTCTTCCTGTGTTTGATGTTTTTGAGTTCGATGTTTTCTGAGTCAGTGTTTTATAGTTTTGCTAATGTGAACATTAATTGGTCTCAATGATGTAACATTCAATCTTATGGTTCATAGGTTCATAGATTAGTACTAGGCTAATTGCCCTTGTGGATCATTTTAAGCCTGGCCACTTACCGCATATGAGAATCAAACCCTGCACCTTATATCTGTAAGGTAAACACTTTAATCATTATGCCAAACTCCCACCAATGCGATTAGATGAAGTAGATCCATATTGATTGAAAAAATTGATCAAATAGTCAGATGATCGCAGTTAGCTACCATTACTTTGTGTGAAATTAAGCTAGATTGGGGTATGGAAATTGAGCTTTTCCCCGAGTCGGTATATAAAACTGGCAGGAAGTATTTGGGTGCAGTATGAGTGGTACAGGGGTACCCTGCAAAAATCTGATTTTTTTTAGATGTTTGGAATTTTGATATTTAAAGTTTAATATCTTGATTTTCTATTTTTTGAGTGTTTGATAGTGTGTATGACATCCAAACCTTCCTTCACACTTCTTAATCCTAAAACGCCCTCCCCACCCCCTAAGCCTATAATCCCCCCTACTGCTCCAACCCCACAGCTGTTTCCCAAACCTCATACTTTAGTTCAGGTGTAAGCAGCTACCCACATGAGATACAAGATGATCATGTCTCACATCTACAGCTATATTCCATAGAAGGTCAAGTCCACCATACACATCTTTGTCCCTCCCGTACTTCCTTACTTAATCTGATCGACTCCAGGTTTGAATACCATTAGGAGATATAGGTGTCTTACGCCAAACTAAATTAACAAAGTTAAGTTTTTCTGTATATGAAAGTAGTTGTGTATTCATCTATCCCTAACACATCCACTTTTTGGTCAAGTTGTGTCCACCAAAACTTCAGTACTGGAAAATAATCTTATTTTCCACATTCTAACATTCTGTATGTGCTGATATGTTGATATGTTTCATAATTTTAATTAGGATATAATCTATCTATGTATCTGTCTGTCTGTCTGTCTATCTATCTAGCCATCTACCTATCACTCTCTCCATGGGTTTGCATAGTTATATCTATGTTGATGTGCCAACAGACAGTTTTACTATTCCTTGTCAACTTGTTTTTCCAGTATCTGTTGGCAACATTATATATTGTATGTGATACTCTTGACTGTAGATGCATATCTATTCATGAATCAGTTAAAGCATGTATTCTTTAAATCAAACCTAGGGCATGTAAGGCAACTTTTGTTATTCCAGGTTTGCCAAGAAATATGCCTATTCTGTATCTATTCTTATTTCTGGGGCAAACTTAGGAAAGTAGGGGCATGACTACAGTAGAGTAATTAAGATCATGATAAACAGAATATTTTTGTTACTTGGCTCATGCACTATCAATAACTGAAGCACAAAAGTAAATAGCTCTCAGTAATGAACAACATATTTTCCTGGTACAGAGGAGCGTTAAACATTACCAACAATTTGTCATTTGGCAGCAGCAGTCATGCCATAGCTGTCAGTAGATGTTTATGCAAAATAATATTGGATGCCACCCATTTTCTACTTAGATATGTTTTATCAACATGAAAGAGAGGTTTGGAAAAAAAATTAAGGTGTCACAAGGATATACATGCTAATTGTTGATTACGTATATTAATGAGGCTTATTGGGAGCTTTAAGATTCCAAAATAATTAGTTTTGTTTCAGCTGTTCTTTCTCTGACTAGAATACTTTTTTTAAAATCTGACCACCACTATACTTTACTTTTTGCCCTAAACTTTATGCAAACACTGTATAGAGATATATATAGAAGATGAGGCACCTTGGGCTGTATGTACAAATATATACCTTTCCATTCTGAACTGCAGCATTATACAAATCATGGATCATATTTTTTTCTCTAACTTCGGGTGATTAATCACACTTGATTATACTAAGTTGCTGTCTTAGGGTGAAGCCTTTTCATAAGAATATGGGGTGGGCTTCACCCAACAAAGGTATAGTTCCTAATCCTTCAGCAGATTATGTTTGCAGCAGTATAAGTTTTTTAAACTGCTTGCTTTCACATTTTGACCTGCCTTCCAGAAATGTTAGAGCCTGCTTTCAAAACAAATATGTATTACTTTGCTAAACTGCTATTTTTTTCATCATTTCAGGACTACTATAATTATTTGTGAAGGAAGCCGTTTTTGTAATAGAACCCTATGGTTATTGAGGATAACATTTCATCTTTGCAATGGAAGATTATATTTAAATATTTGCTTTATAAAGCAACTGACTATATTAACATTTGCTACTCTTTCTACTGTTCTAGTACTTTCTTTATTAAGTTATGGCTGTAGTAAGCTTTTCAATGAGTCTTATGAAATCTGTCCATTGTTTAATAGTCTAATGTCTCAATATTTTGGAACATTTGTTAAAGACATTGTTTAACATTATATGAATGAAAAGGTAAACCACAACCCTAGTTACTAACTGGGATCAAGTTCTCTATGTTATCCTAAACTATACATTTCTTATGAATTTCCTATGAATTTCTTTGGTATGATAGTGTCACATCTCAGTTTGACAGGCATACTGAACTGATGTATTATTTTTAATGAACATTTGTCATCCCAGCCATTTAGTGCCTGCCAACTGTATGCTTGGGTGAGTCTACCACATATAAACTTATTAAATGGCAAACGTATGAATGGCTACTTGGTATATTATTGACATCTAAGCTGAGACCACATCATCTGTTTATTAGTGAACTTCTTCTACCATTTCATAAAATATTCGATGGAAAAGAAAAAAGGAATCTGAACCACAAATTTAAGTACACATTTCCAAATGGCTTTGAATTCTTCCAGTGCACCTGCTTTACAAAGATGACAGTTTTCAAAATATTTTCATAAATGGATACTGTAACTATAATTTTTTTATATTTAGATACAAAAGCTGACATGCATACATCCTTTTAGAGAAGAAAACTGATTATAACATTATTTTACAAAACAAAACAAGGCAGGAAAATTAATATTTTCTTAAATGTAATTGCCTATAAGTGCAATGATAGATATAGAAAAACTTGTACATAAGCAAGTATAACATTTAAGCTTGGCAAATCACCTTTCACAGGAGTAAGATGTGGGAGTCTTTGTGAAAGAATCCTCAGCAGAAATTATGTTTAAGTAGACAGGTAAAAGATGACCTAATACAACATCACCATCTTGAAAATACGACTGAGGTTTGAGGCCTTGTAGTCTGCAATTATGGACTTAGCACTACAAACAGATATAGATATCAGAAGCCAACGTAAATTAACAAGGATGAGTATTATCTCTGTGAACTTATTACCTTGAGTAATTAATGTGTTTGTAAACCAACCCACATGTCAGATGTGCTTGTTGAGTCATCATTTATCTAACACTAAATTCTTATTTGAATTTACAAAAATGAAAAAAACTAATGCAATGTAAATAAAAAAGTGCCAAAGAGGATTTTAAATCACAAATGAAATATTAATATAGTTATTTCACTATAGTATTACAGAAAACAGTTAAATATATTTATCAAAAAGCATAACTGGTACAACAAAGAAATACAGAACAAATAAATGCCAGTAGTGGTGGATTACTTGTTGAGCAGGCAGTGCTTGGAGTTAACTAGGTTACAAGTTTAAGTAGACAATCTCCAAGACCATGTTTACACTACACTGTTGTCAATAATGAAAGGTTATTTGGATAATAATGTGTTTGATAATGAGACATTACTTGAGTATAGAGCATCATTCTTATAATAATGGGTTATTCTGATAAGCAACCATCTTTCAATGGAAGTTTAATGACAGAGAGCAAAGGTTTTCAATATCCATCTGAGGTTACCGTATTATTATACAATAAGGTGCTTACGCTTCCAAACACATGGAGCATTCACTGAAACTTTAGTATACTGAAGTCACTCAACATTTACCAGCACAAATATCAAGACAGATAAAAAAATATATATTATTTGCATTACCAGATATAACAGCAAGCAAGTACATAAGCTTGTGGATTTTAAAGAATGGTAATGCAGACTCCATCTATAGTCTGCAACAATTGTAAGGCTAGCATTATAATGAAAGAAATGGAAAACTAAAAAGTAAAATATCCAATGTCTTTTGACTGAACAGGAATTTTGATAAACAAGAAACCACAGACAGGATTTGATACAGATGGTCAAGGTTGTGAGCTGTAATTCCTGGGGTCCAGGGTTAGATTCCCTCAACTGCAGTTCACTCACTGTGTGACCTTGCACAATTCACTTAACCAGACACTTCTTTGGGACAAGTGGGAATTTGAGCTAGTCTCCTCAATGGTTCCCTTAACTACAAGCCTAGTAACTACCTATGAACAATACCGTCTGTTACATGAAAGCATGACGACAGTACTAGGGATAATAACGAAGTTAACGTCACATGTAGGTCACTGTATAATCACATGTAAATGAGTAACATTATGGAAATGAGAGCAAGAATGAATGCAGAAAAGGATAAACAGCATGACTGTGTGATTCAGAAACATGTAAAAATAATCAAATTAGATGCTTTGAGAAGTGAGTTTGTACACCATCATTTCTCAGTGAGCAGACAGAGACAGCCTTGAGATGGTAGCAGTAACATCTGTACTAAGAAAGCATCGGTAAGGGGTGGATCTGACTTTCAGTGTCCACTACAGTTAGCACTGTCATCATCCTCATCACATATTGTCTAACCATGGGACTTGAATGCTATTAAAAATTGAACATATTCGTCCTAGCTCAAGATGCATCTAAAGCATTTAATCACGGTAATATCCTGTTTTTGAAAAATGTTCTTATTAAGTTCGACTTCCTGCACATTTTTCTCCAGTTCATATCCATATTATATAACAATGCATCTACATAACTAATAATTAATAAAAATCTGTCTGCAGCCATAGTAATTAACCAAGGAGTTAGACAAGGTTGCCTCCTCTCTCTCCTTATGTATTTAACATTTACATTGAACTTCACTGAACTTCTCTTTTTATACACAAAAAATAGAGAAGAAGGGCCAAGCGGTACAACTAATCCAAAAATTAGGCTCTTCATGACCACCACAGTAACAAAATTCTCGATTATTACAAAGTAAGGCAGAAAAACAATATTAAGACACTTTTGAAATAAAATAAAATCACAATGCACATAAATGCTAACAAATCCACTGCATTTTCATTACAAGGGACTTCTTCAGATGCATAATAAAATCTAAAACAGCTTTGTCATTTTATATACCCTATAACCTATGAACCACCAACGACATTGGAAAGTCCATTGACAACAGTTTAACCTTTTAATGTACCCCTTACTATCATAAAGCTACCTAAATTACTGGGATGGTTTCCATTCATTTTTTTAAACCACAGAATAAGCATTACATAACTTAAAGATAAATACAAAAAACCCTTAAAACAATATCACAACTCAATAACACCTTCTACATACATAAACTAAAATATCTTCCTTCATATATAGTGTAAACTGATGATTCTTAAAACTCTAAAACAATGTTATTCATTAAAAAATTATAACCTAACAGTATGTATTGTTCCAAATTGAATCTTTCCCTTACAACTTTGCTGCCCTTAATTTAAGGACTGGGGCAAGGGAGACTATATTGTTTAGTCCAGGGGGTTTATAAATGTCTGACAAGATCTGCCGATAAACCTCCCTGTACTCTATTCTAGTTTTCCACAGTCCCCTCCTCACATCAACAGGGATAGTTTCTAAAACAAAAAATAAAAACCTTGCCTCAAAACAGCTTAAAGTGTGTTTATATAAGGCATTCCTTATATTTTTGATCTGGATATCGTGTACATGTTCATACATTCTTCTCTTTAATTTTCTTTTAGTCTTTCCCACATAGAAGGCTGGACACTGGCTACACTTAGCAATGTAAACCACTCCACTGGTGCCACAGGTGTAATATGATTTCCCTTCAATGTTAATTTTCCTAGCTTCAAAATTAATAGCCTCCTTATTATTAATATACTTATATTGTGGGCAAGCCCCACATATACATGTTCCCCTCCTATTCCTGTTAATGATTTTAACCCTATTTTTTCTAGAAGTTCCTTCATGTTAGATCACCTCTTGTAAATAATTTTAAAGGGGGTATCGAAGATACTTAAATCTGACAAACCCGCAAACCTCAGCCATTCTCTTTCCATTATTTTGCTAATTATTCTATAATCCCAATTAAATTCTGTAATAAAAGCCTGTTCTTAGCCAGTGCTCTTGTTTCCCTGTCCTTCCAGGTTAATTATGGATCCATTCACACTGTTGTTCACTTCCTGAATAGAATCTACTTCTAAAATAGGTGCAAACCTATTCCTCATACCCTCCAAGACTTCACTATAATTTTTTTCTATCAATTCTTAGGGATAACCTCTTTCTAGGAACATCCCCTTCAAATTAACACATTCGCTTCCAAAATCCAGGTCATAGGAGGTTATCCTGCTAATTTGAACAAATTGCCCCTTTATAATATCCACTTTCTGGTGGTAGGGATGGGCACTTGTGTAATGTAATAAAGAATTGGAATAAGTTTCTTTCCTATATACTCTAGACCTAAAAGTACCTTCACATTTGTATAATGTTACGTTCAAGTAATTTAATACTTCTCGATCAATGTGATAAGTGAAATGTAAAAAAACTAGTGGTACTGGACATATACTCTAAAAATTCTTTGAATCTATCTTCTGTATCAACCCAAAAGATGACTATGTCATCCAAAAACCTCTTATATAAAATCCAACTATCTTTAAACCTTGAATTCAAAATGTATTGATGTTTGCATACCATCAAAATCATGTTGGTGTACAATAGGGCACATCTTGCCCCCATACCCACACCACTAATTTGATGAAAACAATTCTCCCTCAAAGTACACATAATTGTTTTTTAATACCATATTTATAAGTTCTAAGTGTACTCAAAATTTGTTTTGGCTTAGGTCACCAAATCTAACCAGGGCCTCTTCAAACCAAGTCAGGCCATCTTCATGAGGCATATATCCAAATAGGTCTACTATATCTATAGTTATAAAAAGCATCTGAGAATGACATAAAGTTGGTTTCACACTCCTAAGGCAATCCTAGGAATCCTTTAAAACTGTTTTGTCACCCTTTGGGATGTTTTTTAGTTTACCATCTAAAAATTGGGCCAAGGGAGAGGTCATTGACCCTTCCGCTGATACTATGGGCCTTAATGGAAGGTCCCTTTGTGTACCTTAGGTGTAACAAAAATTGAATGGAATCTAGGCCTTTTATTCTGTAAAAATGTAAAAGTTTCCAAATCAATAAGCACTTTCAATAATAAATCCTTCAAGGTAAGCTGCATCTGTTTATATGCAATGTTAATTTAATTTTTTGAAACCCAGACATATTTATTTACATCATCTAATAACTTCATAATCTTAGCCTTATAGTTAACCATGTTTATTAGCACTGTTCCCCCCACCTTTATCGGGTTTCATAACTCTGAGGAACATTTTACTCCTTAATTCTAGAATAACTTCCTTTTCTAATTTGGAAAGGTATGAAACACATTTTTTCCCCAAAGCCCCCTTCCTTAGTTCTCTCTCAATGAGAATTTCAATTTTTTTTAGCTGTGGGTGTAAGGGTAGATTGTATGTACTCCTTCTTTTTAACGTATCACCAGTATTTTTCAGTCTATTATCTCCTAAAATTAGCAACAAATTATTCTTCCTTAAAAACATTTTCAAATCTATAATCAATTTACTAATTTCACATTTCTTCTTTGGTATGTAATTAAACTCCTTGAAAACAACCCAAAATGTATTTCATTTACCTCTAAGTTGCTGTAATTAAAAATATCGTAGCCATTATAGGTCCACTTTTTATCACCTTTTGTTATTGTGCCATATCGTCCCTGCTCAGTTACTATGTCCTCCCCCTCCTTTGGTATTATTGTAGTATGGAGCCTCCCTGTTCCTCAACCTCTCCAACATCTGGAGGGGGTATAGTCTAAAGGGCCTAATAATTAATATTTTTTTATATAGCAAACAAAAAAGCTTTTTATAAATACCCTGCCTTGTTTAGATGTGCAATTCTAATTGCCACTTTTGCCAATGCTATTAATATATATGCAATCTCTCCTAACTCAGACAGAGACCTCTAAATTATAAATACAATAAACTCATTCTCTCAGTTTTCAGACTAAAAACTAAATCTACATAAAACTAAGATATTCCCTGTAACATCTAACTATGATTTAACGAACCCCTTCAGTTTAGGAGAAATAACTTTAGATTCCTCATTAAAACATCTTGGTATACACTTCGTCCAAGGTAAACATTCAAATTTTGATAAAAATATTAAACATACCAATGGAAGGCATACTTCCAGCAGTTTTTGAATGAAGAAAACCCCACAGAAGCTGTACTGCCCCAGACAAAGCCTACAATGAGAGAAGAAGAGGAGCTCACCCTAGAAGAATTAAGAATAGCACTAAGGAAAATTAAGTCAGGGAACGCAGTAGGCTCTGATGAGGTCACAGGAAATATAGTAAAGATGCATATTAATACAGGGGAGAAATAGCTTCTGAGGGTACATACAGCAATGTGAAGAGAAAGGAGTATCCCAGATGACTGGAGAATAAGCATACTTGTGCCAATGTACAAGAACAAATGGGACATCCACAACTATGGGCAAAAAAGAGGCATCAAACTCCTATCACATTGCAAGAAAAGTTCTGGAGAGGGTGATTAATAAATGGATACTCAGAGCAGTAGAAATTAAGATGGGAGATGAGCAGTTTTGATTTAGATTAGGATGCATTACAACTGACCAGATGTTTGCAATGAGACATATAGTTAAGAAGAAGCTAAAGACGAGGAAAGAGTCCAACTGGGTATTCCTAGACTTGAAGAAAGCATATGACAAGTTTCCATGAAAACTGATTTGGGTAATACTGCAGTGGTTCGAAGTCCCAGAAACATTGGTATATTTAGTGCAGGCTATATACAAGGACCCAGTGATTCAAGTATGAACAGTGCTCGGTTTCACAGAGGAGTTTCCTGTGGGAGTGGGTGTACACCACGTTTCAGCTCTGAGCCCAGTGTTTTTTTTACTGGTGATGGACTACATTAGCAGGTTGGAGGGACAGATCAACAAAGTTGCTGTATACAGACAATGTGGCATTATAGGCAGACTTTAAGGAAGAGCTCCAGCAAAGGACAGGTAAATGGAATGCAAAACTGAAGGCACATAGAATGAAACTAAGTACAGACAAGACAGTGGTAACGGCAGAAAATTGGGAAATCAGAACTGAAATCAGAAACTGAGAACTGAGATAGAAGGGAACGTAGTAGAACAAGTTAATAGCTTCAAGTATATGGGAGGTGTGGTTGAGGAGAAGGGAAGTTGAAATGAAGAGGTTAAAGCTAGAATCAGAGGGGTTACAGCCAAACTGTCATAGAATGTCAGGTGTAGTGTAAGACAGAAGAATGCCAAAGAAGCTAAAAAGAAAGGTGTACAAAACAGTGGTGCAACCCACACTGCTGTATGGTAAAGAAACCTGGTCAGTAAAGGCAGAACAGATCAGGAAGCTAGAGATGATGGAAATGAAGTGCCTGGGACAGTTGGTAGGATGCACACTGTGAGCAGACAAAGAAATGTGGACATAAGAGCAGAAGCTAAAGTAGCTCCAGTTGCAGAAATTACCAAAGAGCACAGATGTGGTTCAGGAACATGTGCAGAAAAGCAGAAGACAATTTGGTGAAGAAGATTTGGGACAGACAGGAAGAAGGTAAGAGGAAACAAGGGCATCCAGCAAAGAGGTGGATGAATTGCGTGAGAGAATATCTGTGACAGTCAGACATGAGTGCCGAGGAAGGCAGGAGTGTAACACTGAATCAAGAGAAATGGCAATAGTTAACATGACACTCAGCCCCATGCAGAAAATGGAAAAAAAAGGTGGTTGATGATGATGATACATGTCACTCAATCCAAAATAACCTATCTAGATGGAAAGACACAAAGCTACCTTTCTTTGCAAAAGTATAAAGATGAATATATTACCCAAATTATATCGTTACATATCTTCCTCATTTTCTGTGTTATCAAAATGTTTTAACAATTAAATTAAAACATCCTTAATAAAATTCCTATGTTACCCTAATTCAGTCAGAATCAACTATGATAAATGGGCAGCTCCACAATCAAATGGCAGACTAACTCTACCAGACTTGTATCCATACTATTTAATAAATAATTCAGTGAGATTATTCAAGATTATCCTTGCAAATAATTGAGATAAGCAATGGCCACCTATTTGGGTCAAAATATGGAGTAATTATCTCAAAACATTTGATTTTAACATAATGGCTATCCCATGTTTATTAAAAGATACTTTAAAGGCAATGAAACTAAACAGTTTATCATTTGAAATGTTGTCATAAGATTTAAAAACTTGAAAATACTTATTTCTTGATGCAACCTAAAAGGAAATGTATGTGTGTGTGTGTATATATATATATATATATATATATATATATATATATATATATATATATATATATATATATATATATATATAATACCATGATGGACGTAACACAATTTGGGACTAATAAGTTCCATTACCAACTCTTTGGAAAACATGAGAAGCATTTAAATTTGCCTAAAGGTTACACAGCATTATTAAATGAAATTAGAAATCTATTACTTAAAAATGATTCCATTGACCTACCATAATTAACATTGTATGGTTCTTCAATAAATTAATCTCTACACTTTCTCAAAATAATGTTATTTCCAAAACTTATAAAGTTATTCAAACTTAACAGATTTAATAGCACACATCTAATTTCAGCAAGACATGAACTAAGAGGTGTCACAAAGAGATACAATTAAAAACATAATAAAACTTAATATGCAACATATCCCAATTAAAAAATATATTTTACACTCACCCCCGGATTCAATAAACTCTGTGTAGGTTCCCCATAGAGCTTACATGAAGTGTTTTTGTGTATGCGATATTGCTCATCACCCAGCATTGCGTGGCATCATGCAATGCATATTAATGATGTGCAGCACATGCAAACAAGGTTTCGTGGTTCACACCAGTGCTGCTGGCCATAAAACCTGTAATATGAATGTGGATCGTACTTCCCAACCTTTTAGAGCAAGAAATCTGGACAAACACTAAAATAATGGAGGTACAAAGGGCCAAAAATAGGGACAGATTTATCATATTGTTCTTATAAATGTAGAAAGTAGGTAGAATAATAGGATTTGTGTTCGCATGCATTTTCTGAAGGACATGAAGCACAAAACTCAAATGTCTGTCATTATCTACTGACTTCAATATTCAGTGATTTTCCAGAAAACCACACATTTTACAAGGAACAGCCCAAAAATATGATGCAAACATCTGGACATTTTGCAAAATTCTGGACAGTTGGGAGATATGAGGGGGATACCATTTCCATGTAAAGTTGCTGAGAACAAAAGCAGATTGTAGGACAGCACAGCAATTGCTTTTCCTTTTCTTGAGTTTTCCTCATTAAAATTTGTTTGGGGCACTCCCATAGATTGTTTTTCTTCATTTCAGTTATGTCGCCAATTTTTTATTTTTTGTTTGTTAGGCCAGTGTTTGCATGATACACCGCTTAACACAAACAAGTTTGCTTAGGTTTGTGCAAATCACAGCAGTGCACAATCCGGAGGGATGGACCACCCAATTTGCAGACAGGACCCAGACAGCCAAAAACAAAAAAAACAGATGCATTCAATTAATACTACTGGTAAGCTGCGGTTAGCAGTGAAAGCTTTACAATGAATACTGATACTAAGATAGGGCATATCATATCACTAATCCTGTGGCAGCAGGTGTTAAGTGTAGGTGTGATGTCCAGATGGTCCAGGGTTCCAGTACAGGGTGTGCAACTTTTGATTTACTGTTGTGTGATTGCAGATTATAGCAATAAAGTGCAACATACACATCTGTTTTCTCAACCTTGTTGCGGCAATAGCTGTAAGTGTAGGAGAACCATAGACATGGTCCATCTGACTAGCACATTTACACAAGTGTCTGTATACAAAATAATCTTGAAATTGCAGTGATTGCCACTGTTGCGCATCACTTAACATCACACATGGTGCCTGCCAGTGCGCACCCTTATTCATGTTTGTGCGATGGTAAGTGATGAGCAATGTTTTCAATGTTGCAAAACCAAAATATGCACACTCTCAATAAGTGCAAGATGTGCAATGGGTCGGAAAACATCAGGATACAAAATGCAATTAGTGAGAAATGCTCATTTTACATTGAGCTTGAACTATGGCAGACATGCCTGGTGTTGCTGGTGAGGGAGCATGCTTCTGAGCCCAGAGGTGGTGTGTTCAGGAGTCCAAAGTCTTTGTTGGACTCCTAGTTAAGGTGTATGGACCTCAGTTGTTGCAGCAGGACTATTCAGGCTCAGAATACAAGTCTAAAGCCTGAAATAGTATTGCCAGGTCTTTGAACAGGGTTACAGGTATCCCCCCATAGGTGAGCAATGCAGACATCACTTTGATGACCGCCAGAGGAGGAAGCAGGATACCCTCGACCATTGGATCAGGGAATTTAGTAGAGGGTACATCCCATAGATGTGTATTTACCAATTTCAGTGAGTAATTATAAGAGTTAAAAGCTGCATATATTCATAATGATATTCTGTTGTATTCTGTTTTTTCCACAGCTGCCAAAGAGTGAGCCTTGAATGTGAGGTCCCATGCTGCGCATTTGTTAACTCATTACATCCAAGTGACGTCTCCAGGTGCATATGCAGTTAACTCCTACTATTGCCTCTAGGCGTCAAACATTACTTGTTCATATCTGCATCGATAATTCCAAAAGCATGTTATACACAAGATTTTAAAAGATTTCATCTTAAAGTTTACATAATGGTCAACTCAACTGCATTAATATTTGACCTCTGTCTAGAGCAGGTAAAGAAATATTAACTGCTGTTTTTATGATGTTAATTTATATAGATATATTTTTTACATTTTTCTAAATATTTCAATAACCAAGTAACATACTCCTTAGCATCATATGAAAGCTGTCAGCTAGATGAATAAAATGCTGATGGCAGTATGTGTGTAACTTGAGTGATTGCCGAAATATTATAAGTTGTTTGCAAAATATTACAAAAGTAACAGCTAGTGTTTACTGGGACTTATAAAATTCAGAGTAAGACCTAGAACCTAAAGAATACTACCACTATAAAAATAATTTGTGCTGAAGGGTTTGCCATTTATCCCACTTTCATAACCCCTATGGTTCCAGAGATATTAGCATTTGTTTGATATGTGCAGACATAATTTGATTCTGTCAAAAGGCTTAGGCTCCGCCCATTGGAAGTTACAATGCAAACTTCCTGAGCTCCATTGGAGTAAAGGACATAAGGATGAGAGAAGTGTGTAGTATGTATGCATCAGAACATTACTGTTATAAATATTAATTTAATAATAATAATTTTAATAGTAATTTAGCAGCATTAAAAGTTAAGGCTGGCTTAGTTGGTATTTAATACAGTTATATCAAGAAACCACACTTCCCAAATATACAATACTTTTAGGTTATCATCATTATTGTAATGTAACTTCAGACCTCCATACCACTGGCACAAATGGCCTTCTATAAACTGTAATCAGTATAACTGGAACATGCATATGTGCAATATATGAACACATCAAGGATCGGTGGCTGCAATTTATACTATAGTGTGCCTCTGCTATGAACTGGGTAGTCTTAAAAGTAATGAAGGAATTTGGTGAGTTTGTAGTATAAAAAGAAAAGGTAACAGAATAGAGTCAAATAATTGTATCAGTACTTTGTATGTCACATATGAAGTTACTAATGTTCTACCTTTTTTCTCTCGCCCCAACCATTATCTTTTTTTTTCTTTTTTTCGCACAGCACAGCAGGGTAGGTCTGTCTCATGGCATCTTCCTGCCCCCACTCTACCAGCTACAGTACCACTGCCCAGCACATCTGGTATGCGACCTGGCAGCTCCCCTCTGCTGACCCTGCACTACCTGGGCCTCATGTAGTTCTGCCCAGGAGGATAGATCTGTGGCTCACTCTGGGAGCAGGGGATGTGGTAACTTTATCACTTGAGAAGAACTGCCAGAGATAGTGTGTATTATTGTGCACCACACTGTGAGTGCACTTCTATGCAGGATGGAATGCCTGGTCTCCTTCCTGGTTCAGAATACCAGTAGGAGACGCAAACATCGGGCACTGCAGCCTGAGGTGCAGTGAGGTGACAGTGATGACAGCCCACTGGGTGAGAACTAGATTTTCACTGTCAACCAGCTTGACGTTTGGGTCGCCATTAAAGGTGTCTTTACTTTTAATGCTAAAATAACAGTACTGTTCAGATGCATACATACACACATGCATCTCGCATCCATGCCAATCTAGTGGTATGGATTCACGCATTCAGTTCTCAGTCTGTGACAGCTGTGGAAAAAGCAGAACAGACAGAATACCATTATGCATACCAATTGTGATTATATTCAGCTTTTGACTCTTACAAGTAGTCTTTGCAAGTGATACTTCACATCTGTGGGGTGCCCCCAGTCCTACATTCCTCACTCCAATGGTGGAGAGTATCCTTTTATCCTTTTTCCTCATCCAAAGGTCTCTGTAGTGATTCCTACATTGTTCATCTGTGTGGAGGATACTGGTAGCATTGGTCAGTGCCTGGTCCAGACTATTCTATGCCTCTGACTTATAATCTGAGCCATGATAGTCCCTCTGCAAAAGCCTGGGATCATGTTCATTCACTAGGAGTCCAACAAACACTTTGGACTCCTGGATACCTCATCTTTGAGCACTGAATCTCAAAACATATCCATGAGCACCTGTCATACATACCACTGATCAAGAACAATGTAAAATGGTGTTTTCCTGCCAATTGTAGGTATTGCACTTGCTGGGAGTGTGCATATTTTGGTTTTGCAACATTTGAAAGTGTTACACATTGCTTACCATCGTGCAAACATGGTAGGCGAGGGTGCACACTGCTGAGCAACATGTTTGCATAATGGCTAACTGTCTTAATTAAATGCATCCGGTTTATGTTTGTGGCTGTCTGGGTCCTGTCTGATAACTGGTGGTCCATTTGACCAGCTTGTGCTCTGTCACTCTGCGCACAGACCAGATAAGATTAGCCAAACATGTTTGTACTAAGCGGTGCCTTGCACAAATAGTGCCTCCCAAAAAATAAAAAAAATGTAAAAATGAGAGAGAGTTGAAATGAGGAAAATCTATCTATGACATACCCAGTAGAAAATATTAGTATATATGCGATATGTCTACTCTACATATGTCTGGATGACAATATGAACAAAAAATTAAAGCTGTTTAATACATATGTAAAATGTTTCAGGGACAAGTTCTTTGAAAGCACTTTAGCATTTCAAAGATGTTTTATTAGCAAAATGATTCATGTGCCTGTTCTTTTGTGGGTAGGAAGAGCAATGGAAAGTTACTGTCATGTCACAAAATAGGATGGACTGTTCTTTTGGGGGGGGCACAGTTGAGTTACTGCTATGGCACATACAAGGATATATTTTTTAATGTTGAGTAAAGCCATTGAGATATGTCAAATCCATGCAGTTACAGAAAAACACACACGTATGCTTGCAAGTGACAAGAGCATGGTTTCAGCAGGCTCCAGAGCAAATGTAGATAACATGCAACACGAGGCAAACAGAAGTAGGCCTCAGCACATGGCAGCCACAACCTCTGCTCACCAGGGAAACCACATCGTTTTCCAGCAAGTTCTAAGACCATTTCAGTTAAAGGAGCATGCTCAGTGCAGTACGAACATGAATTAGCAAAACCCAAGTCCAGCTTTATTGTTAACTGTCACATCTGTGGTTCCAGTCATTAGTCTAAAAGAGAAATCCTTAACATTTGATCAGCAATGTCACAAGTGTAAAAAATGGAACCATTTTCAAAAGTTTTGCAAATCAAGTAAACCCCACACAGTTGTTAAAAAAGGTCACACAAAAAAGCAAGTTGATCAAGTGGAGCTGCAGCAGTCAACTTTTTATGTAGATGGTGTATCAGTAATTGATGAAAGAGTTGATGCAGTGAATTTATTGGCAAAGAATGAAGTATTTTGTACAGTCCAGATCAATGGTAAATCCACAGAGCTTAAAGTGCACACTGGTTCAAAGTGCAATGTTATATCAGTGGACACATTTGCTAAAGTGAGAATTAATGAGCAACTCACTGTAGCCAGTAATGCTAAACTTGCTGCTTATGGAGGTGAAGAAATTCAAACCGAAGGCTCAGTCATGCTTTCATGTTACTTGGCTAAGAACTGTTGCAGCTTGTTATTCTATGTAGTCTGAAGACCAGTACAGTCATTATTGGGTCTCAAAGACAGTTTGAGAATGAATCTGCTATATTTTACCAATGAAATTTATCATAAAAGTGCATCTCCTAGTTCCAATTTTTCTGAAGCCATTTTCTCAGGGTATGCTGATGTTTTCGATAACAAGCTGGGAAAACTTCCAGTCATGTACTCCATGAAGTTAGACCCAGAGGTCACTCCAGTAGTTAGACTGTCAAGAAAAGTTCCAATAGATATGTGAGATAAAGTCAAGGCTCAGTTGGATAAAATGATGCAGCAAATTTGTCCAGTTACCAAACCAACTGAATGGGTGTTGTCTATGGAAGGACCTCACAAAAAGGACTCAGATGAAATCAGAATATGTATTGACCCAAAAGATCTGAACAATGCATTGAAGAGACAGCATCATCCAATGCACACAGTCGAAGAGATCACAGCCCTAATACTGAATGTCACTGTTTTTTCTGTCTTGGATGCAAAAAATTCATTTTGGCAAGTGATGATTCCTAAGGATACCATTTGGAATAAATTCTGCAAGTGAAGTCTACCGGCGTGCAATGGAGCAAATTTTTTCAGGTTATCCTTGTGCCATAATAGTAGATGATTTAGTGGTTGGAGGCAAAGGTGAAGCAGAGAATGACAAAAACCTAAAGGGAGTTCTAGACAGAGCACGTGAAGTGAACTTAAAGCTCAATCATCTGAAGTAAAAATTCAGACTACCAGAAATTACATCTGTAGGTCATTTATTTACCAGTACTGGCTTGAGACCAGACCCAACCAAGCAAGCAGCTATTCTGGAGATGTCAGCACCAGATAATAATCAAGCTCTACAGCATTTTCTAGGCATGATCAATTATTTAGGCAAGTTTATACCAGACTTCAGTGAACTGTATGCACCTTTAAAAGAGCTGATGTGCAGAGATGTTACATGGTCATGGTTAGAACAGCACCAGAAAGCATTTGAAGACCTTAAGCAGAAAATTGCCACCCCATCTACATTAAGATACTTTGATATAAATAAACCAGTCAGTCTTTCCTGTGATGCTTCAAAAGTTGGTCTTGGCGCAGTCATTCTTCAAGAGGACAGACCAGTAGCCTATGCATCCAGAACACTTACCCAAACTGAGATAATATATGCTCAAATTGAGAAATAACTTTTGGCAGTAGTATTTGCATGCTCCAAGTTTCCTAATTATATCTATGGCCCAGCTATTCAGATTGAAATTGATCACCGACTTCTAGTTACTATTCTAAAGAAGCCTATGCATTCAGCTTCAGCAAGATTACAAACAACGATGCTCAAATTGCAAATGTACAACTTCAAAATGGTCTATACGAAAGGAAAACTACTTTAACTGGCTGATACCTTATCCAGATCACCCAGAAATATGATGGAACAGCTTGACACAGAGAATTTTGACTTTGACATGATGGCAGTTCATAATTTCTCAACCACTAGACATGATGAGCTAAGAGATTACACAAAGACTGATCCAAATGTGCAGAAGCTCAGTCACTACATTAATGTTGGATGGCTGACAAAGCAATCTAGTGTACCACCTGAAGTGCAAATTTATTTTCCTTACAGGGATGAAATGTTGACGGAAAATGTCATTATTTTCAGAGGTCCTAAAACTATTGTTCCTTCTTCCTTACAACAAGAATATATCCAGATTTTGCATCATGGTCACCCAGCTTCCACATGCACTAAGAGGAGCGAGAAAATGAGTATTTTGGCCTTCACTAGTGAAAGACATTGATAAAGTATTTTCTTCTTGTTCAGTATGCAATAGTACTAAACCATTTTTGCAAAGAGAACCACTTCAGCTAAGTCAAGTTCCTGAACTACCTTGGTCAACAGTAGCCACTGATATATTCGAGTGGAACAATCAGCATTAATTAGTATTGGCAGACTCTT
Source organism: Protopterus annectens (assembly GCF_019279795.1). Taxonomy (NCBI): domain Eukaryota; kingdom Metazoa; phylum Chordata; order Ceratodontiformes; family Protopteridae; genus Protopterus; species Protopterus annectens. The sequence goes on from NC_056737.1 coordinate 894,159,017, forward strand.
ATTCAAATTGCTTTGAGATGGACTTACTGCTTAATTTAGCATCCACTACTGTTACTATTAAGTTGAAACATCATTTCTCAGTTTGTGGCAGTCCACACAAAGTTGTTTCTGACAATGGTACTCAACTTACTAGTCAGTTATTTCAGAAATTTGCAAGAGAATGGGACTTTGTACATGTTACTAGCAGTCATGAATATCCATGGTCAAATGAGCTAGTTGAACATGCAGTGCAGAGTGCAAAGCAATTACTTGAAAGGTCAAAGTGTGACAATAATGATGTCTTTTTGAATTTACTTAATCTCAGAAACATACCCCGTGACAATATACTTGGCTCACCTGCTCAGAGACTTCTATTCAGGCAAACCAGAGTGACGCTACCTATTAGTTCCAGTTTATGGAGGCCTAAAGCTAAGAACAACAGAACCATCAAGGCTCAATTATTCAAGAAGCATTCTATCCAGAAGTCTAGTTATGATAAGATGAGCAGATTTCTTCATCTGCTGAGGGAAGGAGAGACAGTGAGGATACAAACGGCAATAGGTTTCAACTGGATTGGTCAAGTTACAGGTATATGTGCCAAGCTGAGATCCTACCTTGTAGAATATGATGGTGTGGAGTACAGGAGCAATTGCAGACATTCCTGCACCAGAATCATCATCACACTATTTTTCCTGTGATACATACTCTAGATCTCAGAGCGAACCAAATGCTGTTCCCATCCTAGAGTGTGTTTCAACCTCTACTTCAATTCCTGAAGACATTCCAAATACTCCCAAGGTTGACCTGTAGTTGAAGCTATAGTAATTGGTTGTTTGGGACCATTTCCAGTTCTTTTGTAGTTCACTGTTTAAAATCCGCGTTTGCATGGCTTTACGCGGTCGTACACATAGCGCAGCGCCGGTTAAACAAGGTTAAACTTTTTCTGGCTCAGCCAAGTCTGTTCTTCAAATTTTCCCTTAAGGAAGCTCTACTCTTAGTATAACCAGACTACTCACTGTATTATAAGCCTAGCACTTGTTTTCAATACTTATCTACTAAGTAAGCACTCTCGTACTAAGTAAAGCACTACATCTACTTACCACCCCTGTGAATACCCACTTCCCTTAAAGGTATACCACTCCCTTATACTGTTCTAGCATGTCGAGTGGTAGATTACTGGCGTCGTCTCCAGTTCAGCTGGTCAATCTGGGCATCTTGAGACAATGCTACAATTGTCTCATGTACACAGACAACCCTCTCCTCCTCCCAACAAACATAAATACATGTGAGAGATGCAACTATATAGCCAAACTGGAGGCTGAACTCTCTCAACTCAGGGCTGGCATGACCAGACAGGAGGAGATGGCAACCACACACACAACAATCCCAGTCCCACATAGACCTACCACAACTGCAAACCAAACACATAAAAACACAAAGACATACTCGGAGGCTCTAATAAAAAACTTACCAAAACAACAGAGGCTCCCAAAGCAGACATCCAAAAATCCACCACCTCAAAACAAAACACATGCAAAACATACTTCAATAAATCAGTGTGTCGACCAATTGCAGCCCTTAAGGCCAAACACCTTGCCTGATACACTAGTAATAGGTGACTCCATAGTCAGACACACTGATGTCCCACTGACCAGGCTGAACAAGGAGAAGATGACTGTGAGCTGTCTATCGGGAGCTTGGATCCGCCACATAACACACGCATTCAGGTCACTCCAAAGCAAGTACAAATATGACTCCGTCATTGTCCATGCTGGTGTGAATGACCTGAGACGTACCTCCCTGGACTACATGAAAAGAGACATAGAGGAGCTCTCCGATTATGTAGCCCAGGCTGGTATGACCCTGACCCTGAGCAGCATCTTGCCCTCACCAAGAATGATACCACAATACAAAGACAAGATGATCAGCTTTAACAATTGGCTCAAGTACTGGAGTCATTCTAAGGGGATCCAATGTCTGTCTGCCTGGGATGATATGTTGGACAAGCCACGCTGCTTCGCAAGGGATGGCTTACACCTGTCACCACTGGGCTTCCGGATATTGGCTAAGGCTCTTGCCACCCCCATAGTGCCTTTTTTAGGCAAGGCTCAAAAGACAAACCCACCTCCTTAGAAAACAAAAATGGAAAAAAACTAAGGGTAATGCTGCTCAACACCAGAAGTCTAAATCTCAAGATGCAGGCACTTGATGCACTCCTCAGCATGGAGAACATTGATGTCTGTGCAGTAACTGAAACCTGGTTCAAGGCTCCAGAGAGCACCCCAGCGCTACCAGGCTATACCTCGTATCATGCTTTTCAGCCCCAAAACCCGGGCCGAACCACAAAGGGAGGGGGAGTGTCCATATTCATAAAGGACACCCACACCTCCAGGTTAGTAGCAACACATGAAGCATCAGAGACCATACAGGTGCAACTAACCATAGGCAAAACTGCTATACAACTGGTAGCATGTTACAGACCACCCTCCCAATCTCAAGAACCCCACTCAGCCTTCCTGAAGACATTGGAGGATATGAATGTATCACAAAATACCATCATACTTGGAGACTTCAACTACCCAAACATAGATTGGGTACATTATTCTAGCCCTAATACCCTAGCCCAAAGGTTCCTGGAATTCATAAATTCAAATGCACTGGAACAACTAGTCACCTCTCCCACTAGGGAGATAATATACTAGACCTGATCATCACAAACATGGGGACAAAATGCTCCACACCGGAAGTATACCCCTCACTAGTGAGATCTGACCACAAACTAATCACCCTGGATATACATATCCCACCTCCACCCCAGCACAAAAGACCACAGTGAAAAACTTCTCAAAAGTAGACTTCACTCTTCTTAAGACTGAGATGGTATCCTTTAAGCCCACTGTACCAGTGGATACCACATCCCACAATGCCGAATCCTTCACAAATGCTTTCTATGGACATCTCCAAGAATGCATGGATCATGCAATCCCAAACAAATCCAAGTCCCTCTCCACCAAATGTAAGCGTCCTGTCTGGTGGACCTCAGCCATAAACAAATTGTATAACAAAAGAAGGAAGCTACTGCACGTCAGAGCGAAATCGCATGAAGGGAAGACATCTCTGATCAACATTAGCAGAAAACTACGTTCTCTCATAAAAACATCCAAGGCAAACTTTGAGAGAAAAATCACTAAGGACACTAAAGATAACCACAAAGCCTTCTTCAGCTATGTTAGAAACCTATGCAGAAACCCTCAGATATGCTCAGAGTGGGTTCACAACAACAAAAAATACACTGAACCCACAGATATTGCTAACATTCTGGCTGACAGGTTCAGTGCAAATTTCTCACCTCCTTCACCCCCAAAAGAAGAAATACTTATCCCAGCTGAATGTAATCTCCCTGTTATCTCAGATGTCCAAGTGAGAACTGCCCTAAACAAAGCAAAAAACACAGCATCAATGGGACCTGACGGTATCCCGGGGTGCGTGTTACGTGAACTCCAAGAGGAGCTAAACCCACACATAAAAATGCTATTTAACCTTAGCCTTACTTCGGGATATGTACCTGAACACTGGCGTACAGCAACAGTGGTCCCACTCCACAAGGGGGGTGCCTCTACAGACCCTGGAAACTACTGCCCCATAAGCTTGACTAGCCTGGTCTGCAAAGCTATGGAAAGAATCATTATGGAACTCATAAACGGAGACATAGGGGACCTACAGACGCTTGACCCCACTCAGTTTGGATTTGTAAAGGGCAGATCCTGTCTTTTAAACCTGGTTGACTTTTTCAAAACAGTCACTAGAGCCATTGATGAGGGCAAAGCAGTCCATACAGCATACCTGGACTTGGCTAAGGCCTTCGACACAATACCCCACTCAGGCATCATAGATAAGCTAAACAGCTTAAAAGTAAACTGTTATGTCACTAGATGGGTTGCAAACTGGCTAAAGGACAGAACCCATATAGTTAAAATCACTGGAGCAATGTCAGACTCAAAGCCAGTCACAAGTGGTGTCCCACAGGAATCTGTCCTGGGACACCTCTTGTTTGGCATTTATTTCTCAGATGTTAAAGCAAACATGGGAGGGCTGTGGCTGACAAAGTTCACAGATGACTGCAAACTAGGCGCCATAGTCGATACACCAGCAGATACACACATCCTACAAAAAGGCCTCACTGAAACGGACAACTGGTGCCGTAGTCACGGCCTTAATCTAAATGCCAAAAAATGTTTAGTCATCCCTTTTGGAAAAAACAAAGTACCCACAAATTATTACATAGACAGCAACCCACTAAGTACGGAAAAAGTAATCAGAGACCTAGGGACCCAAGTAGACAGCGACCTCTCATTTGACACCCACGTTGCCAAAGTGGTTAGAAAAACATTCTACCTTGCACACCTCATCATGAAGGGTTTCACATCCAGATCCAAGGATGTCATTGTACCCCTATATTCCTCCCTCATCAGGCCCATGATTGAGTACAATGCCCCATTTGGTATGTACCTCACCCGGCACTTCCAACAGCTGGAGAGACCACAAAAGTACCTCACCAAAAGGATCAAGGGTCTCCAACATATGTCTTATTCTGCCAGACTGAAGAAACTTCAGCTCTATTCAGTAGAATACCGCCTGCTCAGAGGTGATCTCTGCCTGACATACAAGGCCATGTCCAATCAGGATCTGATGGACATGCTCCACCTCAAAAAATCCAAATCCATCAGGACCACGAGAGCTAAAGACTTAAACCTCAGCACAAGTATGAATAGGACATGCTGGAGGGATAGATTCATAACCCAGAGGCTTCCCATGCTTTGGAACAGGATCCCAGTTCGTATTAGGCAGAGCCCCTCACTGACTCTCTTCAAGAGAAATCTTGATGAGTGGATGGGAGATCGTAAGTTTACCCCAGGGGTCACATCTGTGTCACTGCTAGACAGGGACACAGTAAACTAATTCTATTATATAAGGGGACCTTCACTGTGTCACTACTAGACAGAGGCACAGTATTCTAGATTTATTCTGTACATTTTTGTACCATTTCATGTGGTGGCAAAAGCCACATCACTATGGCTAGGCTTACAAATGCCCCAGGGCAGATAGCCTAGTACTATACTATGAAACTATGAAACTATGACCATTCTGTAGAGACAGCTCCAGTTGCTAAACCTAATTCCCAGTTTTATGTCATACAATATCTAGGCCCATTGTGAAATACACAGCAACATGGTCATAACTGTATATATGTAACTAGTCTTGTATAATTGCATGACAAAGAACTTACTACTTGTATTATCTGCATGCCAAATAGATTCATAAATTTGCATGATTTATTTCTCAGTGAGGGAGGATGTAGATCAAAGTGTATGTGCTGCTCTTTAAGAGGCATATCAAAGACTGAACGTGCACATATAAATACTGGGCACATGCTATTCCCAGTGCCATTTTGAGAGTGCAGCCAGAGAGTGAGCATGTATGATTGCAGTAGTTTGTATATAAGTTACTTAAGTTAAAGTCAGTAAACTTCTATCATAATGTGTTTGTATATAATAAAGCTGCTTGAACAGAACCCACAAAAACACTTCTATTGTGTCCAAACTAGGAGAGCAATGTGTATTATCATTCTGTTGTTTTTTAGGACACAAACATTGTCAGTGAAGTGGAGAACAGTATCATTGTTGACACTCTCTTCCAATACGGGGTATATCTGCTGGGAAGCGGTCATCTCAATATGCAAGAAGGGCTATGAGTATGGCAACAAATTGTTGCCAGCATCAGTTCTGTGGGCAGCCACAGCTCAGTATATGAAAAGGTGCACCACAGGGCCACTGACCTGATTACCTCTGCACGGAGGCAAGCAGCTGCTGTTACCAGAGACCAAATGTTAACTGCAAAAAGGCCTGATGCATAAACAACTCTTACCCCCAATGAAGAGTTCCTGGCAAATATCGAATATGAGAGCTCACAGCAGAGTGAATCACAACATGTCATTGATGTGGGCACCACTTCTTTTGGGTCCCAGGAGGAGGTTCCAGGTAGGCTTTGTTAGATGACCAGTTAAATACTGTTGTCACTTGAAATAAAAGTTACTTCTGTATCACATCTTTTTTTAGGGGGATTGAAGTTTGGTAGAGTGATAGGCTCAGTTTGGAATTGTCAGCCATGTTCTTGTTGAATGTACAGTTAATACAGATATAGTGCAGTACATGTATTACCCCCTCTCTTACATGTGATGATGTTGCCCTTACCTTTTGTTAAACTTATTTCAGGACCATCATGAATCCAGCAATGTATGCCCCCTGCAGATGGTAAGCCAAATAAATTTATGTCAGTACTGCAGACCAATTAAAGAAATATCATAATGTGCATTTTAGGCCTGTTGTGTGTATTGCTGCACTGTCTGTAATAGTGGCAACACTGTTAGTTGTTTAACATATATTGCCCCATAGCAGTGCAGGTATTAATGTATGCCTGTGTTTCTTCCTTTTTGTCACAGGTGATCAAGGCAGCAGGATTGTGGGCCCTGTGCCACCTGAAGTCAGTACCCCATCAGAAACGGATGATGATGGTGGTAAAACTGAGGTGCAGTCAGGGAATGAAGAGGTTGACTCTGACACAGAGGTTGACATACAGCCACCCCCTTCATTTTTCCTGGACACAGCCAGTAGGCCTACGCATACCCAGTCATCTGAACCCACAGAAATTGGACAGGTGGAAGGTGAGGCCGTTGATCAGGGAAGTGTGGCTACAGTGACTTTAATACTTGTTATGTCTGGCCATAGCCAAAGTGTTGGCAAGATGCCACACAGGAGGGTTGAAAGGGGTGCTGGGAGTGGGCCTGCTGTCTCTCTTCCACCTGGTACAGGTGTCTCTTCCTGTGTCACTATGTATGTTTAGGGACCGGCAGACATACGTGACTGCCTCCACTGTGTTGCCGATTCACTGGATCGGATGAATGACACATTGGAATGAGGGGTGTCTGTGATGGACTAAGGGGTGTTTCTCATGGAATGAACAGCATCTGTGATAGAATGTCTGCTGGGAGGGGAACAGTATTCTCATGGACATAGGTCAGCCACAACATCTGCTGATAGCCAACATGGCCATGCCTGATCACGCTCCTGTAGTGGCTGTACTTCCACTGGATCATCGTTAAGTGTGCTGTCCACACACAGACATGGCAGGCCATGGGGTCATGGTCCTAGATGTTCTCATGAAGGGAACACATCCAGCAGACATCAGTCACATTCAGGTAGCAGCACTGCATCTGATCTTGGGTGTGGAGGTTCCAGTGCAACAATGAACTACCAACTCTACCATACACGGCTCACACTTGTCCAACATATCAAGACATAAAACTATCACTTAGCTTGGTTGTGTTCATGCAGACTCTCATGGACCCCTACAGACACACACATACACACACACACACACACACACACACACACACACACACACACACACACACACACACACACACACACACACACATATATACACACCAGTTACATGGTTTAGCCTGCCTGCTTCCCTTTCTTACTTACAAACACACTCAATGACCTTTTGTGTCAGCCTAGGACTCCTGCCCCCACACACACACACACAACACCTTAAGCAAGTGATGATAACTGTGCCATATCTGTGTTTTCTCTCTTTGGGATTCAGGGATTCAAAAGCTTTGTGTCTGGTGCACAGGCTACATAGCTACATTACTGCCTAGTATATCTGCATTTGTGTTGTTGAAATGAAAATTGTACCTGTCACTTATATTTGCCTTGCCAATTTATACAGTGGATAGCATCATCATGTCAGTAGTTCCTAGTGTATTCTCTTGTAGGGGTTGTGAAGTCAGGAAATGCAATGTGACTCACTGCTTTATAACTTTTTGCTTTAAAGTTTCCCAGTACATAAGTATGGTGCATATCATAAGACGCACCATCACATTCAGATCTCAGGATTGTATAACAGCATTGTAGTCAAACTCAACAGAACAGTAATACAGTATAATGCTCTCTTTTGCATGAACCTCACCAGATGCATGCAGCAGCTGGCCAGACCACAGGGCTTTCTCATCTAGATAACACAGGGCTGACTAACCATGCCATGATATATGTGGATAGATTAAAAGACATGTCACTGTCATCTGACTGGTATCACATTCGGTTGTAACTTATTGTACGCTTCTTAGTTTTGCTTTAAGCACTTTGATTTCAGACCAGTTGTTTTACATTAAGAAGATTTGTAGTCTACACTCTTGTGGGAGGAGAGGGTAGCATCTGCCCTTCTGAGCTGGGACTTGCTGGTTGAAGGCGTATCATAACTGTTGTTCTATGTGTCTTTGTTCTGGTTTAAGCACTTGGATTTCAAACCTGTTATTTTACATTAGCAAGATTTGTGCACTAAACTTTTGTAGCAGGAGAGGATAGCCTACACCCTTCTAAGCTGGGAATTGCTGGTTGAAGGCTTACTTTGTCTGTTATTCTGAAAGTGTCTTAGTTCTGGTTTAAGCACTTGGGCTTCAAACCAGTTATTTTACAATAGGAAGGTTTGTGGTCTAGACTCTTGTGGCAGGAAAGTGTATACTACATCCTTCTAAGCTGGTAAGTGCTAGTGAAGGCTTATTGTTCCTGTTATTCTAAGTATTTTTGTTATGGTTTAAGCACTTGGGTTCTAGGCCAGTTATTTCACACTAGGAAGGTTTGTGGTCTACACCCTTGTAGGAGTATTCCACTGAATTGCTGCTTTATTGAAACTTTTTTTATTTTTTTTGCTGTTGTGACTGTGATTTTCTGCAGTTTGAATTTCGAGTACTGCTGCATTTTATAGCAAAGGCTAGATTCAGGCTGGCTGAATCTAGATTATTTGGTATTATTACAGCACTAAAACCAGCTGTCTTACATTATGGAGCCCCTCTGCACCCTTATGGCAGGAGTGTGCAGCCAAGAACGCATCAGAGTTGGGTATTGCTGGAACAAGGGTCTGTCTTGGGCTTTCCCTTGGTTACTTTGTTAAAACCATTTAACTTTGTTTGTATTTAAACATCATGTTTGTGTAGGTTTGCTCTGAGTTTACTGGAGCTGCTCAGAGATTGCACTACTGCACTGCAAACAACTCAATTGTGCATTGTGAAGCACTGGTGCAGTTTTCTACCCCTAGCCATCCATAGAATACCTGCTTTTTGTTAGTCTTGCAGAAAAACCTGGTCCATCTGGCCCACTCCCCACTAGTAAGTACAGTATATACCTGCCATAATGGACAGACAGTTTCCCACCATTTCTCCAAGCAGCCTGATTGACATGGGCATCCTGAGGCAATGTAGTAATTACCTCATGTACACTGGCAACCAGTCACTCCTAAAACAAACAAATACAACATGTAAGAACTGTATCTATACTATGAATTTGGAATCAATTCTCTCACATAAAAAAGCAGGTTGTCAGCACACACACTTCATCTCTTGCACATAACAAGCTCACAACACATAAGCTCGCATATGCGGATGTACTCACTAGAAGCCTACCTAAAGATCAGAGACCTCCTAAGTGCAAACCTACTGCACACACTGCAGACCCAATAGAATCCATTACACCTAATAATACACACAACAGTGTATCACCCAAGAAACCCTAAGGAAAATCACCTCAAAACCAAATGTCATAGTCATAGATGACTCCATAGCGAGACACACAGATTTCCTCCACACCGGGCTGCACAATGAGGACATCACTGTCAGCTGCCTGTATGTGCCAGGATCCATCAGATCATGCACACATTCAAGTCTCTCAACAATATGTACCATTATGATTCTGTCATAGTCCATGTTGGAGTAAATGACTTGAGATGTACCTCACTGGACTATATGAAGAGAGACATGACTGAGCTCTCAGATTATGTATCTCAGGCACACATGTCCCTAGCTCTAAGCAGCATTCTACTTTCACCCACGATAATACCTCAGTATAAACAGAAAATCAATGCAAGGGGGATTCAGTATCTGTCAGCCTGTGAAGATATGGTTGACAGACCACTCTTCTTTGCCAGAGATGGTATTTACCTGTTGCATCTTTGCTTTTGGTTACTGGCAAAGGTACTTGCCTCCCCATATAGTGCCTTTTTTTACACTATGTCATAACAACAAAATTCCTGATGTAAAAACTCCACTAGAGACAAACTCAGGGTTATGCTGCTTAATGCTAGGAGTCTAAATCAGAAACTGCACTCACTGAAAGCACTCCTTACCTTGGAAGATGCCAATGTCCCATATCATATATGACCACAAACATGCTTGCACTAAGGCTCCTGGACTTTGTTGATACAAATGCTCTGGAACAGATAGTTTGCACCCTCACAAGGGGCTTGAATGTCCTCGACTTAGTACTTACCAACATAGGGGGTCTCTGCACTACCCCCTGTTGGTTGCCCTCCCTGGTAAGTTCTGATCATAAATCAGTCTTGTTAGAAGTAATGATCATACCTGACCCCTCTTCAAGAGCAAAAAGGGAGAACATTTTCTCCAAAGAAAACTGTAGATTCCTAAGTGACAGCATAAAAAGTTTCAACCCCCTGATACCACTGTCAGCAACGAGTGCTATATAGAGGTGTACATAAATGCACTGTATAAACACCTGTACAAATATATAGACTCAGCTGTAACTGAATGGATCAAAACAGGGTCCTCACAAAAAACAAGCCACCCTGGTGGGCATCAAGCATAAATAGAGTATGCAAGAGGAAGAAACTAAATCTAAGAACAAGAGAGAACTAACTCAGCAGAGGAAGGACACACTCCACACCTTGAACAAGCAAATTAGATATCTTGCAAAGTCCTCTAAAGCCAATTACAAAGCTAAACTAGCATCCTTAGCTAAGGATAATCACAAGGCATTCTTTAGCTATGTCAGAATTCTAAAAGGGAAGGCCCAGCTTTGTGCCAAACTAGTAGTAGACAGAATCACTCATACTGACCCTGAGGATATTGCCAACTTGCTATCAGACAGATTTGGCACAAACCTCACCCCCCCGACCCCTGACATACTCCAAAGCATACCTATCACCAGTTCTCTACCTAGTATCTCCAAAGAGCAGGTCATAACTGCACTCTCCAAGGCCAAAAACACAGCCTCTATGGCACCAGATAACATCATAGGCTTCCTACTAAATGGTCTAAAACAGGACCTAGTGGAACCACTTGGCACTCCCTTCAACTACGGTTCAAGTAATGGCTTTTCCCCAGCAGAGTGGAAAACAGCAACAGTAATTTCCTGCACAAATGGGGTCCCTCAACCAACCCTGAGAACTATAGACCCATAAGCCTAACCGGCCTTATCTGCAAGACCAAGGAGAGAATCATCATGGACCTTATCAACAAAGACACAGGTGATATTCAGACTATTGAACCAACCCAATTTGGCTTCATTAAGGGTAGATCATGTTTATTAAACCTGGTGGACTTCTATGAGAATGTCATCAAAACCCTTGATGAAGGCAAAACAGTACATACAGCCTATTTTGACTTAGCCAAGGCTTTTGACACAATGACCCACTCAGGCATCATTGAGAAACTCACCCAGCTGGCAATTAACCCATATGTCATCACATGGGTTGCCAAATGGCTCACCAACAGAACCCATAAAGTCAAACTTGGGGATTCCACCTCTGACGTCTAAACATGGGCTAAACTCTTGGCTAGGTTTATAAGGTACTCAGGGACAATAGCCTAATAAATTCCTATGATCCTATGATCCTATACCAGCAAACCAGTTACCAGTGGTGTACCACAAGGATTTGTGCTGCCCTCTACTGTCCGGAATCTGTTTCTCAGAAGTCCAAGAAAAAAATAGATGGCCTGTGGCTTACCAAGTTCGCTCATGACTGCAGACTGGGTGCAATCATTGAGTCTCTCAATGATGCTGACATACTACAAAAAGGGCTTACAGGGCTTACATAAATGATCTGTGCCAAAGCCAAGAACTTAAACTAAAAAAAAAAAAAAAAAAAAAAGCATTATCATCCCTTTTGGAAAAGGGAAGTCCCTGGAAATTACAATGTTAACAGTACCCCCCCCCCCTTAGCTCAAATCCTGTGATGAGAGATTTGGGAATGCAGGTTGATAACACCCTTAACTTTGATCACCATGTGTTCACTGTGGCATGGAAGGCCTTCTACATTGCACATCTCATAAGTGAGGGCATCACATCCAGAGCTAAGGATGTTATAACTCCCCTGTACCATCAGACCACTAATAGAGTACAATGTTCTCTTCTGAATGTGACTCATCAGACACCTGCAGCAGCTGGAGAGATCTCAGAGATTTTTCACCAAGAAAATTCAGTGCATTCAACATATGACTTAAATGGACAGACTGAAGACCCTGTCACTGTAGTCAGTATCTTATAGGCTGCGCAGAAGTGACTTACGCCTGGCCTACAGAGCAGTCATGGACCCTGGCCTAATGGAAATGCTACACATCCACAAGTCACATGGGACAAGATTCACTTGCTATAGGGATTTTAACCTATCCTGCAACATTAACCTGACATGCTGGCAAGACAGATATGTCTCCTAGAGATTGCCACTGCTCTGGAACAAACTCCTAATTCATGTAAAACAGAGCTCCTCAATGGCCTATTTAAGCATAACTTAGACAACTGGATAGGAGAATATAAATTTACCCAAGGGGTGTTACCTATGTCCCTCTTGGATAAAGGCAGTTGGTGCTGATCACAGACTCACTCTGCAAATATAGACCATACAACTTGGTCAATAAGGGAACAAGGGTATAACATTTCTTGGCTTATAAAGGCCTAAGACCAATAGCCTAGTAACCTGTGAATCTAAGATGACATCTGCCTGGGCTCCAGGCCAGTGTCTGATCATGCCCTGGATGACTGCATATGCAATAATCTAACCAATGACATCAGCATTGTCTACTGAGGATATGGTAATAACAGTGTCCCACATGCTGCTGTAAAAGGCTCTCTGTAATGTCAAATAACAGCTCACACAAGCACACACACACACACACACACACACACACACATGAACACACACACACAAACACACACACACACATACGTGCACGCGTATGCGCACACACATATGGCTGCAGTGAGAATAGAATCCCTACTTATCTAAGTACATAGACTACAAAACACAGTACTTTAAACAAGCACCATGGCACAAGTCTGACTTTTACACAGCTGCAGATCAACTTATTGTGGATGACATCAGCAGGCCATGGGGGAGACAAGAGGTTATGAGAGCTGCATGAAATGGATCTGTAAGCTTGTGTAAGTATCAAAATACTGTCAAGCTGTGCCATTGGAGAAGTAACTGTAGGATAGGACATCTACTCTGCTAGGTATAGATACACACACAACCAGTTGACTGCAATGAGTACAGAAACCCTATTTATCTAAGTGCACAAACTATAGAACATAGTGCTTTACAAAAGTGCAAGGGTTCAAATCTGACTTTTACATGGCTTCAGATCAGCTTATAGTGGATGACATTAGCAGGCCATGTGGGAGACAAGAGGTTAGGAGGGCTGAAGGAAATGGGTGTGTAGGCTTGTACAAGTATGAAAATACTGGTAAGCCATGCCATCGGAAAAGTTATTGTAGGTTAGCAAGTCTACTCTGCTGAGTAGAGATACACAAACACCCAGATGACTGCAGTGAGAGCAGAACCCCTACCTAAGTACAAAGTCTATAGAACACGGTACTCTATGCAAGTGCCATAGCGGGTCCACTTTTTAGTTTTGAAAGCCCAGAATCCCGAGTTTTAAAATACCAAACTCAAAACATCGAGATTTTGGAATCTTGAAATTAAAAAGTGAAACAAAAAAACCCAAAAAACAATTAGAACAATGTTTTTGCAGGGGGGAAGCCCCCCTGCACCCCCCATACCCCCAGCAACTTAAATATACCATCTCAGATCGCACTACAGTGAAGAGATGGTAAGCAGAACAGGAGCTTTACCATTCTCTTCACTGTAGCGCGATCTCGGAGATGGTATATTTAAGTTGCAGGGTTTGTGGGGCACAGCCCCTCACATGGGGGGTGCAGGGAGCTTGCCACCTGCAAAAACATTGTTTTAGTTGTTTTATTTTATGTTTTCACTTTTTAATTTCAAGATTCCAAAATCTCGACTTTCCGGGATCGGTATTTTGAAAGTTGAAATTTTGGGCTTTCGAAATTAAAAAGTGGATACACCATGGCACATGTTTGACTTTTATATGACTGCAGGTCAACTTATACTGGATAATATCAGCAGGTCATGGGAGAGACAAGACGTTGGGAGGGCTGCAGGAAATTAATGTATAGGCTTGTGCAAGTATCAAAATACTGGCAAGCAATGGCCACTGGAGAAGTAACTATAGGGTAGCACATCTACTCTGCTGAGTAGAGATACACACACACCCAGTTGAATGCAGTGAACACAGAATCCCTACCCAAGTACACAGACTATTGAACACAGTACTTTATGCAAGTGTCACAGCCACAAGTCTGAATTTTGCATGGCTGCAGGTCAACTTATTGTGGATGACATCAGCAGTGCATGTTGGAGAGAAGAAATTGGAAGATCTGCCTGAAATGGATGTGTAGGCATGTGCAAGTATCAAAATGCCACTGGAAATGGGGCAGTAACTGCAGGATACATACTTGCTTTTCTGGCTAGATACACACACACACACACACACACACATATATATACTTATATATATATATATATATATATATATATATATATATATATATATATATATATATATATACACACACACACACACACACACACAGTTGACTGCAGTGAGAACAGATCCCCTACCTAAGTACACAGGCTACAGAATTCACCACTTTATGTAAGTGCCACAGCATGTCTGAATTTTACATGGCTGCAGGTCAACTTATATTGAATGACATCAGCAGGCCATGTGAGAGACAAAAAGTTATGAGGGCTTCCTGAAATGAATGTATAGGCTTGTACAGGTATCAAGATGCTAGTAAGCCATGCCATTGGAGAAGTAACTGTAGGATAGCAGATCTACTTTGCTGAGTAGAGACAAACACACACATGTTGATTATAGTGAAAACAGAACTACCTATCTAATTGCACAGACTACAGAACACCATACTCTATGCAAGCACCACAGCACATCTAACTTTTACATTGCTGCAGGTCAACTTATAGTGGATGGCATCAGCAGTACATGTTGGAGAGAAGTAGGAGGGAGGCCTGCCTAAAATGGATGTGTAGGCAAGTGCAAGCATCAAACTACTGGCAAGACATGCCATTGGAAAAGTAACTGTATGATACCACAATTACTCTGCTGAGTATAGACAAACACACACCAAATTAACTGCAGTGACAACAGAACCCCTACCTCAGTGCTCAGACTACTGACCATAGTACTGTACACAAGAGCCATGGCACAAGTCTGACTTTTACATAGTTGCAGGTCAACTTATAGTGGATGACATCAGCAGCACCTGCTGGAGAAAAGAAATTGGGAGGCCTTCCTGAAATGGATATGTAAGCAGGTGCAAGTATCAAAACTCACTTGCTCTTCTGACTAAACACACACTCACACACACACACACACACACACACACACACACACACACACACACACACACACACACACACACACACACACACACACACACACACACACCATTGACTACAGTGAGAACAGAACCCCTACCTATCTAAGTACACAGACTACAGAACTCTGTTTTTTATGCAAGAGCCACAGAACAAGTCTGACTTTTACATGGCTGCAGGTGGACTTATATTGGATGACATCAGCAGGCCATGTGAGAAACAACAGGTTGTGAGGTTTGCATAAACACATAGATTTGTAGGTTCATATGAGGCCAGTAGTCTAACAGCACTAAGATGCGTAGAAATCTAGCTGTGTAAAAACACAAGTACCCTTATTGAGCATAGTTGGATGTTTGAGTTTAGCAGAGCAAGGTTGTCAGCACCAGTGATTGTCCCTGTCCATGAGGGAGCACACAACCTTATATATTACACTTTGCACTACAGTTGACATATGTGTGTAAAAAAAATACTGAGATCCCAGGCTTGTATTGCTTGGTGTGTGGTGGGGGCACTAGTATGTATTGTGAATATGTAATGTGTACTTACAGTGTGCCCTCAATTTGTAATGTTTCCACATGTACTGTTATGTTATACAAAGAAAATGAAGAATTAACACCAATAAGAAAACATCATATATACAGTTCCATAGTGCAGTGAGGTGCATGCACGATGGTTAGCAAAGTGTACATGCATGCAAGTTATATCTGTTTGTACATAGGTAAGTTGTGTGCAAATGTGAGCTGCATTGCTAACGTCTACTAAGCAGAATGCAACAGTGGCAAACAATTTCATGTATAGGCAGCTATGTGTTTTTCACAAAAGTTAAAGCCATGCCTGTCCAGATAACAGGAATACATTTACAGGACTATAGTGCATAGTATACCTGCAGTCATGCATTTAATCATAAATGTAATAATGCATAGATTACTCTATCAGTAAAGATAATTCCATATGAAATATGGTGTATTTGAATGTAAGACCATGTGTATGGCAGTCCTATACTTACACCTGTTGCTACAGGAATGTCAAAAAAACAGTTGTCAATGTTGCACTTTATTGCTGCAAACTGCAATGTCACAGCAGTACAACAAAGGTTGCACACTCTGTACTAGAGCTCAGTACAATCTGTACTTCAGGCCAGGTTTTCACAATGCCCAAGGGTATTAATTGAATGTATCCAGTTTCTGTTTTGGATGTCTGCTTCCTAGGTGGTCTGGCACTCTTCGTCCAAACCAGATAAACACAGCCATTGCCCACTTCCACTGCTTGCACTATGTGGTGCATCACACAAAAAGTATAAATTAAAAATGAGAAGAATAAGAAAAACCTTAGTAATGGACACATATAAGTAAAATAAGTGTCTCCATCACATGTTAAGCTACTTTCAGTACAAATCCACCACTATTTCCTTCATTACTGCAGCAAGTTAAGAAATACAAGGATATGCCATAATATTATTAAAGAATACATTGTAGGTTCAGGACTTACCTTGCAAATACAGCAGTTGACACAATTTTATTTTAGGGCTAAAATTTCCTTGTTTCTGCTCCCATGGTATTGAAGTAATCAGGAAAAACAGCAAATAGGCTACATGGATGCTTTATAGCTTATTGAATAGCTCCACCATACTGAAAATCACCTGCATATGCTGTAATTAACACCTATGAAAAATATCTGCAGCTTTACCAACTTTGTTGGTGCTCATTAGTGTGCAATGTACACCTTCATGCCACTGTGTGCACCAATGCTGAAATAAGGTAAACACAGCTGATCTTGTTATTACTTTTCTCCTTTCCTGTGATATTGCGCAAACATGAAGCTCAAAAAGTGGAGGAAAGGTTTCAAGTCCTGTACAGGAACCCAGGATCTTCTATACTGTAGCCTTACACAAACACATTCTGTAAGTGTAACCTTACCCTCCCCCCTGATGTCATCATTCACTGTTGCCATACAGTAGACATGAACACTGTGGAACTGCCTGTACAAAGTAAACACCCTACATGGTTACAATTTTTTGGGATTCAGTAGTTCTAATGTCACCATGCTCACAGACCTGAATCTACATGGTTGGTAACTGTGCAGTACACTCAAGTGAGGGTATTACTTTGGTATATTTCTGCACAGAGGAATGCAGGTTTTCCTACAATTTGACTGTATTCTGTCAGATACATGCTGCATTTGCTTACATGACAGCATGAATAGTATATTTCATGGGGTTTACACTTTTAGCTGTCTACATTACTTACGAGAACATTCTTCATTTGGGGTGGGGGAGCAAAGCTGCATTTATGCCATGGTACTTAAAAAGGAATTGTTGCTATTGTTAATCTAATTTTCTAGCATCCACCATATCTGATAATGTCATAATTTATGTGAGGTTACATGCTATGGTCTATTCTATACAAATCTACAGACTTTTCCTTGGTCTTGTTTCTATATAGACTCCTTTCGATGGTTGTATTTGGAAAACTCTCAAATACATGGCCAACACAAGCACAGAGTCTACACAGTTGCTTTAGAGATTTTTGAATCATTCCAATGTGTTGATTTGCTTCATTAGCATACAGTTCAGCTACTTCTGCTGTAATTTGCATACCATGGAAGTTTCTGTGTTTGCAAATGAATGCACACCGCTATGCATTGTTTAGTGAATCTAAAATTATTCACAGCCATGTGCTGTCAAGAATAACTGTGTAGGCTTTATTGAACCCCCCCCCCCCCCAATTTATGATTATCCATAATCCTTATTTAACTCCAGCCAAACTAGGCCACTATAATTCTCAATTTTTTTGACACAATGCAAAGCATGTCTGGCTTTTAAAGCTGACTTCAATCATGTTATTTGGTCATGTCCATACCCACAATCCTTATGGGATTTGCTACGCACTAAATCAATTCAATCAAAATTTCAAATTCCAGATTGGAATTGACAATTTGTTCTGTTACACATTTTCCCATCCAACATGGCTAGTTTAGAAACAAATTTATGTCTTACCATTTTTCCGCTAACAAAATGGCATTTAACACTAAATTGGATAGATATGACAAAAACTACATAGAATAATTCAAAGAAACAGCTATCAAACACATTAAATTAATCATAATATCTAAACCAGATAAATTACTTAAACAAAAAGTTAAGATCTTGAATAAAATGCTAAATACTTTCATCTGATCCCAACTATATAATATATATATATATATATATATATATATATATATATATATATATATATATATATATATATATAATTTATTATATCCCTATTTATTTTTCAAAATAAAATTACTAATTATAATTTAGTCTTTTAATTTGTGATTACCAACACATAATTGACTTAATGCTTTTTAAAATATGGCAGTACACAAAATGCTTTACCTATAGCTAAGTACTTTATTGGGGATTTCATCTCAGTTTTGAAGTTCTTTCTTTCTGTCTCTGAAATAATTGCAATAATTAACAAAATATTTATGAACCCATTAACTATACATTTTTACTTTACCTGGGAAATGCTTTGACATTTTCTCATTCTATAAATAGATAATTATTGTTTAAGATTTTTATGGTTTCTAGAAGCTTATTTTATGTAATATTTTCTTCCTGTTATCTCAACAAAAACATCTAGTCCTATTGATCTTTATAGATTTGATAATGTAATGTTCATCTTATTGTTGAAAAATCAATAAAGCACTATTTGAAAGAATCATGTGGACAGAGATACCATATAAGAGCTTGAAGACATGTGCTGTCCTCATGTGGAATCCTGTGGAATGCATGAAACACTGATCCCTGTGGACATTAAGATATGATAAACATTGGCCATCTTTGCTACAGAAATCTTCCAGTGGCCATCAGGAGACACAATCAGTATTTGAAATATATCTGCTTCATGCATGCAATACTACTTCCTTGATGTTATGTTTAGCATGTAAATGAGCATATGTTGATTCCATTGTCTATTTCCCTGAGGTGATACATCTCAACTGCTATGATTTATGAATTGAACTATGATTTTGGCCCTCAGATTTAACTTTGCTCCTCCTAGATGTATAATATTCATCATAAACATATACCTCCTTACAGAAATATAATGTATTAAATATATAAATTAAGACTACACAATGATTCACTACCCCTAAGTATATATGGTTTAGTATTTAAGGACTTTCAATTGTGAAAAATAATAAACTGCCTCTTTCTGACCCCCTATGATTTTTTTAAAAGCCAGTGTTATGATGTTTCATATCTGGAGGTTGAGAAGTATGCCTGATGTTCTAGAAGCATTGTTGCACCTATCACCATCAAGTTATGATGGTGGCCAGCCATATGTGGTCATTCCTTCCCATACAATAGCTTGGTCTAATGTGTGGGCATGCAGTATTGTATTGGTGACTATGTAATGAACTTGTTGTGCTGATCTGCTGTGGCTACCAATGACATTTTCATCCATAATGAGGTCTTGCTGTACATGCTCCCAGAATGCACCTCAGCACTGTGAGGGCTTAGAATGTGCCTTGCATGTGCATGTTCAGCCTGAAATAACACCTCTTTTTCTGCCAGGCAGAACTTATCAAGCTGGTAATGCTCTTTCTTTGCAATTTACATTTGTGTACATGGGTATATTCACTTATGGTCTGTGCTTGGGCAAAAATATTTCTACCATCAACTGAAGCAATCCATCATCCACTTTACAGAAGTGGCTGCAACAAGTGTCATGCTCAATATTTTATGCTTTCACAGGCCAAGTCCTGACAGCCATTCAACTGGGACAGCTTTGGGGAAAGAATGTGGAGTAACATCTCCTGTGAACTATGTATGAAGACCATTGGCCATTCAGGCAGTACTGCTATGTGAAACACTGCGCACATCTCCAGTTTGAAACATGTAGCAGGTATGTCTCTCCACCCTGCCCACTTTTCTTTTTGTGTCAGTTGAATACCTCTAGAAAAGGGTGTGTGTTACTTCCATTCTGATGGCCTGTGTCTCCTTACTACAGCTGCAGAGAAATACTTTTTTACTGTGCAGACCACTCCAATAATCTTTGTTTAATACCTGCTTGCTATTGGTGTTTAATGTGCACAGTAATGATGACTGCAGTTTGTGGTTTTTTACTATTGCTGTGTTTGTAGTGCAACAGTTATGGTAATGTGGTAACTTTGATTAAATGTTTCTAAAATACACACATAGAGCAGTCAGTATTTGCTGTGCATTACACTATTGGGCATGTGCCTGCTTTTTCAGATCTGTGGTGCATGCTGCATCTGCCCGGGCAGCTCTATAACAACCACATGGCTGTAAACCTTTGCCAGTAAGTGGCTGATAGATGCATGACAGCATATCAGTGCTATTATT
The DNA here is from genome assembly GCF_019279795.1 of Protopterus annectens. Lineage (NCBI taxonomy): Eukaryota > Metazoa > Chordata > Ceratodontiformes > Protopteridae > Protopterus > Protopterus annectens. Next base: position 894,179,958 of record NC_056737.1, read on the forward strand.
TATGGTGCATTGTCATGCTACTATATTGCATATATGTTGGCAGAGATGTGCTATGATGTGAGATTGGTAAACACATGTCTGTTGTAGCAATATGAATATACATTAGCAATGGGCTGTATTGTCATAGGATCATAGGAGGTTACTAGGCTAATGGCCTCAGGGCCCTTACAAGCCTAGCCAAGTTCAATCCATGTTCACAAAGGTGTCTTTTTCAAGCCGACACTAAAATCAGCACCTATTGCCCCTGTCCAAGAGGAACAGAGGTAGAACCCCTTGGGTGAATTTCCAGTTGTCTATCCAATTGTCCAAATTATGCTTAAATAGGGCCAATAAGGGGCTTTATTTAACATGAAAAGGAAGCTTGGTCCATAGGTGAAGAAACCTCTGTGAGACAAATCTGTCTCTCCAGCAACTTCTGTTGATGTCACATACCAGGTTAATGTCCTTTGAGTGTGTGACCTGTGTGCCATTTGACTTGTGAATGTGCAACATTTCCATTAAAGCTGGGTCAAAGATTGCTCTATATGCAAGCCACAGATCACCTCTGAGCAGTCTGTACCACACAGAGTAAAGTGACAATGATTTCAGTCTGTCTGCATAAGACAGATCTTCAGTGCTGCCCATTGATGCATGTCACATGCCTCTCAGCAGAAAGAGACAAAGATGTTTTGCCATCTGCTACATAGAACTGCCAGGAGTGCCTGTTGGAGGTCTGCATGAGAGCCACTGGTAAGACATGGGTGCCTGACATTATGTTTCCAGTGTAGTGAGTGATGCTATGGACATCATCCACTCTGAGGAGCAACTTGCAGCAGTGACATGAAAAAAACTCACCATAATCTTCTCTGCAAATAGGAAAGAGAGGATGGGTAGAGAGAATCTGTGTACTGCAGGACATACGACTCTTGCTGATTGGGTTTACAAATTAGGCATTATTGTACACCTGTAAGTAGCTAATGATATCCATGAGTATGCTGTGCTCACTTTCTTTTTGTTTTTAGTTTGTCATCATCTGATGATATCTTCACCAGTTCTACTTGTCTACTTTACTCTGTTCTCCCTTTTCTATTCCACTAATGTAACTGTACATATATTTGACTTGTTAGATTTTCTGTGTATATACTCTTTGTCAGATTGTCCATGCTTACTAATCATGTTATTTGTATACTGTACATTGTTTTGTTACATTATGATGTAACCCAGGGTGAGCCTATAATAGGTCATTATTTGGACAGTGTTATAACCAGAAAACAAAATGAAGGAAAGAAGCAAACAGGAATAGCTGTCCAGATATTAGGATGTGCACACTGAATTATTGTCATACCACCAAGCCTCTGTCTCACCTGCTTTGCTCAAGTTTAAAATGCTCTTAAATAATTTAGTCATTGTATATAGTTTGGCTTTGACTTAGGTCTCGTATACATTATAAGCGTAACAATGAGGCTGCCTTTACTACTGACAATTATTCCTCTCAGTGCTTTCATACTACAGAAAGAAATTACCTTGGATGTAACAATGCAGTTAAGTGTATAACTCTCTTTTAGGGTATTTTTCCAGATTATATCATTCAGTGCGCTGCTCCTATGTGGCTGCCACTAAGGCAGTGTGCACTGCCCTTGTCTGCTTGACATGCTGCACAATATGACTGCCCATATTGGGTGTAACAAAGCACTTGGTTTTACATGTCTTGGTGTCAGTTTTACTGAAAGGATTGTGTCTGACTTGCATTCCTGATGGTATACAAAGATATGTTATATATGGTTTAGTACCAGCATCTGCCAGACTTCCAAGCATTTACTACATTGTGTACAATAGCCGCTCATACAGGGTACTTCCTTTTGAGTTAGCAATTCACATGTACATTTTGGTTGTTTCTTCCTAGTTTTGATGCCCACAGCACTAACAATGGCTGATGGCATTGTCCTACAAAGCAGTAACAAGGTATATCTCATCTCATCCTGTTCTGTAATTCCCATAGCTCTGTCATAACTGTTCCACTGGCCTATATATCACTTGTATGTTGCTATTTCAGAGCTTACAACATTTTCCTCTTAAACTGCCAGCAATACCAAAGTGTAGCACAACCTACTGAGCACTGTTTTATTTACTTCTATCTCTTTGTTGCTCTCATTTTATTAATGTTATTACTTGTCCTTTGTTGTTTTGTTTCTCTCCATTTATGTTCATGTTTTCTGCGGTAACAGCAGTGAAAATGGATGTGATGTGACACCTTCCATAGTACCCTGCATCTGCCTCATCACCACCACCTACTGGTCTACAGCATTCTGTAGGCCAACAGGGAAACAGTATTAACCTGTGGAAGGTAACCATGAGGGCTCACTGTTGGCATCTGATACTGCTTCTTCGGTGGTTGTGTAGGCTTGTCATCAAGAAGTGTCACAAGGAGGGGTTCCTCTTGTGTCACCCAGAGTGAGGTGGAAGGGATGGTGAAGACAGTTATGGACCAATGGCTGGACCAATATATACAAACAGTTTTTAAAGATCCCTTTTTAGGAAAACATTTTCATTTTACATATCAAGGTTTTTTTGATACTCAGCTGGTGTTAGTTATGTATATTCTAATTTTTAAGAAATTACATTTAAATTAGATGTATGAAGTATATATTTTTTTAGTTAATCTAGTCAATGTTTTTAATGTTTAGCCAAGTCTAAGACTGAATATAAATATTTGTTTCTTTAAATTCCCTGCTATGAAGTTTTAATTGTATAGGACTGTTAAAGTGATTATCTAATTAATTAATTATTCTATTACGTTAAGTAAAATATTGGTGGGAGTATATATTACTGAAGCATTTGCTATAGGTTTGTCTGAAGAAGTGCATGTATTTCAATGCATGAAAGCGCTTACAAACAGTAAAGTATTTTTGGATTTATTCTTCGACTGGCGTCATTTGCCCATACCTTACTTGGATAGAAGGAAGTTTCTCTGTTCACTGTGAGAGAGGGAGCTTTGAGCGGACTATCTGTCCCTGGAGGAGTGGTTTCAGCCCAGAAATTAGTAGTTTATTGGCCATTTTGAGCTAATTTCTATCTCTTTCATTTCCCCTGCTATAAAACCCACATTTGCATGGTTTTGCATGCCGGGCAGCGCCGGTTACCTAGGGTGTAACTATTCTCGGCTCCACAAAGTGTACTCTTCAATTTTTCCCTTGGAACTAGACAAACTTTCAACTTAAGCACTCAAACCATTCACTTCTCATACCGGCACTTGCTCAAAACTCATAGCAAGCACTAATAAACCTTAGAACTAGGCCCCCCCCCCATACTGTAGAGAAGGACAAGGTTCTCTATTCGACCTTTCCAGCCAAACAGTAAAACAGTTAACTGTACCTATCCAGGCATGTCCAAAGGGCAGTTTCAGGTGTACTCTCCAGTCCAACTGATGAATCTGAGCATTTTGAGGCAATGTTACAATTGCCTCCTGTACACAGACAACCCTCTCCTCCTTCCACCAAACACTAATACATGCAAGAGATGCAATTATACAGCCAAACTGGAGGCTAAGCTCTCTCAACCCAAGACTGGATCAGGCATTCAAGAGGAGAAGGGAATTACTTGCGTCACACCACCAGTCTCAGAAAGACCTATGACACCAGCACTGGCAAAAAACACACATAAATACATGAAAACATACTCACAGGCTCTAAATAAAAATCTGCAGAAGCAATAGAGACCTCCAAAGCAGACATCCAAGCAACCTCCACCCCCAACACAAACCATGAAACACATACTTCACAAAACCAGTGTGCCACACAATCACAGCCCTTAAGGCAAAATAACATACCCAACACACTAGTAATAGGTGACTCTATAGTCAGGCACACTGACATCCCACTCACTAGGCTGAACAAGGAGAAGGTTACTGTTAGCTGCCTGTCGGGTGCCAGGATCTGCCATATAACACAAGCACTCAAGTCACTCCAGAACAAGTACAAATATTACTCTGTCATTGTCCATGTTGGTGTGAATGACCTGAGCCGTACCTCCCTGAACTACATGAAAAGAGACATGGAGGCGCTCCCTGATCACATAGCCCAGGCCGGTATGACCCTGACCATGAGTAGCATCCTGCCCTCACCAAGAATGATGCCACAGTATAGAGAAAAAAATTATCAATTTCAACAATTGACTAAGCTTCTGATGTCATTCAAAGGGGATCCAGTGTCTGTCAGCCTGGGATGACATGCTCGACAAGCCACGCTGCCTCACTAGAGATGGCTTGCAGCTGTCACCCTTAGGCTTTCGAATACTGGCCAAGGCTCTTGCCACCCCCATAGTGCCTTTTTTAGGCAAGGATCAAAAGACAAACCCACCGCCGTAAATAGTACAAGTAACAAAAAACTGAGTGTAATGCTACTCAATGTCAGAAGTCTAAACCTCAAAATGCATGCACTCGAGGCACTCCTCAGTATGGGGAAAATTGATATATGTGCAGTAACAGAAACCTGGTTTAAGGCTCCAGAGAGCAACACAGCACTACCAGGCTACAACTCATACCATACATTACGGCCACAAAACATTAACCGAAATACAAAATGCGGGGAAGTATCCATATTCATCAAGGATACCAACACCTCCAGGTTAGTGGCACAGCACGTGCAACTAACAATGGGCAAAACTGCTATTCAAATTATAGCTTGCTACAGATCACCATGTCCCAGGACCCCCACTCCACATTCTTGGAAACACTGGGAAACATAAAGATCCTACCAAACACCTTGATATTGGGTGATTTCAATTATCCAAATATTAACTGGGAGAACTACTCAAGTACAAACTCCCTTGCCCAGCATTTCCTAGAATTTATAAACTCAAACGCCCTGGATCAACTGGTCAACACCCCCACCAGAGGTGACAAAATATTGGACCCGGTCATCACCAACATGGGTGACCAGTGTTCCAGACTGGAAGTCAACCCCTCATTGGTTAGATCTGACCATAAACTAATTACACTCTGGATATCCACATTCCGCCACCACCCCTGGTCAAAGAAACCACCGTGAAAAACTTTTCAAAAGCAAACTTCACGTTACTTAAGACCAGGGTGGGAAGTTTCAAAGCCCCCATGCTAAAGGATGACGCTGTCCAAGCTGCAAAATCCTTTACTAATGCACTCTACGGGCACCTACAAGAATGCATGTATCATGCTATCCCAAACAAAACCAAGACTCACTCCTCCAAGAAAAGGAAACCAGTCTGGTGGACCCCTGCCATAAACAAGCTATACAACAGAAGGAGGAAATTAGTACAGAAAAGAGTAAAATCCCAAAAAGGGAAGACATTCCTGATCAATATCAGCAAGAAACTATGTTCCCTCATAAAATCATCCAAGGCTAACTTCAAAAGAAAAATTGCCATGGACTCCAAAGATAACCACAAGGCATTCTTTAGCTATGTCAAGAATCTAAGTAGCAATTCTCAGATCTGCTTGGTGTTAGTGCAGAATAGCACAAAATACACTGAACCGACAGATATAGCCAACATCCTGGCAGACAGGTGCAGTGCAAACTTCACCCTACTCTCACCCCCAAAAGGGCCCATAACTATACCAGAAGAATGTAGTGCCCCTGAAATCACAGACACTCAGGTTAAAACATCCCTCTCCAAAGCTAAAAACACAGCATCAATGGGACCGGATGGTGTCCCAGGCTGCATCCTACATGAGCTCAAAGATGAACTAACCCCTCACCTAAACATACTGTTTAATCTTAGCCTCTCCAAAGGCTACATGCCCACAGAGTGGTGCACAGCAACGGTTATTCCACTCCACAAAGGTGGAGCCACAACGGACCCCAGGAACTATCGCCCTATAAGCCTGACTAGCTTGGTTTGCAAAGCTATGGAGCACATCATCATGGATCTCATTAACAGAGACATTGGAAACCTCCAAACATTGGATCCTACCCAGTTTGGCTTTGTTAAGGGCAAATCATGCCTCCTAAACCTGGTGGCCTTCTTTGAGACAGTTACCAAGGCTATAGATGAGGGAAAAGTGGTCCACACAGCCTACCTAGACCTTGCAAAGGCCTTCGACACCATTCCCCACTCAGGTATTATAGACAAGCTCACCAGCCTGAACATAAACCTCTATGTCATGAGATGGTTTGCCAACTGGATCATGGACAGAACCCACATGGTAAGAGTTGCGGGAGCTAGGACTGACTCTAAACTTGTTACAAGTGGCATTCCTCAGGACTCAGTCCTAGGACCCCTCCTGTTCGGCATATACGTCTCAGAGGTACAGGCAAGCACAGGAAGACTATGGCTGACCAAGTTCACAGATGACTGCAAACTAGGGGCTATAATTCTCTCCGGCTGACACAGACATCCTCCAAAAGGGTCTCACTGAGACAGATACCTGGTATCAAAACCATGGCCTAAAGCTAAATGCCAAAAAGCGCATAGTCATTCCCTTTGGAAAAAACAAAGTACCCACAAACTACCACATAGGTGGCAGCCTCCTAAATACGGAAGATGTAATAAGGGATCTGGGGACCAAAGTAGATAGTAACCCCTCCTTTGATAATCACATTGCCAAAGTGGTTAGAAAATCCTTCTATGTGGCCCACCTAATCACAAAAGGGTTTGCAACCAGATTGAAAGAGGTCATTGCATCTATGCATCACTCATGAGATCCATCATAGAGTACAATGCCCCATTTGGGATGTACCTTACAAGACACCTGCAACAATTGGAAAGACCACAGAAGTACCTCACCAAGAGGATCACTGGCCTCAAGCAGATGCCCTATGGAGCTCTACTGAAGAAACTCCAGCTGTACTCGGTTGCATACCACCTACTCAGAGGTGATCTCTGCCTGACATACAAGGCCATGTCCAACCCAGAACTGCTGGACATGCTCCACCTAAAGAAAACCATATCTCCTCAACCCACACACTCCAGGGATCTAAACCTCACCACAACAATAAATAGGAAGTGTTGGAGGGGATAGATTCCTGTCCCAGAGACTTCCCATGCTCTGGAACAAGATTCCAGTCTGCATTAGGCAGAGCCCCTCGCTAACCCTCTTCAAGAGAAACCTTGAACAGTGGATGGGAAACAGAAAGTTTACCCCAGGGATCACTTCAGTGGCTCTGCTGGACTGAGGCTCAGGGGAAATAATCTAAGGGGGGCAGCAAAAGCCAACACATTCTGGCTTGGCTTATAAATGCCTTTGGGCAGATAGCCTAGTACCTACCTATGAACCTATGAACGAAGACCAATTTGCTGCATGTTGCTTCCCAATAAGTTTTATTTTACTATCTCATTAGCACGCAGCAGTTATATTAACCTTCCATAATGCATTACTACCCTCCCTTGTCATCAATCTCTATGGTCACCCTTCTTTATATTGTTTTGTTTTTTCCAGTGTTTACCTTTAAGAAGTGATATGCTCTCTTATCAGATACAATAAAACAGTTTTTAACAAAGAATCAAGGCCATGCTATTGTATGTGTCTTTAAAACAGTGCAACAAATGATAATTGAGAAGATGTGCAATAAAGTGAAATATTGTTTCTTTTTGCATATATTTGCCTTTAAATTTGTACTATGAATTATCAGACAAGTGCTTGTAAAAAATCAAGACTATGCTGTTATATTCTACCACACTAATCAGTGCACTGATTTATATTTGCAAATGTGTAATATTCATTTGCTTCTACTTAACTATTGTTTCTAACTTTTGGTTATCACATATAATAGCAATTTCCAAAAAATGAAAACCTTGCTGATGAATGTTGCTTACTGGTGATCTTTCTATTTACAATTGTATTATTATTATAGAACCATTGCACACACTACATATTGTTTACTGCCCCATTCCTCTATCACTGGGTAGGGCCTGTAAAATGTTCCTGGTCATGTTGCCATCTGCTTCTTTCTCAGGGCATCTCCTACTCCCATCTCTACTATTCCATCATTCAGCTACACCCTACCACAACATTACCAGCATTCTAAAAGTCAATATGCAGACCTGACAAATTATTTTTTAACTACTAACTACATCACATATTAAAAACTACATTGGTTTCCAGTTTTTTTTTTTTTTTTTTGTAGCATAGTTGGCTCAGTGATAACAGTTCTGCCTTCCAGCTCCAGGCTTCAATTCTAATTTCTTGTCACTGCCTGTATGGAGTTTATATATTCTCTGTGTGAATTAATGGATTTTCTCCAGGTACTTTGGTTTCCTCCCACCTCCAAAAAGACATGCTTTTAAACTGACTTCTCTAAACTGTCCATATGCATTGTATATACCCCTACTGTTGTGGTCTGTGTCATGGCTGAAAAGGATCTAATGACTAAGTTACATAACTGGTTAACAAGTGAATGAAGGAATTGAATAATAAATAAAACATAAAATTAGTAAATGCACAATTAGGTACAGTTGTTTGATACTCATATTTGGATGCCTAATTGAATAGTTGATTCTGCAGTAATTTGATTGCAAGGCTTTATTGTTTTGTGATACATATTGCACAACATTTTGAATGATAAGATATATTATTCAAGTCTTTCAGTCTCATCAGTTTTAATATATGTGGCTTGGTTAAGATAGAAAACCACATTAATTTGTGAGCAGTTATGGTATCTGAACAGTTATGAACTGACCATCTGCTTCTGAAAGACTTGTTGGTTATGGTCTCCATAGAATTAGATGTTTCTATATATTTTACTATTTTTGCCAGCAAGTAGTATACTTTCA